>NC_138376.1:105111891-105226131 GCF_054177405.1 Leptonychotes weddellii | reverse complement strand
ATCTGTACCTCTGAGACAAATAATGCAAGATATGTTAAGAAAAAAAAAAGAAGAAGAAGAAGGTAGTGGGAAGGGAGGAATGAAGCGGGGGAAATCGGAGGGGTGGACGAACCATGAGAGACGATGGACTCGCCTTTCTTTTCTGCTCAGGCGATAGATCAGGTAAAAGGATCAAACTGGTGGACATGCTGTGGGATCTCGGAAACATTTTAGAAGCAGGATATGTTTATTTTTCCTCTTCCTGACTAGCTTTCCAAATTATTATTTCATGAAGGAGAACTTAAGAAAGGAACAATTTCATGTGCTTGAAAAATCAAATCTCAACCTCTGGAAGTTCTTCTCCTACTTTAAATGGAAGTCAGGTCCAGTTTCTGCCTCACTACCTGACATACAACAAGTACCTTAAAGAATATTGAATAAGTAATTCATTCTGGCCGTAAAGGCATATATCAGTTCTCATGTGTTTGCTATGAGGCAGTAGCTTGAGTTCCACAAAAGTGACGTGAGGCGAAGTGTTGGTGTGTCAGCCTATAGAGGCCACTGGGGAGGGTGCTGATCCCTCTAACAATAATGGCATACCCTCTAGAGAAGAGTCCCTGGGCTGGAGTCCCAAACACATCACAGACCAGCTGCATGACCTTATCTGAGCCTTGTCTGAATCCTCACCTATAAAACGGAGACAACAGTACTCCCTGCTCAGCGGGGAGCCTGCTTCTCCCTCTGCCTCTGCCCCTCCCCCTGCTTGTGCTCTCTCTCTCAAATAAATAAATAAAATCTTTGAAAAAAAAAACAGAGACAGCAGTACCTTCTTCGGTGGGTTATTGGGAACGCATGACCATTCATTCTTGGCACATGGCAAGTGTGAGTCAATGTTTGCTCTCATTGGTTTTGTTCTAAGGGGAAGCAAAGTGATGTATTGTTCCCCATAATGCTGAAACGGCTAGGATCCGTAATCTGGGCTCGCTGTGCTCCCTAAAACAGTGATAGGGTTTCCCACTTTTCTCATTTTACTTGTCAGCCCTCTGCCTTTTTTCCTCTCTATGGTTTTTCTCTTAGAGGTCTCTCATGTTTCCTTAGATTCAACCATACCGAATGCTTCCCAGGTCTGTACTTTTGTTGGAAACTCTTTTATGTTCCAATCACATATTTCCAGCTTTCTTCTGGACATTCTGACTTTCAGTGTCCTGCCCTCCTTAAATCTCAGCCTTTTTAATAGTGAACATTTCACGCTTCCCACCCCAACTCAGGTTTCAACCTCTTGCAGTTCCTCTCATATATTAACTGGAAGTCAGGTTCTGTGTGTGATTTGTTATCTGATATATAACAAGTGCCCTCAACTGTAATATGTTCATAAACAATGAAGTCTGCTTCTGCTTTCTGAATTTTTGCTTTTTTGCTAATGATACCACTCTTTTTAGGTAACCCCATTTAAGACTGTGATTATGTTTTCTTTCGTGCTCTGAATCCTTCCATGATTCTCACTGCCCAGTACGTACAGTTTAAAATCCTGAGTTTTGCATTCACATCCCTTGCCCGAGCTCTAAGATCCAGTCAGACTGACTTACTCAGGGATGTCCAGTCCAATTTCCTCTTTCTTCTTCCCAGCTCAACTTTTGCTTGCACTAGTGTTCCCTCACCTGGCATCACCGGGAATCTATAGTAGGTCAGGATGAGTGAGTGGAGAGTGGCATGGGCCGAGGCCAGAGAGAGAAGCAGGATTTGGGTTCTCAGTCGCTTGTAGGCCACTGGGACATGTCTTATCTTCATCCCAGGAGCAAGGAGGGGAGCCTTATGCAGCTGAGGGAAGTGATCTGATAATAGGTTGTTAAAAGGTCATTTTAAGTGATGAATCACTAACTTCACCTGAAACCAGTTTTACCATGAAACCAGTTTTACCATGTATGTTCACTAACTAGAATTTAATTAAAAACTTGAAATCAGAAAGAAAAAGAAAGATCACTTTGACAGCTGGGTAGAGAATAGATTGGGGGGTGGGAGTGGAAGCAGGGAAACCAACTGAAGGTGGCTTAGCCTGGATATGTTGGTGGCCTCATCTTCCACGCGGGCAGAGAAGGTGGAGGGAAATGGACAAATAAGAGATTTATTTTGGAGGTAGAACAGACCGGATTTCAATAGGATATGGGTGGTGAAGGAAATGGGAGCCTCAAGGAAAACTTCTGGGTCTCTAGTTTTAGTAACTAGAAGGCTAATGGAGCCATGACCATGACAGAGCAGCCTGGAGGGAGCAGCTTTGTTTCGGCATCACTCACAGCAGAGCCTGTCAGGTGCGGAGCTCTTAAACGTTAGCTCTTATTCTTGTCATGTATTTATGCTGTGTCTCTGTGATTAAATTTTAAATTCCCCGAAGGCTGAAGGCTGTGTTTTTAAACTACTCTGTTTTTCCTGCAGCATACATATATCATAATGCCTTAGCCATGAGAGATGATGAATAAATATTTAATTGACTGATAGAAGCTATGCCATACTGGGATTTTTTGGGTTTTGTTTTTTTGCATCATCTGTAAGTCCTAATTATTTGCAATAAGCAATTAAAGAAATTGGAGGAAATTTCCACTTTCATAGGTCATAAATAAGAAATGAGGTTTTTCTATTTAGCTTCACATTCAGGATGACTATTTAAAATGACTCCATGCAGTAGGACTTGGGATTTCGTTCGTGTGGAGTCTCCAGGCCAGCTCACCCCCTCCCGGCGCCTCCTCTTTCCACAGATGTGCACTGGGAACTACACATTTGTCCCTTACATGATCACTCCACATAACAAGGTCTACTGCTGTGATAGCAGCTTCATGAAGGGGTTGACAGAGCTCATGCAACCGAACTTCGAGCTGCTTCTTGGACCCATTTGCTTACCTCTTGTGGATCGTTTCATTCAACTTCTGAAGGTGGCACAAGCAAGTTCTAGGTAAAGTTGAATAATGCCGTTTGATGATGATAATGGAGTGCTGTTCTACATCCTTTATTTGTGCATCTTATCGGATGTTTCTTAGATATAGCACACAGCCAAGAACCAGAAAAATAAAAGTATGATATCTTCTAAGTAGATAAAAGAGATGCCACATAGTTCACTGTATTCACAAGAGAACAACTTGAGATCAGAAAGGGGGCAAAAGAAGACTGCTAACTACATTATAGTAATGGTAGGGATAAATAGTGTCAGAATAAATATCCACAGACTTTTACTATAAGAGCAAGAATTTTGCCAAAATTGGTGATGGCATGATTATATTTTAGTTAAGAAAAACCATTTATGGTAGTGTGATGATGCTGAGTCAGAAAGTGAAGGCTATATTTTGTTCAAATCAGAGGCATCCCTGATTTATTTGGAACAATTTCTACTCGAAACAGTAAAATGAAAAATAAAGTTTTGGCGTTTCAAGTGGTACATGGTAGGTTCTTGGAAAATTCATTAAGATGCAGGATCTTTACCTAAGTCTCTCTAAAGCAAAGCAGAGTGTTAAACATATATATATATATAGGACTCCCAAATTCCTTAATAATGCAAGATCTATGAGGTGTTCATTCTAGGCATCCTGTGAATTGAAAGTTACAAATGCTGCAAATGTCATTTGTTTCCTTATACAATCATTGCTTTTCTTTGAAATCCCTTCTAGTATTAACTCTTTGAAATGTTTTCTCACCAGCCAGTATTTCCGGGAATCTATACTCAATGATATCAGGAAAGCTCGAAATTTATACACTGGTAAAGAATTGGCAGCTGAATTGGCAAGAATTCGGCAACGAGTAGATAATATTGAAGTCTTGACAGCAGATATTGTCATAAACCTCTTACTTTCCTACAGAGATATCCAGGTGAGAAGATGCTTAAAGGAAACTCTTCATCATGTAGCATGTTGAAGGAATAAGGGAGAGTTAGCATCAAATTTCAGTTAGCTGAGAGGTCATTCATGCCACTACATGTAATTTTTTTAATTGACTTTTCTAAGCTCTTCATCCTGAGAATCTATGATGAATGAAAAAGACTCCTATGAGTTAGCCATCCGTGATTGTGTAATGAAGTACTTGTACGGTAAAGGTCTGACTTTTTCCTCCAGAAGAATAAAAAGAAAAATCTGTGTGCATAGCTAACCTGGGGACAATCTCTTCTATTTTGTTAGCCTCAGACACACCTGTCAGCCAATAAATGAAAGCTGTGTTGTGGCAACTAGCAGAAATGGGGGGGAGAGGGGCTGCTTTCTGAACAAAGCTCTTACTCCTTGGAATTCTGTTGCTTGAAATTGATAGTGCTAGATCTGACTAGCCAGGAGCAAGAAATATGCAACTGATTAATTATAAAAATAACTTTTTAAAACACACCAATATGCCATTTAATTTTATTGACATGTCTTAAATTTTCTAAAATAAGGTAAACAGAATGAAATCCTCTCTGAGTTGGAGATTTGCTATTAGATTTTTATATAGTAAAATCTAAATGACTTCTAGTTTTTTATTCCCAGCCTTTCAGGCCCAAGTAAAGCTTCATGAGAACAACAGAAATTGACATACAGGTAGAGGTGTGGTACTTCAGATCCCAAGACTAGGGGAGCTTGAAATGACATCATCTTCTTACTTATAACAGAAGTTCAGTCATTTGCTCCATGGCCTTGATATTTTGAAAATCATTTCTTTGAAAGTAATTGATAGGACACTGTATGCCAGGAATCTGGCTCCATGGAGAAGTAAACCACCCATAGTTAGACAATAGAGGATTATCATGCTAGATGGTGAACTGTTTGGGGGTCATTTGTGGTGACTCTGTATTTTAAGGTTTTTATCTATATAATCCAAATTTCTTATTTAAGAAAAAACAATTTCTTTTTGGTTTTAGATTCTTGAAAGTATTCCATGGATCCTACTTCTCTTTTTAACACCCTTCTTGGATTCAAATATCTGGTTGTCAGAAGTCATCTCATTGTCAGAACTTTCTCCTAGTAGTTTAATTCTGTGTTATTCTCCTCTTGTTTGAAAGGACTATGATTCTATTGTGAAGCTGGTAGAGACGTTAGAAAAGCTGCCAACCTTTGATTTGGCTTCCCATCACCATGTGAAGTTTCATTATGCATTTGCACTGAATAGGTAAGAAGGAAAATTTCTGTCCACAGTATGCTAACATACTATTTTGTAACCTGCATTTTCTTCCTAGGGTATTTTTTTGCCATAGCATTGAAGCCACTCCCTATTAGAATGTAATATTAATATTTCTACTTCAACCATATAAAATATAGGAAGCATATACATTGGTTTTTTTATTTTTTTGTCAGTAAAAAAAAGCCCTTACAGTTTATATATTTAAATTCTCTTTTGTTTTGTTTTGTTTTAATTTATTTTTTATTATGTTATGTTAGTCACCATACAGTACCTCATTAGTTTTTGATGTAATGTTCAATGATTCATTATTTGCATATAACACCAAGTGCTTATTACAACATGTGCTCTCCTTAATACCCATCACCCGGCTACCCCATCCCCCCCATCCCCCTCCCCTCTGAAACCCTCAGTTTGTCTCCAGGAGTCCATAGTCTCTCATGGTTTGTCATCCTCTCTGATTTCAGTTTTCCCTTCCTTCCCCTAATGTCCTCCATGTTATTCCTTAAATTCTTAAAGTTCTTTTTTTCTCTGAGTTTGTTTTTACTATTTATACTTGTTTAGAATTTTTTTAAATTGCACAAATATGATATTATTTTTAGGCAAATATGCTCAACCCCAAGTGGTTATTTACTTAAAAATTTACAAATTAGGGGGTCGCCTGGGTGGCTCAGTTCGTTAAGTGTCCGATTCTTGGTTTTGGCTGGGGTCATGATCTCGGGGTCATGGAATCAAGCTCCACATCAGGCTCTGTGCTGAGTGCAGAGTCTGCTTAAGACTCCCTCTCCTTCTCTCCCTCTGCCCCTTCCACCCCCCACTCTCTCTCTCTCTGTCTCCTATAAATAAATAAATCTTTTTAAAAAATTTACTAAGTAGGGTAAGGGTAATTATGTCTAGATGAACATATTCCTGGTAACCAGAGAATATTTTCATTTTCACTGCTCTGAACATATCTAATTATAATCAGAACTCCACTGGGCACATTTTAGGGCATGTATCCATGAATCTGCTAAGACCCGCTTGAAGGCTCCTACTTCCAGTCCTGCCTCTGGGCCTTCTGTTTACATCATGGCACATACCTCAGTGCCACATCTTACCCAGAGTCACCACAGGCACCAGCCATGCTCTGGCCACAGAGAGGCCCAAAGCACTGAGCTGTCCAAAGCTTGTTAGTTGTGCTGCTCTCTTCCATGGTGGGAGTTGAATATATATGTAGTTACTACAACTGAAGAGAATGAGTAAAAGAGAAAGGGAGAGACATCATGTCTCTGGGCCACATGCTGTGTGTCACTTAAGGCTTGATTATTTTACAGATGAGGAAGCCAAAGCTTGGAGACATTGAATACCTTTTCTTCAAGGCCCATAGTTGGCAAGTCATAAAACTGAGGCTCAAACCCAGATCTGTTGGATACTGATGTCTGTGCTCTTCATCACTAGGTTCTCCTGCCTCTGTCTGCAAAGAAAAAAGTCAGCATGCTATTCAACCAGAGATTGTTTCTTCCCTTCTTTGTCCACCCAAACTGTAGAACTTGCTAACTGTATCAATAAGTGTAGAATGAAAATATGTTCCATTTCCCCATTTATTAAACATCTTTTTCTTTAGATTTGACAGAGTGAGATGAGACCTCCAGAGATTACCAGCTCCAACTGGCTCTCAAATAAATCTTTCTTGAAAGATGGAATGGAATATGTTCTTATTTGAAATGAAAACTGAAAGTCTGTAGAGCCGCTTATATTTTTCTTTGTGTTTTGTCTTTACCTTTCCTAAAATACAGTATGATGAATTGATAAGCATATTTGTATGAAGGGTTATTATAAACTCAAGGTACTTAGGACAAAGTGCAAAAAGGAATTTCGTAGGCAGATATATTTAAAGTCATAGAGGAGAAGAGAAATAACTTTTTGTAGCAGCTTTATTGAAATATAATTCATATATCACACAATTCACCCATTTAAGATATACAATTTAATGGTTTTTAATATAGTAACAGAATTGTATGACCATCAACACAATAAATATAACATTTTCATCTCCCTAAAAGGAAACCCATTAGCAGTCATTCTCCCTTCCCCCCCCAAATCTCCCAGACCTAGGCAACCGCTAATCTACTTTTGGTCTCTAGATTTGCCTATTCTGGACATTTCATATAAATGGAATCATATTATATGTAATCTTTTGTGACTGGTTTCTTTCACTTAGCATAATGTTCTTAAGATCGAAGAAATAATTTTTAAGAGAATTTTTTAAAGATTTTATTTATTGGGGCATCTGGGTGGCTCAGTTGGTTAAGCGACTGCCTTCGGCTCAGGTCATGATCCTGGAGTCCCGGGATCGAGTCCTGCATCGGGCTCCCTGCTCAGCCGGGAGTCTGCTTCTCCCTCTGACCTTCCTCCTTCTCATGCTCTCTGTCTCTCATTCTCTCTCTCTCAAATAAATAAATAAAATCTTTAAAAAAAATCGATAAAGATTTTATTTATTTATTCATCAGAGAGTGAGAGAGAGAGGGAGTACAGGTGAGCAAGCACAAGCAGGGGGAGCAGCAGGCAGAGGGAGAAGCAGGCTCCCTGCTGAGCAAGGAGCCCGATGCGGGACTCAATCCCAGGATCCTGGGATCATGACCTGAGCTGAAGGCAGATGCTTAACCGACTGAGCCACCCAGGCGTCCCTTTAAGAGAATTTTTATCTGGTTTTGACAATGATCTACACATACTTGCTATTTTAAAATGATCTACATAAAGTATCTTCCTTAGATCATCAACTGGTCACAGGTGGACTTTAGGCAACTCTTGGGTTAAAGTTGGTTTGTTGGTATTGTCTGTGACTAAGTCTGTACAGTGTTTGGAGCAAAAGCCATTGAAACCTAAAGTCAGGGTTTGGTCCTTGTCTGGATTAGTCAACTGCCCCATTTAAGGCCACAGACTGCATTCCTAATCCTACTCCATGCCCTTGAACCTATGAACCGTAAAAGTATGGGCTATGAAATTAGAAGGACTATATAGATGGGTAAATGCAAATCTATCACCGTCATCAGGAAAGCAGCTCAGAAGTGATCCTTGTTAGACCCAGTAGACGTGCGATAGATTGAAAAGACAAAGAGGCTTAGGACAGAGCTTTACAGGGGACTCTCAAAATCTTATGGTTGTCTTTATCCTGCCAAACTTCACTAATGTGAATCAATATATCAAGTAGAGTTTTAAAAAGATAATTGGCCTACATTGCTTCTATAATCTATCTTGAAACAATGATATTTTTTCTCCTTCAACCTTAGGAGAAATCTCCCTGGAGATAGAGAAAAAGCTCTTGATGTTATGATCCCGCTGGTGCAAAGTGAAGGGCAGGTTGCTTCAGATATGTATTGCCTAGTTGGTCGAATCTACAAAGACATGTTTTTGGACTCTAATTTCCTGGACACTGAGAGTAGAGACCATGGAGCTTCTTGGTAAGTATATCAGATAAGACACTTACTTGATAAATCCATGACATGAAAAAAATGGTTTGCAAATGGGAGTGTTAAAGTATTGTTATCCTTTAGATTGTGTATTACGAAATAAATCTTAGAATTTATAGCTTCAGTAAACAATTTTGATGAAATTCATTTGATATGGCAGAGTAAATTGGGGTAAGTTGGATGAAAAGATCATTCGAGAAAGTAACATTTTAAAAGATATTTTAAAATATATAGAATATAGTAACAAAAATATTTTGTGGAGAATTTATAAAAATTGATAGACATGAAAGAATACTAGAATGTATGAAAAAGTATACCAGATTTGTGGATGAGAAGACTTACTATTTTAAAGATGTTAATTCTCACCAACAGGGCTTTCATGTGACTTGACAAATTGATTCTAAAATTTATTTGAAAAAAACAAAGGGCCAAGAAAAGGCAAAGCAATCTTGGAGAACAAAGTGGAAGGACTTGCTCTCCCAGATAACAAGACCTACTATAAAGATGTAATAATTAAGGTATTACAGTATGCGTGTAGGTATAGACAAACACTGGAACAGAAGAGAGAGACTGGAACAGAAGAGAGAGCCTGGAACAGATTGAGATATTTATGAGACTAGATTTATGACAGTGCACTTCATGAATCAGAGTGGAAAGGGTGGACTCTTCAGGAATGGGACTGGGAAAATTTGTTCATCTGCTCGTAAAAATAAAATGAAATTGGATTTCTGCTTTAAGCCATGTACAAGAAATGAAATACAAGTGAATTAAAAACCAAAATATTTTTTAAATACCTTAGAAAAAAACTTTTAGAATAAAATATACAAGCTGACCTTGGGATAGGAAAGAATTTCTTAGACAAGGCTTAAAAATACCATGAATCATAGAAAGAAAAGATTAGGAAATGAGAGCACATCGAGATTTGCTTCTGTTCGTCAAGGTTCTGCCTTTTGGAAATGGCAGAGTGGGTTCTATTGCACAGCTACTCCTGCCAATTGTAATAATTATACACTTTGGAAAAACACTTAAGAAGGAAAACGGTTTGGAAGCATTGGTGAGTGACTAAAAGTAGTCAGAAACTGGAGAGGTTTTGATTCTTAGATGAAGGGTACCACACTGGATAAGAGATCCACATTTAAATGGGTTTTCCCTCGGGGGGCATTCCCTGATCAGCAGGGCCACAGGACAGATAGAACTCCAGAAGAAAACCAGAGTCTTAATGGTCAGAGGGGTCAGTGTGAGGCTGCCAGAGTGCCTGGAAATTGAGTGCGATACCCCCTACATAAAGGAGCCACAGAGAGAGAGCCTCAAAATCTGTGTATAAACTCTTGTTCAATTCTCAGCTAACCCCTGACATGTGTGAGTTTTACCCTAGGAGCCCAGGTGGAAAATAGTAGCCAGAAGTCTTAAGAGAGCTGAACAGAAATTTCAGCAGCTGCCCAGTGTAGGAGAGACAGACTTTGGAATTTGAACCTGAAGTTAGAGGGGCTTCATGAGCAATCCGAGTTTTCCACTGAAACTCCAGAAGGGCCACAGCGTAGGAATAAAAAACTACATCCCAGGACTACAGAAGTGCACTAAAAATTAAGAGCAAATCCGATACAGAGCCACCCTAATAAAACCTAAAGCCAAGTCCCCACATGATCAAGGTAAACCACCAACAGTTTATTTGCCTGTTAGAATAAGACTGAATACTCCTAAGAGGAGTATAACAGAATCCAAACTCTACAACATATCATCTAAAGTGTCTAATACACCGTTAGAAACTACTAGATTTATTAAAAAAATAGTTAAGTGTGACAATATCAATTGTTGGCAAAGTTGTTAGAGGAAAGGGAGCCTCTCCTGGTTGTGGTAGAAATTTTTAGTGACCACTTAAAGATTTTGGTATTATCAAGGAAGGTTGACAGCTAGCCTGTCCTATATCCAGCATATCTACTCCTACTTATATACTCTAGAGAAAGTCTTCTGTTATTATTAATTATGTTATGTTAGTCACCATACAGTAGAGAAATTCTTGAAGTTCCTCTGTATAAAACTTTTGACATGCAAAAAAAAAAATCTTTAAAAAAAGTTGAGCAAAATCAGCAAATGGCAGAAAGATACATGGAGTACAGTATCATTTATGGAAACTTTAAAAAGCAATCACACACCTAGTAATGGTATGGATGCATGAATGCACATCATAAATTCTCAATTCAGTATAATGGTTACCAATGGGGATGAAGGAGTAGAAGAGAGTGATTCACATGCAGCTGCAAGACTATTTAAAACATTGCATTTCTTAAGCTGAGTGGTGGGTATGTGGGAGTGTTGCTTATATTATTTTTCTGTCTTTCTTAATATTCCTAAACTATTCCCTAATTTAAAATATATACATTAAAGGAGGTTGGCTTACCTCAGGAGTTCCTCAGTGATAGCCATAAAATCTTTTAAGTTGTGAAACAGAAATCTTAACTTTGCAAAATCTTATATCATTTTAGCAGTTGAACCAGGGACTGAAATTGGGATAATGGGTTATAACCAGGAAGGAAAACCTGGGGACAGTAATTTCCTGGATCCTCATGGAAAACTTTGGTTTGGACTTTTAAATTTGTATTGTAAATTTTTAGTATGAGCCAGAGAGTTTTACAGTTTCCCTTAACTAAGTTTTTTTTTTTTCTGCTGTTACAAAAGAGGAATATAGCTATGCAGCCTTTGAATTACCAGAAGATTTACACTTTAAGAAAATTCTTAGTTGGGGGCGCCTGGGTGGCTCAGTCGTTAAGCATCTGCCTTCGGCTCAGGTCATGATCCCAGGGTCCTGGGATCGAGCCCCGCATCGGGCTCCCTGCTCCGCGGGAAGCCTGCTTCTCCCTCTCCCACTCCCCCTGCTTGTGTTCCATCTCTCTCTGTGTCTCTCTCTGTCAAATAAATAAATAAAATCTTAAAAAAAAAAATTCTTAGTTGTAGGAGAATTAGAATCTGATACTTGGAAACATTGTGCCAGTATAAATCCTTTGATAAGGTAGTGATAATGAAATGCCTAGGTAATCTTCACAAGCCTAAGTTTCATGGTCAGTGAATTAAAATGGAAAACATCTCCTATGAAGTTAGTGTGCATGATGCACAGGAATAAAATAAAGCATTTCCCTATTTGAAAATCAAACAGTTTAGACTACTGAGAGCTTTCAAGGTCACATAAAGTTCAGTTAAGGAACAGAGTTTTTCCCAGTGTGTTTTTGTTTTAACTCTCTATACTTCCAGATTCTGGCTTCTTTTTTATGGTTCTCCTTTAGCTGAAGACTATTAACTGTCTCTCAAAAGAGCTTTGTGTTTCAAGGTCTTCAGGTCAAATTGAAGATGTCAGAAATTCTTATGATTTCATTTTAAGCTGTCCATTAATTTTCTAGTAAGAGCAGGGAAGGCTGTTAGAGATCAAAGCCTTTTAATGGTAGGGTCCCTAGGAGTTGATCCTGTGTCACTCACAGACTTATTTGGTATTAAAAGAATGTCACTTTTACTGTAGATTACCTATCCATAACCTGCCATTACTGTCATGTATATTCATACATCCATTTGTCCTAAGGATGGATAAGAAGTCCCCCCCTCCCTTTTTAAGTAGGGTTTTTTTTCATGCCCTCACACTTGTAAAGCTTCTTCGGTATTTCTTAATGTTTTGATCCAGCTCCCACAGTGCTGCAAACACACTCATTCATGTTGGTGTGTTGGCATTGTCCCTAACCTCCCTTTCTGTTCGAGCTGAGAAGTGAAAAGCACATTGTCAAGGTGCTGACACAAGAGGGTGTTCCTGAGGTTATGAGACATCCTGCCAGATTTACCCAAGATTATGTATGTCCTGAGTCATGGGTCCCACAGGGATGTTTCCACTGACTTTGTCTGAGCCGTGTAACTCCCTGAGTTTTCACTTGTCAAATGCTGGTGCGAGGCCAAGGGGAGGGATGTCGTGGCAGGGAGTCAGTCCCTCAGGCCTCTTTCCGTGGACATTTCCCATGGCCTGAATCATTTTTTGTTGGCTTGCAGAGACAGTGATGTACTGACCACGGACGGTTTAAGGATAGGAACTTTCACTCAAGAGTATAAGAGCCCCAAGCAGTTGTGATTTCAGTGGCTCATCAAGCTCTTTCTTGCAATTCCCCATTTTAACACCTTTGATGAGTTCAGGGTTCTGCTCCATGTCAGAGGGAGAAAGCGTTGCACTCCTCTGAGCATCGAATCCGGTGCGGGCATTGTGGCAAGGCACCATTTTACGCCTGCGCACATCTGTTTTCTGAGAGCTTTGCCTAGGGGGTCAGAGTACAAAAATAGGAAGTAAGAAAAAAGTTTATGGTTTAGATTTTTTTTTAAGTTTGCAGAATTGTGATACGTTGTTAGAAAAATTCTTTTTTTCTCTTCTGTTAGAACAAACTTTTGTTGTTGAATCTTATCTGGGACAGAGGCTGGGTGGTTTGAATGAATGCATCCTGCTGATTTAAGTATAAAAAAGGACTAGTTCTCTGACATTTACTGTTTTTTATTGTCACTTCCTTCGTTATTTTTGTCCATTGAAGCTCTTGAGGCTGGGTAAAATAATGCTATTTTTTCTGTACTTAAATTTCTATAATCCAACTTAAGGTAGGAAAAAACACCTTTTTGACCTTTACGGAATTAAACTGAGTTTAGCTTTTAGTCATGAAGAGGTTGTCGCTTTTTATGATAGCCGTTCAACATAAAGTTAAATCTAAGAGAAAACAGTCATGGTGTCGGTCATAGGCTCTGGTTAGAGGATGTTTGGGGCTGCGAGAGGATATCACACGAGATGAGACAGTGACGCTGGGCGGATACTCAGCTTTCAAAGTAGGAAATATTATGACCCCAAAGCCTAGACTCACATCCTTAAAAGAGGCCACAGAGTTTGTGAAATGACAGACTTAACTAGAATGGCCCAAGGAAATACTATGTACCATGACTTGGAGAGCCATGGAAAATTCATTGCAAAGATTATCTCCGCGATTCCTTTGTTAACCTAATCCAACAAAGAAGTAACCATGAAATAGTCATGCTGAATTCACATGCAGAGTGGCTTACTTGGAGCATTTTGTTATGTGCAGTATTTGTTCAATTGGTGGAAATAATTACCAATCCCTTAAACTTCAGAGTCGACACAAGGTTTCTGTGTATGCTGTTAACTGTTGCAGACTTAGAAGCACCTTGTAAAGAAAGCAAGGCTGACCTTTTTTTCCTCCCATTTTTACAAGCAAGGCCATTGAAACTCGAAGAACTTAAGTGAATTTTTTGACATCCTGTTATTAATAAAAATCTCAAATCCAATTTTTCAGAGTCAGTGTTGTTTTTACTACATCCTAGGCTCTCTTTCCTAGAATTTCCAGGAACAGACCTTTCCGGGAATGTCTGTACTGTTTTGTGGAAGAGGACTTTTGGGAGACTGATATGAGATAAATATTGAGTCAACACTTGGAGACAGTGTGATCTTAGGCAAGATAACCTTTAGGAAATTCCATTTTCTTACTTAAAAAATAAGGATAATACTTACCTGCAGGAATTAGGAAGCTCTTAGCATCTTAAAAGTAGCAGAATACCTTACTCCGATGGGCTTCAACAATAACACAATGAATTGAAGTCCAGAAGTGAGGCTGGGTCTGGAGTAGGTTGAGTCAGCAGCTTAAAAATGTCGGCTGAGTTCTATTCCCTCGTTATTGCTGTTGGCGGCTCTGTCCTCCGGCTGGCTTTCTTAGGGTTGCAAAGTGGCCACGGCCATTCCAGGCATCAATCCAACTTAGCTATACCAAGGTCTGGAGAGGAAAGGAGGCCATCTTTTTCTTAGAACTGGGAAAGCAGGCTCATAAAAACCTACCCCAGACTTTCCTTACATTTCTTTACGCTTCTAGTATTCCATCGTCAGCCCAATACTACACAAATCACTGGGAAGGAGGACAGGATTGTTACAACTCCAACTGGCTTAGACTTACTGTTTTTGGAGGAATAAATGCTCTGTTGTGAGAATTAAAAGAAACAACATATGTTAAAGTCCTGGTTTTAGTAGGCATCTAGTGCTATAGCTTTAGTGTAGAATATGTGAAAATAGTTTGTATTTCTTTATATATTGTTATGTTTATCCGTGTTCAACATGGACACTAACTAAATTAAGTTTCCCTTTTCCTAAAATATTCCTAAGGGTTTTCTTTCTCTTCTTTCTGCATCTAGCTGAACATTTAGCTGATGAGGGAAAAATTGCAGAGTCTGTATACTTTTTACAGGGGCCTTATTTAAATTTCACATGCCAGAGCTGTTGTGGGGTCACATGGGATAGGCCATGCTTGTTTGAAATCATACTTGGTTTTAGACATGATGGTATTCTCATTCTTTTTTTTTTTTTTTAAGATTTTATTTATTTGACAGAGAGAGACACAGTGAGAGAGGGAACACAAGCAGGTGGAGTGAGAGAGGGAGAAGCAGGGCTCCCGCGGAGCAAGGAGCCCGATGCAGGGCTCGATCCCAGGACCCTGGGACCATGACCTGAGCCGAAGGCAGACACTTAATGACGGAGCCACCCAGGCTCCCCAGTATTCTCATTCTTAAGGGGAGATATGAAGTCATTTTCAGAACTTTGACAGGAGATTAAGTACCTGTACAGTATTAGTGTAAGCATGTCTCCTGTTGTAATGCCAAAAAAGATCCATACCCAGGAAATTGAAAGCATTAAGCCTGTTTTTAGCATTAATATGTTCGTTTTTCCATAGTAACTTGAGAAAGGACAGATAGCTTTGCCTTATCAAATATTTTCTTTTACGTCAGTGACAGTGTTATTCAAACAGTAATGTGTGCCTAATAACTACTTAGTCTTTACATTATTAATGGGGTTGGCTTTACTTTGGGAGAGTTATGTAACAAGCCAATCGACATACAAATAGAGACCAATGACTATTTTCCATTTGGCAGATTAGCCTTTTTTTCTTTTTCTTGGCTTCAAGTTATCTTTCTCTGTGTTCTCTCCATTTCCACTACCTTCTGTGCCCCCCCCCCGCCGAGTCTTACATCACCATCATTCCACTGACATCATTTTTGGTCAGTCCTTTATTGTGTCTGTTAGGTGAGTTTCCAAATTTTAGATGATTTTTTTTAGAACTCAAAGCCTGAAGAGTTCGTAGTAACTCAACATGACCCCTAGCTCATATATATCCAGATGTAGATGGTTCCTAAGGGACCAACAGCTCCAGGATGACCTGGAGACCCGGGTAGAACATACAGTGTGCCCACAGTTGCTTTATAAGCAAGCACCCTGGTAAATTGATTGCATGCATGCCTTGACCTTGCTTTAATGTCACACCCAGCAAATGATAGATTGGATGAAGCTCTGTTATGGCCTGACCAAGTTGAAATCCAGGAATGGTAATATTCAGGATGTCCCTGTGGAGGTTCCTAATTGCAGCTAACAAGTACTGAGCACCTAAGGAGGGCAACTAAAGCTTGCTTTATGTAACTCAGTTGTCAGAGGGTTGAGTGAGAAAACTTGATGTTTGCCAAGCATTATGCTGAAAGGAAGGAGAATGTGAAAGAATGGGGTCATTTCACTCACCGAATGAAAGCAATCGTTTCCAAGCCTGGCTGAACATCACAGTTGTTTGTGGAGTTTTTCAGCTATGTGGATGGAGAGTTCTTTGCCCCTGGAGATTCTGCTTCGTGAGTCCATGTTGTTGACTAGATTAACCACAATTGATAATATGCTTATTCTCTTTTTAGTAAAGGTTTAGGTTTTCTCCATATTTTGTTGTTACTCCCTTCCTCCTAAATCTTTACTGTTCTTCACATCCTTAAAGATAAAGTTTAAACTCCTGACCCCACTTTTACCTGCCCTTTAGAGCTTTCCCAAATGTGTCTCCTCCCATCTTCCCAGCCTTCTTAGAATATGGGTTTTACATTTTGATTTGAGAGAATTGGCAGTTATTGGAAGGGTAAGTTTAGATTGGTCATAAACATGTGAACACAATTCACTTTCAAGAGCGATCAAATAAGTACACGTTAAAATCCCAAGCTATGCTTTCTTGTTGTTATCAATTGGCAAGGATGAAAAGAGATGAGAATACTTTATTTTGGCATGAATGCAATGGAAAGGTCTCTCTCCTAACACTGCTCTTAGGAAAGTGAATGAATTGGTAAGACCTTGCTGGGAAGCAATTTGACATTATGCATCAAGAGCCTTGAAATAATTCATGTTCTTTAATCCAGTTATGTCCTTTGGAAACTATCCTAAAGAACAGCAGATATGGAAAGAAAGGTGTGTTTGCAACAATGTTTACTACCTGAATTTTATGGTAACAAAAAATTGGAAGAAATCTAAATGTCCAACATTTGGGGAAAATGTTAAGCGAAGGATAACCTCCCCATGTGATGGAATATCATTCATTCAAAATTGTGGGGATGGGCTTTGGTGGTAAAAATATAGGTACCGTAAAACTTACCATTTTAACTGTTTGAAGAGTATAGTTCAGTAGCATTAAGTACATTCACATTGCTGTGCAACCATCACCACTCTCCACCCACAACACTTCTCATCTTACAAAACTCTAACTCTATACCCATTAGACAACTTCCCATTTTCCCCTCTTCTCAGCCCCTGGCAACCACCATTCTACTCTGTCTCTATGAACCTGACTCCTCTAGGTATTTCATATAGGTGGAATCAAATGGTATTTGTCTTTTTTGCAACTGGCTTGTTTCACTTACCATAATGTTCTCAAGGTCCATCCATGTTGTAACATGTGTCAAAATTTTCTTTTTTAAGGCTGAGTAATACTCTATCTTATGTATACACCATATTCTATTTATCCATTCATCCGTTGATGGACCTCTGTCTTGTTTTCACCTTTTGGGCCATTTTGAATAATGCTGCTATGAACATTGGTGTACACATATCTGCATTTCCTGCTTTCAGTTCTTTTGGGTATATACCCAGAAGAAACTGGTGGTTTAAAAAAAAATTTTTGATAGTAACATGCGTCATGCTATCCAATCAAAATTTAAAAACAGATTATAAAAATAACATGATTCTCTTTATTTGGAAAAAAAAAGTCAATGAAGAGGAAAAGGACTGGAAGAAGATAGTTAGAATGTGGGGTTATTTTATTTTCTTCCTGACTTTTCTGTTATAATAAGGATCATATACAAATAAGTAGTTTGAAATGAAGAAAGGGTTTTCCCCCCATCTACAAACCAAATTAACAGTGATTTGGCACTAGTTTTCTTCTTATACTGTCCTGCTTTGTGTGTGAGTTTTTTTATGAGTGATAATTTAAGAAATATCCCTAGAGATGCAAAGCACCATGAAATTCTAATTTAATTACTTTTATGTCTCCCAGAAAGAATCACAGCTGTTATATCACAAAGCAGGAAAAATGACAGCTCAGTAGAAAGAACTTGACTTGAGCTCAGTTTCTTCTTTGATAGAAAGTAAATGCTCTTTAGCTAGAAATAATCAACTCAAGAATATTTCCTTTATTCTTGACTTTGTTGAACATCTCAGTGCAGATGCAAAAAATGAACTGTCTTTGTTATAAAGACTTTGTCACTCACCTCATAATCAAGTACTTGCCTCTTTTAGAGCTAGCTTGCAATCAGGTGACAAATACAGTTGCTAATAATAAGGCAGCCTTGAACAAAAGTCTATTGCTTTGGAAACTCGACTAAGAAGTTTGCATCTTTTCAATGTAATAATAAATTGAAGAATAAAGTATTTACTTTTTTCCAGTAAACATTTAGTACTAAAATAGGAAAAAATCAACAGTAGTGGACATAACTTCATACAGTTACTCAAATGTAGTCACTAGAATCCTCTTAAGATGTGAATATCTGGTTTCATCCTTAAGATTTCTTTATTTCATGAAGTCATCTTTAATTTAGCTTACTCACCTCTAGCCATTTTATTTCTTTATCTTTATAGATAGTTTTACACTAATAATCAGTTTATAGATTTCTTTATGTAAGGACTAATGTTCACATTCATTTATCCTCTTGCTAGTTAAATGGTGAAGTTTTCAACAACATAAAACTTCTTTGGGACATTTTTATGGGCATGTTCAGCAGTATTGCCATATCAGTCTTTTAAAAATATTAGTCTCTAATAAGATCAATCAAATATATTTTGTGACAAACACCATTCTTTCCAAGAATATATCAATACCTCTTTCTGTTGTATATAGAATATAAACTTTATCCTTGATATAAAAGCAGTTCCTCCTGCTTTTATTTCTCATAATTTTTCCTGTTTCACCCAACTCCCTTTTACTAAAAAAACAAAAACAAAACAAAAAACCAGAAAGTCATGAAAAAGGGCTTAAAAAAATTTTTTTGAACATACACCAAAGGATAGGCAGGGTGATACTGAGAAGAGGGTTCAGCTTTGGAATTGAGCAGAATTGGGTCAAGTTCCTACTCTACCACTTCTAATGTGCATGACTTAATATGTCCAGTCTTTAGTGTCCTGATCAGTAATCTTGAGAGAATCCTCTCTGCCTTAAAGAATTGTCAGAATTAGAAATATTATGCTTGAAGTGTCTAATGCAATGCTTTGTACCTAGTAGGTGCTCAGTAATGAGAGGCAGCTAATACTGGTGTGTCTGTTTGGTATTGTTTCTATTTGGTATTAATCACAGTTTTCTTGGGTGGAGAACGTCATCTGTGCTACGTCATACTATTGTTAGAAATATACTATCCCTTGGGGCGCCTGGCTCAGATGGTTAAGCGTCTGCCTTCGGCTTAGGTCATGATCCCAGGGTCCTGGGATCGAGCCCCGCATCGGGCTCCCTGCTCTGCAGGAAGCCTGCTTCTCCCTCCTCCACTCCCCCTGCTTGTGTTCCCTCTCTAGCTGTCTCTCTCTCTGTCATATATAAAAAAATAAAAATAAATAAAAAAAAAAAGAAATATACTATCCCCGTTCATAGGAAAGCCGATCTATCCCACCCACTACACCAGGTTTGGGTGTATGTCTTGGTTGATGCTCATTATCAGCAGAAGCTTTAAAAGCCATGTTGTGGTTGTGCTGTGTGTATTTTTCCTTGGTCATTTACTGGAAAAAACTGCTCCTTCAGGCTGGGTCCCAGAAGGAAAACAATGTGGAGCAGAGCTGAGCCAACCAACATAGAAATGTGGCATTAACAGGCATTGCTAGCTACTGGGATTTGCAGTTGTTTGATACCATGACACATTTACCCTAAAATGAATGATACATCACCTTCAGCTAAAATGGATGCTTTCATTCTTTTAACATCTATATGTTAACATCTATATTTTAACATTATTTTAGCATCTGTATTTTAACAATAATTTATCAAGTTTGAGTCTTAAAAAAAACCAATGAAATGATAAAAGATGTTTGGAAAATTAGCATCAAGGAACAAGAGAATACAAATATGCCCATAATAAGGATCAATGTGCTTGGTATAACTGACCTCCAAGCCAATAGGCATTTTAGTAGAGCATGAAAAAAGAATCATATGCTACTTCTTCGGAAGAAACTGTGCACTCCCTAGCCATAAATTAAAGGAATTTCTCATATAAGATGCTCTATAGACAACAGTGAAAGCTATATAAACAATATCCTTGATATTTTTATTAAATAATGAATTTCAACGACTTTAAATTGTAATGTGGTGAAGATGATATGCAGTGCACTAATTCAATGTGGTCTAAGGGTGTAGCTTTCTGGTCATATGGTTTCTATCAAAGTCAGGGTTTAGACTGCTGAAGAAAGTGAATAGATTCTTTTTTTTTTAAAGATTTTATTTATTTATTTATTTATTTATTTATTTATTTATTTGACAGAGAGATAGAGAGAGAGGACAAGTAGGCAGAGAGGCAGGCAGAGAGAGAGGGAGAAGCAGGCTCTCTGCTGAGCAGGGAGCCCGACCCGGGGCTCGATCCCAGGACCCTGGGATTACCACCTGAACCAAAGACAGCTGCTCAATGGATTGAGCCACTCATGCACCCTGAATAGATTATTTGAGTCTCCTGTGAACCACTGTCTTTATCACTTGTCTCAGCTTGGTTCTTGGTAAGAAGTGGATGCAGACTTTCTTCATTCAGCAAGTATTTCATATTCACTTGCAACATCCCAGACATCCTGATGATCCAGGCATTGGAGATTCAGTGGCCAGCAAGACTGACAGGGTCCTTGCTCTCATGGAGCTTGCACTCTATTGGGGGAGATAGATAATAGAATAAAAAGTAATTTGAGATTGTTATAAATTCTGTAATAGATATAGAATTATACAGAGTTTCATTTTTTTTCTTAAATCGTTACCATGTTTCAAGAAAATTTTCCGTTTTACCTAAGTTGCCATATTTATTGGCATAAAGTTATTCTGAATATCCTTTTACTTTTAAAGATTTTATTTTGGGGCACTTGGATGGCTCAGTCAGTTAAGCAAACATTGTCCAAACATATCTTCCTTTTTTGTTCTCTAGTTTAATTCTGTAGTGGCAAGAGAACACACTCTGCATTATTTCAGTTCTTTGAAATTTGTTGATAAGTACCTTATGGCCCAGGATATGGTGCGCTGTTGTTGGGTGTAGTGTTCCACATAAGTCAGTTAGATTAACTTGGTTAATCTTATTATTCAGATCTTCCATATCCTCATTGATATTTTTTGTCTGCTTGTTTGATCATCACTGAAAAGTGTTTTAAAATCTCCAGCTATAATCTAAATTTGTCTAATTTTTAGTTCTGTCAATTTTTGCTTTTATATGTTTTAAAGCCATATTAATAGGTATGTTTAGGATTATAAATTTTTCTTTGAATTTACCCTTTTATCATTATGAAATGTCCCTCCTATGTCTTGTAATAACTTTTGCTGTAAAATCAGTTTTGTCTGATATTAATATATAATCACAACAGGGCGCCTGGGTGGCTCAGTCGTTAGGCGTCTGCCTTCGGCTCAGGTCATGATCCCGGGGTCCCGGGATCGAGTCCCGCATCGGGCTCCCTGCTCAGCAGGAAGCCTGCTTCTCCCTCTCCCACTCCCCCTGCTTGTGTTCCTGCTCTCGCTATCTCTCTCTGTCAAATAAATAAAATCTTTAAAAAAAAAAAAAAATATAATCACAACAGACTTCTTTGGGTTAATATTTGAGTGATACATCTTGCATCATTTTATTTTTGGGAATATTTTTGGCCATTATGTCTTCAAATATTTCTTGTGTTCTGTATTCTCTCTCTCTTCTTTCTGGAGTTACAATAATACATATGTTAGACAGTTTAACTATGTCCCATATGTCTCATGCTTTGTTGTGTTTTCTCCCTTTTTTTTTCTCTCTCTCTGCTTCCATTTAGATACTTTGTATTGACCTGTTCATTTCACCACATCTGTCTTTTGTTCTGTGTGGTCTGCTATTAAACCCATACAAAGATTCTTTTTGATTCTTCTTTTTAAGATTCCAACCCCCTAATGAAATTGTTTATCTTTTTATCCCTTTTGTCCATCTTTTTCTTGATTTTTATCATATTTGTAATAATTAGTTTAAACTCCCTTGTTTATAAACTCCAACATCTGAATTATCTCTGAGTCAGCTGCTCTTGTCTATTTTTGCTCTTTTGTTTATTGGTCACATTTGGCTTTTTGCATGTCTCATAGTTATTGTATTCCATACATTTTGTATTTAAGAATTTTCAAGACTGAAGATGGTTTATTTTCTCTCTCAGAAAGTTCTCATTTTCCTTTGTTAGCCGGATAGGATAAGAAGCTGATTACTTCAAAAAATGCAATTGAGTTGGGGTGCCTGGGTAGGCCAGTTAGTTGAGCATCTGAGTCTTGGTTTTGGCTCAGGTCGTGATCTCAGGGTCCTTAGATTGAGCCCACATGGGGTTCCACACTCAGCGCGGAGTCTGTTTAAGATTCTTTCTCTCTTGGGGTGCCTGGGTGGCTCAGATGGTTAAGCGTCTGCCTTCGACTCAGGTCATGATCTCTGGGTCCTGGGCTGGAGCCCCACATCCAGCTCCCATCTGGCTCAGCAGGGAGTCTGCTTCTCCCTCTCCCTCTGCCTCTCCCCCTGCTTGTGTGCTCTCTCTGTCCCTCTCTCTCTCTCAAATGAATAAATAAAATCTTTAAAAAAAAAAAAAAAAGATTCTTTCTCCCTTACCCTCTGCCCCTCTCCCCCCCTCAAATAAATAAATAAATCTTTATAGCAAAATGCTATTGAGTTGAGTTGGTCTGGGTTTCAGTTTTAGCTGACCCAGTCTATCTTGATTTTGTCTCAGCTTTTGATTAAGAGCCAAGCAGGTCTCTATCTACTTATCCCTAAGTACTGTGGGCAATTTCATATCTGCTCTTTGAAGTTTTGAGTTTAACTCTTTGTTCTTTCACATCATACAGCTCTAAAATTTGGTAATTTTTTTTAAGGAGGAGATTGTCATATATTTGTTGCAGGCTCTGCTTGCTAAGTCCTGCCAGACTTGAGGAGATTTCACTTTGCCATCCCAGCCCTAACTTATCTCCCAGCCTCCTATACAACCCACTATTCAACAAATGTCCTGTGGCGAAAACTGGCTACATGTTTGAGGCTCCTCCAGGTTTCATTCCATCATGCCAACCCATGCAACTATCAGGAAATCCACTAGTTTCTCTTTTCCCCGGTAGAGTTTCAGAGAGGAAGTTTCTCTGCCTATGCCAAGCCCAACCCTCATCTTGTGGTCAGAATGAGCAAATGCCCCTATAGAAGACAAAGCAATTCAGCTCATCTTGGAAGGGCACTTCCCTCTCTGAAGCTTTATTTCAATGATGTTTTTAATTGTTGCTTCCGTAGATCTCCAGTGTCTATAAAAATATGTTTTCGATTATGTATCCTTTTTCCGCATAGTTGTTATAGCAGAAGTGATGGCTTCTAAATAGACTACTACATCTACTTCGAAGCTAAAGTTTTCCCCTCAGCATTGAATATTCTTCTAGAACTTAAATGGGTATATAGCTTTCAAACATTTGGAATACATTTTATTCCCTATCACATTTTATAATGTTGGAAATTTAGAGTACTTTTTTCAACTTATAACAAATATCCTTGTAACAATTTTTGATTACATATTTGAGCTTTTCCTTAGTATAATTCATAGATGTGTAATTGTGTCAACAGATATGCATAATTTTTTTAAATTTTATAATTTTGACATATATTGGCAAATTTCAACCAAGAAATACTGTACTAATTTATGCTGACAGTGTGTAAGAATTCTTAATTCCTATGAGTGGTATATTAATAATATATGACAGGATTTTATTTCTCTTGTAACATACCTACATGTTATCTTAATCGCCAGGAGAATCCAGAAGATGTTAAGACTTTCTCCTCAATACTGAAGTCATTGTCATGGAGTGCTATGAATACTAGAAAAATATAAATTATTAATTTTATTGGCATTCATATTTTGGTTAAAAACATAAAAATATATATTGTTTATGGGAACATAAAAATAGATGTAAGCCAAACTTTTCATTTTGGTTGGTTTTGGCACATAGGAAGTCCTTAGTCAATTTTTATTGATTAATTTGGGCATGTCTTGCTTTTTGCATTTTTCCTTTAATATCTTTAAGAGAAATTCCATGTTCTTTGGTTTCAGGAGAAATGAAAGAATTTATTTGTTGAAAATATTGCATATCTTGATATGAATTGGTAGAAAAGAAAGTATACAACTTCTTTCTTCTTCTATACTCTTTTTAGTGGGACCTTCTACTTGCGTCTGAACAAACACAAAAACCTTTGAGACTTACATGAGTCTAAGATTTAAAAATCATGTCTTTCCTTTATATGACTAGTTTTAAATATCAGCAGTCTGGGAGCATGTTTTTTCCATCTTAGAATTGGGAAACACCTATACTTCTGGAGAGGTAAAAATGCTTTTTGATCATCAACAGTGATGCACTTGGAAATTTTCTATTCTTCCTCCATCTCCATAATTATTTGAGCCAACTAGTTAAGATTAATACTTACTTGATTTTTGTTTCCATTCAGAGATACTTGTTCTATTTAAAAAATAAGACCGGGGGTGCCTGGGTGGCTCAGTGGGTTAAGCGTCTGACTCTTGGTTTTGACTCATGTCATGATCTCATGGGTAGTGGGATCAAGCGCTGCATCAGGCTCTGTGCTCAGCACAGAGTCTGCTTGAGATTCTCTCCCTCTGCCCCTCTCCCCACTCACACATGCGCACATGCTCTCTCTCTCTCAAATAAATGAATAAATCTTTAAAAAAAAAATTTGACTATCGTGCATTAGAAGTGACTAGTGTGCATAAATAAAAATTAAGACCCTTAAAAAGGGCACATGATATCCTTAATATCCAGAAAAATGTACTTTTTCTTTCCTTTTGAAGTTTAACTTATCATTTTAAGTTATGGAAAATTTCAAGCATGTATAAAAGCCAAGAGTATACTGTAATGCACACTGGTATGCCTGCCACCACTTTTGCTCTTCCTATCTTTTATTTTAACAGTTAATGATTTAAGTGGGAATGCCTTTATCTCGGAATTGTAATGTATTTTTTTCTATATAACCTTTTTTTTTTTTTTGTATCATCAAATGGTCATTCATTCAGTATGTAGTCCTTAAATTTTCCTTAATTTGACTTTTTAAAATAAAGACTTCATTTTTAATGTTTGTCTCAAGCAATTTCTAATGGTCACCAGGGTGTTTATTTTTTTTCTTCGTGATCCCAAATGTAATAATACTGAATATTGTTGCCTGTTAAATGACGTATGTGAGGAAATCCTTGGACAGAATCTAAGAAGTATTACCTTGAAAATACAGTGGATGTGCAAACACTGAAGTTTTTTCAAATGTCCAAGTGTTTTTCAAAGGTTGATATTTAGTTTCATGCATATTCAGAAAAGGGTTCTTATTCTCTTTGAGCCAAAATTAGTATGCACAGGCACAGTCTCTGTTTTTCTTAATTTCTTAGTGCAATTGGCATTCTTTATTTCATTTCCGCATCACACTTATGAAACTCATTGTCTCAGTGTGTTACCTAGATGGTACCCTCATTGCTTTGCGTATTTTTAAGGCTTTTTAAAAACCACTTTTAAAAATAGGTACAGAGTTCTTATTTTTTAATTACCACTGCTTACACATGTGTGTACACACACGCACGCACACACACACACACACTCTGTCACATTTCTGGTAGATTGTTGAAAAGAGGATTTTTTTAGAAGACAGAGGCTACTATGATACAGGTAAACTAAGCAGGGGAGTGCAGTGGGGCCGAGGGCAAGGAGAGGCAGTTACTTAAGCATTAAATTCTAATAGCACAGCACACTACATTCTGGGGTGAAGGCCAGTGGAATATTTTTGCTTGCTCAGGCTTTGGAGTTATGCAAACAGAAGCTATTGCACACCCAGAGTTTCATGATTGGGGAAGTAAACTTGTACATTTGTTTTTTTTTAATAGGTTCAAAAAGGCATTTGAATCTGAGCCATCACTACAGTCAGGAATTAATTACGCGGTCCTTCTCCTGGCGGCTGGGCATCAGTTTGAATCTTCCTTTGAGCTCCGGAAAGTTGGTAATTACAGCTTGATATTTTACGTGGAAATCAAGAAACTGGACCCAACTTGGTACAAAGAAAAAGAATCATCGACAGATAGACCCTTTGCTTTTTGTTACTATTTCTATAGATTTTCTATTACTGTATCTCCTTGTTTAGTGTTTCATACTAGTGTTCAGAATCCTGATATTGGGATGTCATTTGGTTTTTAGTGTATTTTGCCTGTTTCTAAAAACATCCTGGTTAATATTTATTGTTACAGCACAAATTAATATTGAAAATAGGGCTCTGCATTCAGCCCCAACTCCCAAATAAGGTAGTGTTTGGAACATCAGGAACATTTCCTATTTTAGATTTAGAGGAGGAGGTGGAAAGAAGAAGGAGAAGAAGAAGAAGAAGAAGAAGAAGAAGTAGGAGAAGACGGAGAAAAGACCTCTGATATTTTCTATTTCTGATTCTCTTACACACCTTCAAGCACTGTGATTTCAGTGGTATTGGAGGTGAAGCCTCCCAAAGCCCCCCGAGAACAGCAGATCAAGCAGATGGCAGTCTTGGCAGTGACTAGTCTCCTTAGAGACCATCTCTGAATTGTAGCCATTGATAGAATGTGCTTTTGTCCCTTTTATCTGTGGACATTGTCTCATCTGCTCACCCTTCTTTGGAATGTGAAGATTTACCGCATCTTAGTGAATAAATTTTGTGTGATTTTTTTTTTTTTTGCTTCTGGCTTTAATAATATTTTTTAAAGTTTTGCATACTGGAAAACTGTCTATGGTAGTGAGATTTTGCTCTCTCTCAGTTTCTAACCATTCTCTTTCAGGGAATCTTTCCAACTCTTGTAGAAGTCATTACTACAGACCTAGAAATATTATGCCATATTTTTCATAGAGGAAAAAAAATTGATCTTAGTGAATCTATAAATTGTAGAAGAACCTTTTCCTTTAAGATTTTTAACTGGAGACTGTTTCTGTTTAATTTTCCTTGAAGAAAAATGAGTCCTAGACTTTTTTTTTTTTACATCATTTGGGAAGGGGTTATAAAATAGCCATGTGTAATGTTCTGGGAAATCCTTGACAGCAGAGTTTGAGTATTAAATAATTTTTGAAGGGCGTCTGGGTGGCTCAGTCGTTAAGCATCTGCCTTCAGTTCAGGTCATGATCTCAGGGTCCTGGGATTGAGCCCCACACCGGGCTCCTGGCTCAGTGGGGAGCCTGCTTCTCCCTCTCCCTCTGCCTCTCCCCCTGCTCATGCTCTCTCTCTCTCTCTGTATCTCTGTGTCTCAAATGACTAAAAATAAATCTAAATAATTTGTGAAAGGGCCCAGACTAAAAGAATGATAAAATACTTGTTGCTGCTGGATTGCACTGGTATTCAATGCACAAAGCTTTATTTGAAATGATTTTTTTCAGTTGGTAAATGAAATCAGAGAAAAATGGCAATTTGTACTCAGGAATTGTGATTATAAAAAAATTTTGTATCTAAGGTTGATTTTCAAACTCTACACTAGCCAAAACTCTTTAAGTACTAGTGATCTAAAAATAATTTGTACTGCTATGTTCTTGAACTTAAGGTGAAGTTTTATTAAGGCCTCCAGATCATTACAGGAATTGACACTGATCTGCATGTGTTGATAGAGCATTAGCACAGTGGCTTGAAAATGTACCTACTCTAAATTCTCACTTTTAAGTTAAATATAGGTTAAAATGATCAGCACTCTGCTAAGAGAGTAGATCTCATTGCAAAAAAGAAATGATAATTATGTGATGTGATGGAAGTATTAGCTAACACCTGGTGGTAACCATTTTGCAATATGTAAGTGGATCAAAGAAACACGTTTTACACCTTAAACTTACACAATATGTCAGATTATATTATAATAAAGCTGAGGGAAAAGAAGAATGGTCAGCACTCTGAGGTTTGAGGAACTGATTAATATAACTTTGTAAAGAAAACATAACTTAATTTTTTTTTCCAAGAAGAACTCATTCATAATATATGTTAAGCAAGCAATTGGAAACATATGAAGTTGAATTTTAAATATTGGAAAGTGCAAAACATAAACAGACTTTTTAAATTTTTTATTTTTTTGACAGAGAGACAGCGAGAGAGGGAACACAAGCAGGGGGAGTGGGAGAGGGAGAAGCGGGCTTCCCGCGGAACAGGGAGCCCGATGAGGGGCTCGATCCCAAGACCCCGGGATAATGACCCTAGCCGAAGGCAGACGCTTAACGACTGAGCAACCCAGGCACCCCTAAAACATACACAGACTTAAAATGTGACTTGACAATGAATTTTTAATTCAAATTTTAGGTTTCTAAAATACCGTGACATACACTCCAAATTGTATGTCCTTTATAATTAAAATGCAATTAAAACTCACTACTTTAGATTCTACTCAATAATAAATTATACTTATCATCATAGGCTGACCTAAAGTTAATTTTTTTATGGTAAAATAGAATTAAAAGGATTTTCGAGGAAAAACAGATTAAGTAAATTGTCTAATATAATATTAATAGTATGTAATAAAAATAAGATTAATAAATAACACATTTTGCATATTTTAAAGATATACTTTTAAAAAGCATTTTTAAAATGCTCTAATCAAATTTCTCAGTAATTTATATCTTCTTCTATTCATTCTCTTGGTCCCCTGCAAATGTACAAATTAGCCTGAATTACTGAGCTCCCTTAAGTAATCAGAGTTTTTTTTTTTTTAAATAAAATCCCTTCTTCAGGTGCATTTGAAATTTTGATTTATTTATAAAAGGTAAGCAATTAAAAATTAAGATACCAAAACATAACCATAAACATATCATCTTAAGTTTAAGATCTCTAAGGTAAGACCCGATTCTTAATTCTCCTCACCTACTGTCCAAAGGCTCTCAATTCTAGTTGTGTGTGTCTGAGGTTAAGACTAACTGTTTCATGATCTGTGTTTCACTTTCCCAGTTTTTGAATAAGCATTGATATTTAGACTATTTAGAACTAGGATTTGAAAACACAGAACCACATCTTACATGTTCTTCCTATTTTCAGCTTCGCAAGACTTAAAATTAATATTCAGATGTTAGCCAAATAAAAGATGATTTTCCCATCTTCTGCGGACTTTTTCAACTATGAGACATTTTATGGGAGAGAGTCAGAATTATAGGTTTGGGTCCCCAACAATAATGATGATGTAATAAAAGAACATTATGCTTGAAATTAAGACAAACCACTATTTGAATCTCATTTTCAGGGAGCAATAAAAATGAAATCTGTATTACTGAATATGAAAGTCCATGATTCTCTAAAGATAATTCTAAAAAGGAAATCAAAACAAAAACAAAATCCATCACCAACCACAGAACAGCTCATTTGTTCTGTATGGAGGTGACCAATTTCTCAGATACTTGGAAATTATAGGGAAGAAATTAGGTACCTTCCCTTCTTTTTTAAGAGATATTATAGCTCATCTAGTTGATGAGATAGAAGCTCTTCTTAATGTATTATTCCGAAAGAAAATGTACTCTTCAAAAGAATCCTAGTTAACGAAGTAGAGAGAATGGTAAGAATGACAATGATAGTGATGTTGAAATAATGATTTTGGCAAGGATCATCAATTAAAAGTTAAATCATTAAATGAAAATGTTTATTTTTTTAAATTTCATTCAACCATATTTACCTGATACCAAAGCTCCCTCACAGATTGATTGTTAGTCACAAAGGACAAATATGCCTATACAGTCCATTCTATGTATGCCCTCCAGCGATCTGGCTCTCAGTGATCCAACCAGCAACCCTAATAGTGAGTTGGCCCAATGGTGCCTCTTCATGCGATGAGCATGGAGCAAGCAGCATCTCCTGTAAAACAGTCTCGCCAAAAATGTTTAGCCCAAATTTTAAGATCTTATATCCAGCTAATAGGAATCACAGTGACTATAAAAATAAGTCAAACAACATGAACACGTGACACATTCATGCCAAGGTCAAAGCTAAATGTCACCCTCATAATATGAACATCTGGCATACAAGAATAAACCTGAAATTTTATTTTAAAACTGTTATTGTAATTTTACAATTACACATTTTCATAGTCCCTGTTTAAATGTTTGACATGATTTGCTGCTAGATCAATCCTTGGTTCATTGTTCTGCAAGCATGACACAATAAAAAGAGCTCCTTTTCAAATGAAGTTAGTAGAAACACCCATTTTTAGTATCTCATTTTCCCTCTGCACTTTCTTCTTTCCTTTGTATTCGTTGAATTTGTTATTATACTCAGATAGGAGATCATGGACGTTGTTGCATACCTGGGTGTAATTTTTTTCATCTTATGAAATTATCAGGGAGCAAAGCCATTCTCTTTCTAACTTATGACAAAATGTGAAGGGCTCCCAAATGGGGACTTTTTCTTGAAATACTCAGGGCTGAAGTGTTATGTCATAAAAAGTAGCATAAAGTTTTTAAAGATTATTTTGTTTTATTGAAGTATAATTTTCCCCCAAAATTCATAATTCTCAGGAAATATAAAATAGAATAATTGGAAAAGATTTTTAGGGGCACCTGGGTGGCTCAGTCGGTTGAGTGTCTGACTCTTGATTTCGGCTCAGGTAGTGATCTCAGGATTGTGAGATCGAGCCCCGTGTTGAGCTCCACACTTAGCTGGGAGTCTGCTTGGGATTCTCTCTCTCTCTCTAAAAAATAAATAACATAAATCTTTTTAAAAAAATTTTCCTTAACTCCATTAATATGGAAAACAATAAGAGGATATGTCTAGTTCAAAGTGCATTTTAGAAGCTAGGGTATACATAGATAATTTAACAAAGAAATGTTAGGATGACAATTCTGAGTTTGATTGAAAAAAAAAAAAACTAGTTCAGTCCCAATAGGTCATAAATCTTAGGGATTATCTGTTTTACTAGACAGAAATTATTTGCATCTCTACTACAAAAACATGCAAGTTAACAAGTAAACTTCTCTAAGTCTGAGATCTTTAATGAATAGTAAACAGTGAGATGAACTTGCTACACTTTCCCTAGACTGTCCTCAAGTGTGGCCTGATGCCCTTGTGAGATACTGAGATGACATGTCCCACCTTTTTACCTTGTTCTCAAATCTCAGATAATTTTCCTGATACTTTACTGTTGTGAATGCTAGTGGCACTTAACAATTCTACAAGGATATATTCTCTTTAAGCAAACAAAGGATTACAAATGCAAAAATAACACCAGGCAGAGTAGAGACAAAAATTTATAATGAAATGAAAAACACCAGGAAGAATCAAAACAATGTGAGAAGAAGTTGTTGGAGGATTTAAATTACCTGACTTTCAAGTCTTGTTACAAAGCAACAGTAATCTAGACAGTGCTGTCTGTCAGTTCCCTTATTTCTTTAACTTTATAAGTATATAATTGTTTTTGCATATAAAATTATCATTAATTATTGTAGCATTTTACTCTTGCAGAATATATATACTGTATACTTTTATACTGCAACTGATAGTGTAGCATATTTCCCTTTCAAGTAACTAAAGAACCATGATATTATAAGGGAAGCAAGGTGGTTACATAACAAAATATTATCACCTTTCGATTTATGCACATGCAGTGCAAGCATACATTAAAATTCTGGAATGATATACATCAAAGTGACAGTGGCAGTTATCTTTGGATCTTCAAATTAAAGGGACTTTTTTTTTCCCACAATGAATGTGAGCCCCTTTTATAATTGAAACTTAAAGCTATTGGAATCTGAAAGGAGGAATGAAAACTCAATTTTGTTTTTAATAAAAAGTCTGCTCTGCCTGGGTGCTGTGTGTTTGTAACACTGTACTTCCTGATGATCTTCTAGGAGTGAAGCTGAGTAGCCTCCTTGGTAAAAAGGGAAACTTAGAAAAACTCCAGAGCTACTGGGAAGTTGGATTTTTTCTGGGCGCCAGTGTCCTGGCCAATGACCACATGAGAGTCATCCAAGCATCTGAAAAGCTTTTTAAACTGAAGACACCGGCATGGTAATAGTAAAGTCTTTTGTGTTTGAACAAGTACTTTTAATAAACAACTCTTATCACTTATTTCCAAATTGTTATATTTGTTGAACTGACGATTCGATGATTTTATTTGCTTATAGAATAAAATGCAGAATTTAGAGAAAAAACTGATATTCATAAATAAAATGTGTTGAATATAGGTTTTGATGACTTTGGAGGCAAGGTGATGTCTGCTTGCCTTTGGCTTAGCCTTTTCATGACGCTGAGCAACCCGCTAGCCCAAGTTGGCCAGTGGTACCCACAGGAAGCCAGATCTGACACCTGCACATCGAATTGGTAGATTCACAGATTTCCATGTCAGCCTCCCATGTTTCTGCCCCAAACATACACCCTTTGTTCTCTTTATGATCCAGTCTCAGTTTGGGGATTCTCGTGCTTGATTTTCACTTCTTTATGCTTATGGCTTATTCATACCTTTGAATGTTTCTTGTATGTGTGCATTTTTCTAATTTCAAATTGTTCTTGGAGTCCCCCCAAGTCTCATCTTTATGCATGTGGTAATTGAAGAGATGAAAGCATTTAGGACTATTTTGGAAAACAATGCTGATTTTATTATGCATCACAGGTAATGATTACTAGCTATAAAGGCTTTAAAAGATTTACCATGATACCAAGAAAGGCTCAGATTGGCTCAGAGCCTGGGCCACTGACTTGTTTTCATCAGAGGAACCACTTGAGGAGATGCTTCCCACGGTAAATCCCCATGGCTCCCCAAAGGCTTTCATCACATTCAGGTCTTCTCATTACCAAACCCTCCCCAGTGTCACACCCATAGTGATCTTTCTAAAATTTCTAAAATTCATGGCCGACCCTTCCCCGCCACCGAAATCCTTACATCGGTGGAGTTCAATGGCTCTTCACAGCATAGGGGATAAAGTCCACCTGCTTGGCTTGGTGAACAATGTTTGTCTTTAGGCACTCCAGCCTCGGATCATGTCACACACCCCCAGTTCCGTGGCTCTCTAGTCACACGGAACGGGCCAGCAACGCTCGTGTCTCGGCACACGCTGCCCAGGCCTCTTCTGGCACGCTTCTCCACCTGGGGACACTCTTAAATCACGTCTGCCCACAAACCAAACCCTGACCTAAAACCCTTCCCTGCATCCAGATAGACGCGCGTGTGTGATTAGTTCATCTCATGAAACCTGCTTTCGTGTTTCTGTCATTTTTAAATCATATTCCTACTCAGAGTGACTGACTTTCGTTAGTCATACCTCTGCGTAGTTGTAGCCCCATTGAGACGTAGGTCGCTGTGATTTGTAGCTTTTACATTTCTGTCTTATCAGCACTGTGTGCTACATAGGGACAAAGCTGTGCTCTCAGTGGGATGTCTACGGTAGGTGTTCGGCAAGGAATGAAATAAATGAACCAATCAATGCACGTGTTACAGGCAGCCTAATATGTCATTTCTTTACAATGATCATTGTGACGGGACAGAAGGGGACTGAAGCACAGGTCCAAAGAGTTCTGGTTTGGGGTGTCCCAGCTTCTGTTGACAACAGAGAAAAACATTATTTTATGCAATAGTAATGACAACTGCAAAACCATGCCTTAAGTTTCCATTCACTTACTGTTAATTTCCATGTTTATAGTTCACAAGTGCTTGCCTACCCATTATCTCGTATAATTATCTTGCTTCTCATTTTTTCCTAGCTTTTTCCTTTGAGGCACCATCTGTCTTCTTAGGTTGGAGGATATTTGTATAATATATAAGCTAAGTTGCTTCGAAGCAAAATAATAATCTCTTATGAAGGGTCTATTTAGAAAAGCTTTCTCAAGGAAGCATATTTTAAAACAAGTGCATTAACCACTCCCTTGAAGAGGATAGGCATTATTTTAAAAGGCATGTTGGCAGAAGATGTATCATCCAGTTTGAGCAATTTAAGCTCTCTATGCCTCAGTTGACTCATCTTTAAAATGGGGATAAAACAGCCTAATTTATTGGGGTGCCTGGGTGGCGCAGTCAGTTAAGCAGCCGACTCTTGGTTTCAGCTCAAGTTGTGATCTCAGGGTCCTGAGATCGAGCCCGACATCCAGCTCTGCACTCAGCGTGCAGTCTACATGAGGTTCCGTCTCCCTCTCCCTCTGCCCCTCCCACTCATGCTCTCTCTCTCTCTCCCTCTCCCTCTCTCTCTCTCAAATAAATAAATCTTTTTTTAAAAAGCCCACTTTATTGAATTTCTGTAAGATTTGAATGAGATAATGTGTACATGACATGTAACAAATAATGAATAATGTTTGGTGAATCTGAATACATAAATATTAATGTGATATTTAAACTTGCCCGTTATGTGTTTTCTGTCTTTTCATTTTTAGGTACCTCAAGTCAATTGTAGAGACAATTTTGATATATAAGCATTTTGTGAAACTGACTACCGAGCAGCCTGTGGCCAAACAGGAGCTCGTGGACTTCTGGATGGATTTCCTGGTTGAGGCCACAAAGACCGATGTTACCGTAGTTAGGTTTCCAGTGAGTACTCTTAATTTAGCTTAACTTTAGGTGCATTTCTAGTTTGTTTCTTTTATTTAAAGAACATTTTTGCACCATGATTCTAACAGGACTAGTGTTACTTTTTTAAAATAGCTTCTCAAAATCAGGGAAGTGAGATACATTTTTATGTTTTTGCCGTGGCATTTGGTGATTTCTTTCAATAAGTTGTAAAGTGTGCTTTCCAAGAAAAGATTGTCTCTTGCTTAGCCTCAGTTAGTCAACACATCGCTTAAAACCAGACATAAGGTTGCTGTTAATTCCTACTACAGTTTGGCTAACATTGACATCAATGTTGGCACCATTATTGTGGTGAAAAGTGGTGTTATGCACCTGGATTGTTATTCGATCTCCACTGCTCATTACCCATATGGGTCAGAGTTAGATGGAGTGTCCCCAGTTCCCAGTCACTTTTTACTGTGTCTTAGATCATGAGAAATGATGACTCACAGGTTCTGGTTTGCAGCTCATGTTGGCTAGATATAGATATAGATATATGTATAGTATACACACACACTTTTAAAAATAAATTGCTCATCTTCTCAGCTGGTGCCTTTCCCACCCTGATCGTTTTCAGAATACCGCCCAAAGCAGTATATGCTTTAGCATCCAATTCAAGAACCACTGAGAAGTCACTGTGTGCGCTCCTCTCTTCCCACGTCCAAGTGATGCCATAAATCTCCCTGTGTGAGCTCTCTAGTCCAATCCTCCATACTCAGGTGGTGGCAACTCTCAATTCTTTTTATAAGATCTTGTTCCCTAATTCCTGTTTATAGGATCATCTGTTTCATTTAATTAAATCCATTGCTGGCATTAACAGGCTTTCTTTACTCTTCCTTCCCCATGAAGCCTTCAGCTCAGCAGGATCTTCGGCTGAGAAGCCTTACAAACTAAAAACACTTCGTTTTCTAGCCTAGATAATGTGTAGCCTAGGAAAATGCTTGTCTCAGAATGAGCTGGCAGCGTGCCCGCAGCTGGGTCTCTGATGGTAGCAAATCCTGTGAGAGAAGACAGCACAGAACTGTCTGTATTGAGTTGACTGTTGACTTGATCGAGTAGAAAATTGGCGATGAAAGGAAACCACTCCTCCTAGCTATTCTGAGCTAATTTGAATTAGGCTAATATGAATTTGTCTGTCATACTGTGAATGTCAAAAAATAAAACCAGCAGATATTAAGAGAGAAGTTAGGAGAATATAGGTACATAGTCCAGGTGTGAGAGGCTTTCTTAAGCAAGAAAGGGACCTGTAAGCCCTAAAGGTAAATATTGACCAATTTGATTCATTAAAAATCCTAACTTTTGTTCAATAAAGAAAATCATAAACATGGCAAATGCTAGACAGGGAGAAAATATGTAGTACTAATGCAGCAAAGTTATCAATTTGCCTAATAGGCAAAGAGAAAAAAAAACCCATTATTGATAAGCAAAAGAAAAAGAAAATGGGCAAATCATATGAAAAGATAGTTAACCTCACTGGGTAGTCAAAAAAATGCAAATTAAAATGAGACACTATTGTACCTATGCCCATTTAGCACATGTGCGCTTACATCGGTAGGATCAGCTCCCGGAAGTAGAATTGATTGATATTGCCATGTTGCCTCCATAGGGATTGTATCAATTGACATCCTCGCTGGCAACATACGAGATTGACTGCTAGCCTAAAGTCTCTCCCAAAAAGTATGTTTATCATATTTGTACTTTTGCTAAACTTACAGATGAAAGAATGGTACATTGGGATCGTTTTAATCAGTATTTCTCTTATTATGTGTGGGGTGGTGCATATGATTAAGCTTGTGTTTAAAAGACTACTTGGTGATTTATTTATTTATTTATTTATTTAAAGATTTTATTTATTTATTTGAGAGAGAGAGAATGAGAGACAGAGAGCATGAGAGGGAGGAGGGTCAGAGGGAGAAGCAGACTCCCCGCTGAGCAGGGAGCCCGATGCGGGACTCGATCCAGGGACTCCAGGATCATGACCTGAGCTGAAGGCAGTCGCTCAACCAACTGAGCCACCCAGGCGCCCCAAGACTACTTGGTGATTTAAAAAACAAAAAGAATTTGTTGCCAGCATTTAAAAATAAGGAGAGTTAGGTCATCAGTGCTGGCTATAAATGGTATTGGTATTGCTATAAATAACTATAAAATCTGAACAAATATATAAAATACTGTTTGTAGACATTCCATAGCAATTATCACAGGGTTGTGATCCTTGAGCAGGGAGGTACTTGAGGTGAGTCCCACCTTCACCTACTTTTTTTTCCTTAAGGCCTTTTCCTGGCTGCAGCACCAGGAAGTGGAGCCCTAGCAGGGTGTGGCATTCTCTTTGGGCAGAGCAGGCAGAGACTCTAAGAGTGTTTGGGACACTAAGACAGCTGCAATATGAGGAGCAGGGTGCTGGAGAAGGGGGAGTCTTGAAGAATGCATCCCAGAATTCTGCCTGGGTATTTCCCTTGAGTCCTAGAGCAACTCCTAGATAGTGTGAACAAGGGGAAAGCACAAGGTAAATAAACACACCTACTGGTCCCAGTATTTGACTACAGTGGGTTTTAGATGAAACCTATATGGCTTAGGTAAACCTTATCAAGGTAAATCCCCTTGCTATTTAGAAGATCAGGACCAGGAGTGGTAGAGAGCATTCTTTAGAAAGTTGAGAGCTGAGCAGATATCCCAGAGCTTAAACAATGCAGGGATAAAATGTTGGACTTTGGGTCTAACCAGAATGATGAGACCTTGGTGAATACCCCAAGCATTTAGAGGAGACATAGAAAGCCCATGCCCTAGGAGTAAAGGCAAAACTAAAAGACCCACTCTAACAAAACTGTAATAAAACTAAGCCTTGATAGGATCAAGATGATGCACTAAAAATTTGACTGCTAGCAAGGGGGAGGGGGTGGGGAAACCTCTGGAAAGACATGGTTCAGAGCCTCTGCATTGTGTCAGACACAGTCAAAGATTATTAGACATTCTAAGAAGCAGAAAAAAAAGTGACAAATAACGAAGAGCTTAAAGAGCCAATAGAGGCAGGCCCAGAAGTGATTTACATATTGAAGTTACTGGATAAGAACTTCAAATAACTATAATTGCTATGTTAAAGAAGATAGAGGAAAAGATAGACAAAATAGATGAAAAGGTAGAATATTTCAACTGAAAAATAAAGTTTATAAAGTCAAGTGAAAAATAAGAGTTCACTTAAAAAATCTAGATCAGCTATTGAAAAATTAAAGGGACTGGCAATTGGACTGCCTTTTCCAAAAGCAACAACCTACTAAGTCGACTATCTGCTGCCATTCTGGACATTGAGTACAGTCCCATCCTTCCTGCTTCCCTCATCTGCCTTTCCCACTGGGCCTGCTCCCTACAACCATTGGAATTTGCTCCCCATGTTCCACCGCATAGAGAAAAGCAGGTTTCTAGTACCTGTGATGCCATGTCAGTCGCTAACTCGTGGCATCCTCAGAATAGCATCTTTAGCTCACACTTAACAAAGGCCACAGTAGGTCTTGATTGGGGTGATAACATTATCCTTCTTTTAAAGTAGATCTGACTAAAACCAAGATGACTTATATTAGAAAATATTTTATTTGATTGCTTCTATTTATTTCACTACCGTATCCATTCTCATTCCTCTAAGAAATAACAGTGACCCTGGGTAAAAGAAAACAGACAAAAGTTTCTTTGCAAAATGATTCGAATAGTCCCCTCATTTATTATTATTATTATTATTTGGGTTTAGTTCAGTTGATTCTTTTTTCTCACCTCTCATCTCTGTGTATTTTCTTTCCTTCCTACATTGAAAAGTTAGGAGACCATCAACCCCTCACCCCAGGACAGGTGAGAGGAAGTGGAGTGTGATGCTTTTTCAGCCTCTTGTAGGAGCTGAGACATGTAACTGTATTTAATTTCTACCCTGTATGGTTTATAGGTCTTACTGCCTTCCTTCCCATTTCAGATATAAGACGTTAGCCATTCATTTTTTAAAAAAATTTTTAGCAGTCAATTTTAATGTTAACCAGTATAAAAGTTTAGGAACTAAAAGCAAGAATGTTTATACTTTCAAGTGAGTTGTATCTAGCTGGTTTTGTCAAATTGCCTCCTCTTCCTTCCCTTCTCTCAGTCTTTCTGTGACCTCTGTCATGCATGCTACGAATTCCTCCCATTTTGTCATTTCAAGGGCAGATCAAAGGGCTCGACGAAGGTTAGACAATGATAATTACAACCAATTTTGATTTCCCATCTCGACATAGGAAAACATAGGTCTGATTTTATCTGTTAGAAATATTTGAGACAACAATAAAGACATAATTTAAGAAGAGAGGAGATAACCTGGTGCTGTGCTTTTCTAATGTTAAGTTCTGTGCCCACATCATTAGGGAACAAGGTATATTCTCATTTGTCAGTACAGTGACTTGGATGCTATTTTGGAAAACCCACCTTTTATTCCCTATTATTCATTTTCATTTCACCAACCCTGGGATACTCAGATTTGAAAGCACCAATTCTGCTAAGTTTTGATTTGAAAATTTATTTCCATTATTAATCAGCACCACTTCACTCTCTGTTGATTGGAATTTGGACCTTGATTCACCTGGTATGTTCCTAAATCAGAATATGTTCCCCAGTGGGCTCTTACTGTGCTTTATTTGTGGTCTGTTCTATCTTATTTTCAAAACTGGAGCCTGACCGAGAATTAAGCCCTTATGTTTTTTATAATCAAAAGTAAAGAAAATTTTGTTTTCTTAATCCCCTTTCACCATAGTTCTCTGTACCCTAATTTAAATAAATTTTACTCTGTGATAAATATAGTGTAAAATCAGTACACTAGGTTTGTAGCAGATGGCCAAGAGTCAGATGGCTAATCCACTTGCCTTCTTACTCAGATTGTACGTTAGATTACAGTGTATCGTGAGTCCATAGTCCCTTGCTGATGGAGTCTTCTGAAGAGTTTTCCTCCACTTTTATTTGGTCAACTTGCTTAATACAAGATTCTTTCTAAAAGCCAATTTTCTCGAGTTTTAAGCAGTAGGGTAGAAAGAACTATTCTAGGTTCTCTGATAGTTTAGTATTTCCTTTCCTTAAGACTGCAGAGGAAATTTGAGCTAGGTGGGTGCTTTTAAATTAAATCTGTGTAAAAAGATAATAGTTGCATCACCTTTAAAATCAGTGCATGTGTGGTATCCTAATGTTATTTGCGCCTAGTATCAGATATTAGTAATACTATACTACATACTTTGAGAGAGATTCTCAACTCACTTATTATATACACCTCCTACATCTCCAAAACAGGAGTAAGTTTTATTTCCCTCTTTATCTCTCACAAGGCTAAATATATCATTATTGGAGATCCCAGTTTTATCTTGAAGGAGTACAGAAACATTTTTATTATTTCATACAGCTATGTCCATTCCTTTGGCTCATATATAAAAGTCTTTCAATAATAACCAAAATCATTTCTCAATCCATTTACATAGGTATGAAAACCGTACTACCACATCTTGATGATAAAGTATGGCAGGAGAGAACCGAAAATAGTATGTGATGCTCTATATGTGGAATCTTTTCTATGTACAGAATTATTTGCTTTACCACATTTCTGCCTTTTTTTTGGACACATTTATATTTAATGAAATAGATTTTGCACTTACAGCAAGATAAAATAAGAGACCTTAAAAATATATCATTAGAGTAGATTCCCTGGGGACAGTCAAACCAATATATGGACTTCAAAAAATTATTTCTAATTTCTTTAGCAAAAAAGGTGACATATTATTGGAACTTAAATAATTGTATAATACTGTAAAATGCTAAAGAACTCATAGGGAAGGCAACAATCAGGAGTTAAAATGGTTTTCCTGCAGCTGTGGACCCAGAGCCTCATCTGATAATCTCCCACATCAGTTCAGTGTTGTTCTAACAGCTCTAAATGGCTTAAATCTGCAGTCACTAATATTCGTTTCTTTGCCTTATGTTTTCAAGGTATTAATATTAGAACCAACCAAAATCTATCAACCTTCATATTTGTCTATCAACAATGAAGTTGAAGAAAAGACGATATCTATTTGGCATGTGCTTCCTGATGACAAGGTAAATTGTGTAATTATTAAGACAAGAGCATTAATAGTGAAGGACTTTACTTCCAGCGTTTATATATTCCAGTAAATATCTGCATTAGTTAAGAAGAAACAGCTTAACTGTGTATTTATTTTGGCATAAATACATCCTGTGATATAAAATTTGTTAAAGTTGGGTTATGAATTTCACTCATTTAGTAAAACATAACAACTTATTAGGATTTTTATCGTAGATGGCGCTTAAAATGAGATTTCTCTGTTTTGTAAATTCGTGCTATGAATTATGTGTTGGAGAACTGGGACTTAAAATATATGACTTAAAAGATGCATATCTTATTAACATAAGAATTAAAAAAAGATGCATATCTTAATTCTAGGAAGCCTATCAGAAGCAGACGACTCTAGTCTTACCCGAGCACGATTATAATTATCATTTCATGACACTGGTTATCTAAGCAGCTGCTCAATTTCAGATTAGCCCCTGGCTCCGTGGGCTGGCACGGCATCAGCAGGACTGTGCTGCCCTGGATTGCAGAGGAGTCTTAAATGCTCTCATTTCTCCCTATAGCAGTCATTTGGATAAACCTTTCCACTTCTGGACTTTATCAGTTTTAGTGCATGTATAAATCCTACTATTTTTTAAAAGTAGAAAAATTGCAAGACCTGATTCCAGTCCATAGGATCAACCACAGAAATGAGAGAACTCTTGTGGCAAAGTAGTTTTGTGGGGCTTTTGGTAATTGTTTTCCAGAATGCCCTCGTAATTCTCCTTAACAATCATCCTTAACAACTCAACAAATATTTATGGAGCACTTACTCTGTGACAGGCGCTCCCAGGCACTGTGTCAGGCACTAGGGAAACAGATGTGTGCAAAATAAGCAAAATTCCTGCTGTCTACTCAGGCAATAAGTAAATGCAATATAGAAGTATATTAAAGGGGAAAATATGGCAGAAAGGGGAATTAGGAAGTACATTTGGAGGCATGGGGTTGCAATTTTTAAAAATATCAATGTCAGTTTTTTTAAAATGTCTTTGAGTCCATAGTCTTGGGTTCAAATCCCATCTCTGGCCTTGGCACCATGGCTTCTCCACGTCGGAGCGTCCTCATCTATAGAATGGGGTAATAATACTATCCACCTCAAAAGGTTGTTGTTAAAATTAAATGAACTATTGTAAGTAGAGTATATTGCACAGAGCCTGGCATGTAATAAAGCTTACTATATTTTAACAACAATAATAAAATGATGGCAATCCACATATGAACTGAACCCTAACATTGAAACCCCAGAACTTAACCCGGCTTGGCTCTTTAGATGACATAGCAGCAATCATTTGGGAGGTTGTTGGTATTTTATTAGGGCACTGTGATATTGTGATTCATAGCAAAAAATAAATATTTGGTCATTTCTGGCACAGATTTCCTAAAGCCCTTAGAATTTCCTAAGTGCCCAAAGCCATAAAAGTGGTTTTTTGTTATGTTAATAAGGTGACTTTTGGACCCACCTAATGATGAGGCCTGGTTGCCAAGAGAACTAACTATGGGATTAGAGGGTTAGAACTTTCAGTCCCACCCCTTGACCTCTGGGGAGGGGAGAGGGGAGAAGTTGAATGGAACTCTAGTGGTCAATGGGTTTAGTCAGTCATACTTATGTCATGAAGCCCCCATAAAAACCCAAAAAGGACAGGGTTCAAAGAGCTTCCAGGTAGGTGAACAAGTGGAGATTTGGAAAGGATGGCAGTCCTAGAGAGGTCACGGAAGCTCTTAGGCCTTCCCCCATACCTTGCCCTATGCATCTTGTCCATCTGGCTGTTTCCTGAGTCATATTTTATGACAAACCAGTAATCTCATAAGTAAAATGTTTTCCTGAATTCTATGAGCCACTCTAGCAAATTAAACACAAGAAGGGGGTCTTTGGAACCCCCAATCTATGGCCGGCATGATGGCAGAACTCTAGGTGGAGTTGTCTAGAGACAAAATCAAGAATAACTAATGTAGGGGTGCCTGGGTAGCTCAGATGGTTAAGCGTCTGCCTTCGGCTCAAGTCATGGTCCCAGGGTCCTGGGATGGAGCCCTGCATCGGGCTCCCTGCTCAGCAGGAAGCCTGCTTCTCCCTCTCCCACTCCCCCTGCTTGTGTTCCCTCTCTCGCTGTGTATCTCTCTATCAAATAAATAAATAAAATCTTAAAAAAAAAAGAATAACTAATGTAACTATATATATGTTGTGCACATTGTTTTAAAGTACACAGTGTTTTATTTACATTATTTTAAAGTATATGCCTATATGTTCTCACAAGCAGAAATAATCATCCAATTGAAACTACAAAATCTAAGAGGAAACATGAACATTATCTGGGAGAGGAGATTTTCAAAGGCTTGATTGGAAAGAGCAAGGTTATCCAAGGACACTTGGAAACAGAATGGGCCTAAAGGAATTAGCAATTAGCAGGGCCAGGAAAATGAGTGGACAGCCAGAAGACAGAAAAAGAACAGAAAGTAAGCCAGAGATTTTTGGAAAATAAGTACTATTTCCAGCTAGTTGTCTGGAAGTTCTTCGTTGAATAAAGTTAGCCTTGTATTGACTCTCTTATGTTTTTTGACAGTTGTAGAGACAATTTTTATATTATGCTGAGAAATAAATAAATGAAGATGTAAAAGAGTGCATTAAGAAGGGTTATGGATTTGGGCTGTGAGTTGTCCAGTTTCCACTTTCACCATCTTTTGATCAAGAAAAATTACATTTGCATTGTCCCCACTGTGCTAAAAATTCTCCTTGTTCAAAAATTTAAGCTTTCTTAAATCAGTTTCCATCTTGAATGTTATGTCAGTTTCTTTGCAGACCCTAGTTCTATCCATAGCATGTTCATTACCACTGTCTTTGTTTCTACTGTTTGAAATAGAAGTGATACCATCAGAATGAGGACAAGCAATAAAAATAAGATAACTCTGCTAATATTATGTTAGTTTAAAGCAACTGTAATAACTATAATTAAATAACATAAATAGCAGGGGTATAGATCTGATGTTAAACAAGAAATTGATTCTTTTTGTCATAGAATGGGTTTTTTTTTAAGATTTTATTTTTGAGAGAGAGAGAGCGCCCGCGCATGGAATGGGAGTTTGGGGGAGGGGCAGAGGGCAAGGTAGAGAGAATCCCAAGCAGACTCCCTGCTGAGCTCACAACGCCGACCCCCCCGCCCCCCTCCCCACACCAGACCATGACCTGACCTGAAATCAAGAGTCAGAGGCTCAACCAACTGAGCCACCCAGGCACCCCCGTCGTACAGTGTTTTACATTTTTTTCTAAGAATAGAACAGAGAGTGTTGCTTTACATTTATCATGTTTATTTCTTTATTCACTCCTTCTCTCAGGATTTTCACTCTAAAATGTGGAATGAACAGTTACATGAACTAGTATACACTTTATATTGCAAGTGTCAAGACTTTAGGATCATTGTACCAATTCCTCAGAGTCTAAGGACTCTTATTAGGGAGTTGCTCTAAGTCAAGGACAAAATAAATTGAAATCCTAATCTTTTTAACAGTTCTCTCTTTGTTCAATGGATGGTTACTGTTTAAAGTCAACTTAGTACTTGAAAAAAGTCTGCATGTGCACAGGAAAGAAAAACTTAGATTGAGGAGGAGAAACATTATTTCTAAGATATTTTAAAAGGTTGTTGTTTAGAATCCCTTCCTTTTTTGGAGTCTGAGTGCTCCTGTCCCATCTGATGGTCTCTCAGGGAAAGGTAACAGGCTGCAGGGTCCCAGTGGAATATGAGCTGCTGACCTCACGCCCGCTCCAGCCACGGCCACTCTGAGGGGAAATTTATGAGGGAATATGTTTACCTCAGATTCTAGATTTTGATGATATGGTAGTCTCATCCATCAAGGATGCTTTTAGCTACAAAACTCCCAACTACAAGTGGCTTAAATGATAAGGAAATGTTGTCTGCCATAACAAGAACTTCTGAGGGGCAGGGGATCATTCTGGGGGTATTTCAGTGGTTGAACAGTATCAGAATTCTGAGGTGGCTTCTCTATATGCTCTTGGTTTTTCTCTCCTTGCCTTAAATAGCAGCTCGAAGCAACAGTTCACACTCAGCACGCAAAGGAAAAGGGTCAGGCCCTCTCCTTTGTAGCATAAATTGCGTCGTGTGTTCATGCCTAAACCAATCACTAGCAAGGAGAATAGACTTATCTCCCCGATTTAGACCAGTCAGTATCCCCCACTCCTAAACATTGCCACCTGAACGCGAACAAAATTCAGCTTTCGTTAGCAAAGAAGGAAAAGCATGTCCGTTGTCTAGGGAACTAACAGTATCTGCCAGTGTGTAACTCCTGCTACTGCCACTTTAGCTCAATATTAACTCCTAGTCCCTACTCTAGGGACCAGGGCATAGGATCTGAGACTAATCAGTTCCTCCAGTATGGTGCTTGTGCTGAGTAAATTAGCTTGAGTGTCCGTTTGGGGCTTGTTGAGGCTAATTATTCCAGCTCTGCTTCTGGCAATCCTTTTCCCCAGATTCCCAGACAGGCCCCGGACCCTTTTACCACAGCTGTTGGCTTGGTAGCTCACCAGCGCCTCCATGTGGTGAGTCCCAGTAGCAAAGGAGCCGGGGACATCGGCCTCCTTATTCCAGATCACTCCGTGGCAGGCCCTGGGCTTCACACCACTAAAATGGAACATTCGCTGGCAGCACTTGCCATCTTTGAGGAACCTAACATTCTGGAAATGCTGTTCTCCTTTCCTACAAGACCAGCCCAATCAATCTGGGAAATCTCTCCTTGGCTGTTCCCAGAACAGGGCTGAGAAAAGATAGATTTTACCACTGCTGTCTTGTGGGTGTGCACCAGTTGCCCTGTTCGGGTGCACGTTTGCCTAACCGCCCAGTTAGCTCTGCCTTCAGCGGCCACCTCCTGACCCTGGACGCTGCCTTGGAGAGCAGCTCAGTTGCGGGCTCTGAGGATAAGGCTGCATTGTATGCAAGTAGTGTGCGGGTAACGGCTCCAACTCCTGGGTCGCATATATTTAGAAGGTCACCTGAGGCCAACAGGATTTAGAAACAACTTTCCAAATTACCAGCTGAAGCTGCAGGGTGCAGTTTTAATTTAACTCCCTCTGTACTCTGCTGAAGAGAGCCACATTCCAGGAGCACCTTTCCAAGGTCCCTTCCTTTCCTGGGCTGCCCCGCACAACATTTGCTCTGTGTTAATTCAGGTTCCATGACCTGACTGGTGTACGTTGAAACTGGTTTTTTCATACATCTCCTTTGGGCTTGGGAGGATCTATTCTTGTGTTAAGTTGCATGGTCCTAGCAAAGAACTAGGTGCTGTGGATATAAATTGTGGCTTTTTGATTTACTTCAGCCAAAAGGAGAGTTCTGGTCCACCTCAGAGCCACAGGCTTCCTTACCCATTTCAGCCCAGCCAAGACCTCAAGCTCCTGGCAGTATTTTAAGTGGGTGGGTAAGAGCTTGTTTTCCTGGTTGTTTCCCATTTACAAAGTTGAATTGGCAATCTGAATGGACTATTGTACAGCACTCGCTAAACTTGGACATGTGTATCAACTACTTTATTTCCGTTAAAATATTTATGTTGTCAATTCTGTTTTGTTACCAGACATATTTTTATAGGGAATGTGCTCCAATTTGTAATTTATTTAATTTAAAGACATGAATTTAATACTAATTTAAACTTAGCTTTAGTAATAAACTCAAAAAATAAATTGCCACATTTTTTTTCATCTTGGCCTTGCAATCACCCATGTTTATCATATGACAATCAAATTTTTTAACGTTCAAACTTTATTACTGTATTGAATTTTGCATAAATTAGGTCAGAAGACATTGTAGCTATGACGGACACTATTTGCATGCATGTACACACAGACATATTTGCTGTATTATTTTTTGGAGACATAGAACCACCATTTCAGTTTGAAAATTTAACTAAAGATAATTCAAAAATAATCATCTGTAAAACCTTGTAGAGACTTTATTCAAATTAATGTTTTTCTTTCTCAGAAAATAAATATTACTCAGCTATAATAATTGAATTACCTTGATCACTGGGTTTTTTATTTTAAAAATTAAGGCACAACAGTTATTAGGTTAATTTGCTAAAGATCAAGTTTTTAGAATTTAATGACACTGATTCTCCTAGATTCTCTTGGAAGCTGTTTTATTGAAGTACAGAAATTATTAAGCAGTATAAACATCACCCTTGTGGCTTGGAAATGAATTACAATTTCCATCCAGATAATTGGTTCATGAAGAATTATGCACTAGGAAAAATTACTCTGTGTATATTATTTTAAAATAATAAAACAAAATTATGTTATTTTCATTCGGATGACTCAATGTTTGCTGTTCTTGTTGTTCTTCCCCTGTGTTCTAGAAAGGTATACATGAGTGGAATTTTAGTGCTTCTTCTGTCAGGGGAGTGAGGTAAGTGTCCTTGGTATATTTTTTTTACTTAGAAGACAATAGAACTTTTAGTCAGGATTTAAAAGTGCAAAGAACTTCAAGAACACTTCTACTGATGAAAATGCTCAACCTCCTTTTCTATCTCCATTATGAAAACATCTGTAACAAAACTTTGTTAGTTGAACTGACTCTGCCTATCACCTGCTTAAAATATGTAACGAGGGGTAAATGTGGACTGTGGACCAGAATCAAGGTGTAAGTAAAAGTGAGCTATCCGGGTCCTCTCTAGCTGGTTGAGCTGTTGGTTTATGTGATAGGATGGTTTTTAGTCTTTTGATATGCCAGGAACTAATCTATTGTTAGATGGAACCAAAAAACCACATGCCATCGATCAGATTGTGTCCTATAGTTAATGTAACTATTAATGAGACGATAGGGAATTCACTTTTTAAAAACTTTTCCTCGGGTTGCTCTTAATGACATGTTCTTGAGACTACTGTGGCTCACTTCAGTTTGGTTCGGTTCTGACATTGCATCATAATGCCAGTAGGTCAGGAAACGCCATTTCCTGGGATTTAGAAATGAGATTTTTTCCAGAACCAAGAGCCACTGGTTAAACATTTAAATACTTGTTCTATCAAGTTCAGGCTAAACCAACTCCTGGAAATTTCAAACCAAATTACTTCTGTTTACTACTATTTATCTCCACATAATAGAAATGAGAAAAAACAGATTTCTGCAGGCTGGTTACACAATACCCTGTTGCTTTTGGCATATAATAATTGGTTTTGTTGGAGCGTGAACTGGTAGAGCCGTCTGAGTCACTGATAATTGGAGTTTGCCTGGTAAAACCACCTGTTACCTCATGAGTGATCTGCAGAGAAACAAGCAAGATAATGGACTGACTCATTAGATATCTTTCCGACCCATGCCTTCTCAAATAAAGTTTTACTCTCTTAATATTTAATTTTTAAAACCAGTCATTAACAAGGCAGTCAGTATTTTTTTTTTTAAAGATTTTATTTATTTATTTGACAGAGAGAGACACAGTGAGAGCAGGATCACAAGCAGGAGGAGAGGGAGAGGGAGAAAGAGGCTTCCCGCGGAGCAGGGAGCCCGATGCGGGGCTCGATCCCAGGACCCTGGGACCATGACCTGAGCTGAAGGCAGACGCCTAACGACTGAGCCACCCAGGCGCCCCAAGGCAATCAGTATTTTTAACAATTTTAAACAATTTAGGAAAGTATGGTAATATAAATTCCACCGTATCATATCTATTTTCCAATGAAATTTTTTTAATTAAAGATGGCATCACTACGTAAACCTTTGTTGTGACTCACAGCATATACGTAGAATGCTTCCGTGTGGCTTACTGCTAGTTGATTCAGTTGAGAAACGTAAGCTCCAGTGTGTGATTTCAAAGGGAGCTAACTTTTCTTGGCTGCCTCCTTTATAAAGAGATAACTACAGAAAAAAAAAAAAAATCCAACTAAGTCAGCAGTTCGTCTTGCATCACCTCAGAACTTCCTTGCTCAGCTCAGTCAATGGACATTTACTGAGCACCAGCTGTGTGTCAAATGTTGAGTCCTATTCTGCTAAAAATACAACAGTGACTAAGACATGAACTCCCACTCTCAAAGAGCTCACAGCCCATCAGTGGAACATTTAACAACTAAGGACAATACAGTCATTATTGAGATGACAGTGAGATGAGCAATAACAGATCTATGTTTAAGGAACAGAGGTGCAAGAGAAAGTCTTTCTGTTTAAGGTAGAAGTGGGGAAGGGAGACGGTAGGATCTAAGCTGGGCCTTGAATGATGAACAGAATTTCTTTAAAAAGTCAAAAATGTTGTGCATTCCAAATTGCAGGAACAGCAGATGCAAAGGCATGAAATAGGGATTGGCAAACTACGGTCCACGGGCCAAATATGGCCCACTGCCTGTTTTTGTAAATAAAGTTTTATTGGAACTCAGCCATGTTCATTCATTTGTGTATTGTCTAAGGCTGCTCCAACAGCCAAACTGAGTAGTTTGGCCTGCAAAGCTTGAAATATTTACTCTCTGGCCCATTACAGGAAATATTTGCTAACCTTTGGCAAAAAACAGCATGGCTTGAGTGGTAGACTCAAAATTACTTCAATTGCTATAAAATCACTTGCTGAGTCAGAACCAAGTGCTGCTCCACATTTCTTCACACCTCTAAAAGCCCTACAACTGATGAGGTGCTTTTCCTGCCTCCACACATTGCCTTTCTAGCTTTGGAGACATTTCATTGTTCTAAAGATGCCACAGAACCAGAATCACAGAGCTCAGTCAGCCAGCTGATGCTTACGCCTTTCCTCCCATCATGCAGTGTGGTGCTGTAGCAGGCAGGACAATTTCCCATGCTCAGTTGGAGGGATACATAGCGGAGGTGTACTGACAGCCCCCCAGAGCGACCCTATCTGCAGATATGAGTAGGAGGACAGTTCTCAGACTCTTAAGTAATTTTAGTATTGTGGTATGGGGAACATCACTTTTTCAAGTGCAATTCATATCTTTTTGTTATAAACAACATTGATATCATAATGGGGATTGGATATAAAATGTATTTATTTTGCACTACACATTCATAGAAGTATTGATATTTCCCTGAATAATTCTTTTTGTTTGTTTCAGTATTTCTAAATTTGAAGAACGATGCTGTTTTCTTTATGTGCTTCATAATTCCGATGATTTCCAAATCTATTTCTGTACAGAACTGCACTGTAAAAAGTACGTATTCGTCACTGTTTAGGTGTAAAAAATACTGTTCTTACCTGATCATTATTTTTAATTAATGAGTGAACATGTAGCTCCTGTAAGGAGTTCATGACTGTGGTTATATAAATATTTCATTTGGCCTAATAGTTTATAATTATGGGGTATGTTTAACAGAGAATGGGGGGGAGGGCTCTCTTTATTAGCACCACGCTCTAACCAACTGAGCTAACCGGCCAGCTTGAGGGCTCTCTTTAATAAACCATGCTTTTTCTTAGTCATAATTTATTTTTCCACAGACAAAACATTAACCAAGACCTGCCAGTTAATGGCCAACTGTTATGTCTCATTTTTAAGGTGCTCACTTATTGCAATAGATGATTACCAAAATTTTCATTCTTGAATTCTGTGAATAATCTCACTGTTTTCTGCAACAATGGCTCTTAACTCTGGTTCAAATTAGAATCAACTGGTGCATTTTAACAAGTGCCTGGGCCCTACCCCTGACTAATTATGTTGGATTTTCTGGTGGGGGTACAGTTCTAGTTAAGAGCCAGTAATCTGATCTACACCCATAAAAGACAGTCCAAAACTCCACGTACTGCACTGTATGCTTGTGTTAACCTCCCTGGGTATATTTCTCTTGAACTAATAATTAAGTACTTCATGTTCCCTTAGGACATAGAGACTGACTGTGGGGATGTAGGCAAGTGAGTAACAATTTAGAAACCGAAGTGCGGGTAGAAGCCAACTTGGACTTAAAATTTTCCTGAGGGTTGTTCTTATTCAAATAGCTACTATCTGACCCCATGGTAAATAACTAATATACTAGTTACAGTATACAGTCAGTTATTTTTATCTTGGTACCAAATAAAATGTTTGTAAATCCATAATTCTATAGTTGGCTATAGAACTATATGGCTATAGTTTTATCTTTATTATTATAAAACAGGTAGTAAAAAGATTTGGAAATAAAAAATAATTCCTAGCACAAATATGGTCAACTTTTCTACTTAAATTCTCGAGGCTACTGATTTGTTTCTATGATAATGATAGCCAAGATTTATGGAGTGCTTACCCCAGATCTAATAACTATTTTAATCTTCAAATAAAAACTGTTAGGTAGCTAATATTAACATCTTCATTGAAAAGAGTTAAGGGCGCCTGGGTGGCTCAGTTGGTTGAGCGACTGCCTTCGGCTCAGGTCATGATCCTGGAGCCCCGGGATCGAGTCCCACATCGGGCTCCCTGCTCAGCGGGGAGTCTGCTTCTCCCTCTGACCCTCCCCCCTCTCATGTGCTCTCTCTGTCTCATTCTCTCTCTCTCAAATAAATAAATAAAATCTTTAAAAAAAAAAAAAGAGTCATAGATAGTTCAATGAGCTTAAAATCATATATAGCAAAAAATGAACATCTGGGATTTGGACCAAGTACATGTGACTCTAGAAGACAGGCTCCAAAAAATTACACTGTGTTCCCATCCCGCTGTGTTATATTCTGCTTAGAGATGTTCATGTTGAAAAACTGTATGAATAGCTGATGGAAGTCTTTACCCCAGATCTTAAAGTCTGTCTTTAAAGTCAGATTTTTTTTAGGTCTGTCACTTTCTTCTTCCTCTTGGTTGAATTTACCTTTGTCTCTAACTCATCAGGATATTTAATCTTCATCAGAGCATACTGTTACTCTGATCAGGCTTGGGAACTTCTTTTTCTTGTCACTGACTCCAAGAAATGTGTAAAGAGAAAGGAAGAGTGGGGAAGTAGGCACCACATGCAACTCCAACGATAGGTTCCAAACTCCCAGATGGGCTTTGTCTGTTTTGTTCCTTGTCACAGTTCCAAAGGCCAGAATAGTTTTCGATCCTAGTAGACACTTGATGAGTATTTGTTGGTTGGATGGATGGATGGATGGATGGATGGATGGATGGATGGATGGATTAAAAAGAGGTATAGAGAAAGAAAGGTTCCAAGTTGTGGAAGCTAGATTTTTCTTATCCCACACAACCTGCTCTTCCCTTGGGCTGGCAGTGCAGACCGTGACCTGCCTGTGAGACCATCAGCCCCTATTCATAGTGGCTCCCATGCTTTAAGTCTGTGAATGGTTAGCATCCCCTCTGAATGGACTAGACACAGCTAGTGTTACAGGGAGCAGATCTGTTTCTTGTTATAACTATTTTTCTTGGCTCTGAAATGGTCTACAGGAAAAAAAAAAAAAAAAAAAAACTTCACAAGAAGAGTTCCTGAAGAAAATGTCATCAAAAAAGAGGTGGCTTCTTTCACACACATACAAGCCTGCTGTTCCTAATTCATATCGGTGTTCTGCAGATTGTGTTTACGAAACACCATATTTATGATGTTAAAGGCAAAATATTTAATAACTGAGATCAAATGTTGTAGTGGCCAACACTATATCAAATAGTCACCTAAGAATTTAGAGACACTACTCCAGAATTTGGGTATTTTTTGTTAATTCCCATTTTAAATAATAATATGACCATCAGCAAAACGATAATAGCTAATTTTAATGAGTGCACTCTGTTAAGCACTTTACAAGTATTATGTCAAGTCATCTTCCTAACAACCTTTAAGTTAGATACTTCTATAGTCCCTATTTTTGTAATGAAGGGGTGAGGCTCAGAGAGGTGGAGGAGCTTGCCCAAAATCACACAAATACTAGCAATCTTGGCCTGACATCCAAGTCCACAGTCTTCACATTTCTATGACATTGTTTAGCTTCATCGTTCTGATTCTATAACATATCACATTACTATTATTTGAAGTGAGGCATTAGGTTGGACAATCCTACCAGCCTGTGTTTTTCTTTCTGAAAAATCATATTTTTCCTGCTGATACTGATAGTTTGTTTATTGCCTGATTTTAGAAAGTCTCTTAGCTCCCATTTTTTGCTCTGAAGTCATGTTGGAACGTACTTGCTTATATTTAATATCAGATGTATTATGAGTGACCACATACCAACTCTCATTGTAGGTTTTTTGAAATGGTGAACACCATCACTGAAGAGAAGGGGAGAGGCACGGAGGAAGGAGATTGTGAAAGTGACTCCCTGGAGGTAATGACTCTGGTTGCATGTTCATTTTACAGAGTTTCTCTGTGGCTTTTTTTTTTTTTTTTGAGATTTTATTTATTTATTTGAGAGAGGGCACAAGCAGGGGGAGAGACAGAGGGAGAAGCAGACTCTGCTGAGCAGGGAGCCCGACACAGGGCTCCATCCCAGGACCCTGAGATCATGACCTGAGCCGAAGGCAGACACTTAACCGACTGAGCCACCCAGGCGCCCCTTCTTTGTGGTTTTTTAAAAAAATGAACTATTTAAAGTCTTACTGGGGTATGCGTGGTGGGGAGGACATGTAAGTGGTGGTCTGTGAGCTTTCCCTTAATGCTGAAGGCAACTTCTGGAATTCCTTGTTAAAAAAGAGCTGAAAAGGGGAACCTGGGTTGCTCAGTCAGTTAAGCGGCCAACCCTTGATTTTAGCTCAGGTCATGATCTCAGGGTCCTGGAATGGAGCCCCATGTCCCACTCCGCGCTGAGCAGGGAGTCTGCTTGTCTCCCTCTCCCTCTGCCCCTCCCCCTGCTCACAGAGGTAGGCGCTCTCTCTGTCTCTCTCTAAAATAAATAAATCTTAAAAAAAAAAAAAAGCTAAAAAGCAAACATTGGAGAACTCTTATTTGGGAACACTGAGTTTTGGTATTTTGCTTACCTGACAGTGAGTAACTGTGCTTTGTTATCTGTGAGGATGTTGATTACCCTCCATGCACGGGCCACAGTGCCCTGGCATTTTTTATGTTCCTCTGAGATATGTGCAATTCAAACAAGCAGAATTCGGTGAAAATTCTGAATGGCACTATGGCCATGGCCCTCCTTTGTATGCTACACAGAGGACCTGGACCAATGGAAGATTAATGGAATACAGAGAGGAGGTAATAGTCACCTGAAATACTGTTCCTCGCAACCCCAGTCCTCTGACTTCTACCTCATGGACACACGACACTGCAGACATCTATTCCTAGATCATGTCCATTTTCTCTGTCATGGTTCCTCTGGGATAAAGAACCTTCCATCACTGCAAGGACTGGTGCTGGAGTGTCCCAAGAGGGCTGACCCCCGGGACGTGAGCATCTTCAGAAAGTTGACCCTCCTCCAGGCGTGACAGTAGGCCAGCTTTTTCTCCAAGCCCTGCCCAGTGTTGGACTTGGGACAACATTCAAAATCCAAGCAATACTGAAAATGTCATTCCTAGTGCTAAAGTGAAATTGAAGAAGCTAGAGCACCAGCCTGACTGGTACACTCATTTATTAATGTCATCCCACATACTAGAACTTTTATAAAAATATTGAAGTCGTAAGGTAGCAATTGAAGGAAAATTTCAATAGAATAACCAAGTGTTGACTCTGTCCAGAGTGAAGTTCTATAATTATCTAGCAGTTGTATAGCTTTGATGTTCCTAGGTAAGCCTAAGGCTCTTTCATTAAAGTTATAAAAAGATGATAGGATCTGATTTGAAAAAAATAAAAAAAGTTTCCCCATGCATTAACTTGTTGTCTATGGGAGTAACAGACAATACTTATTTGTATATATTTTATATTTTACAATTTTGTATTTTCTTATTCAAGTGATTTTGTTAGGAATTAGATCTCTTGGCTCCTACATCAGTGCTCCTTGACTAGACCTCATTATCTCTGTTTTTATTTGGTTTAAATTTAGTCACTTGATACACAGCAACGACCAAAGTAAAGGGTAGCAAAGACAATGAAAGTGAAACAGTTTTATTAGTAAATATAAAATGATGAAGTGGGTGGACTGGAAAATCCATAAAGTTCCTCTGCAATGTCATAAAATGCTGGCTTTTTTTAACCAGTGAGAGCTATCCTTTATTTTATACCCTTCTTTGCGGAACTAAATCCATCGTACCAAAAATACACATAGCACAGCCAGGCTGTGGTCTCCATATGAGACAACGTGGTCTTCTTAATTGATTAAATCAACAGTTTAGACTCTACTCCGGGAACCACTTTAACCATATGCATAGCATAACACAGGTCCAATTGCCTTAGAATTTGTGGTGAACTTTGCCAGCTGATTTTTCTAAGACTCAGTTTCCTATAATGTAAAAAAAAAAAAAAAAAAAGGTAGGTAGATCACTTTTTAAAGAGCTCCCAAGAAGATACAGAATCAAGATCCTTTGATCTGGATACAGTAACAAGTGGGGTGGCTGTGTGTGGGGCTCTTCCTGGTCAGACTGTCCTTCTTCAAGTACTGAGAACAATCAGCCAACCAAATAAGGAGGGGAATGCTCCGGTCAGTAGGAATAGCCCAAGGGTTTTAGTTGCTGTGCTGACCTCACAAAAACCAGCTTACACAGTATTGCTGATTCATCAAAGTGCTCCTAACTCACCCTTCTCGAGTAAGTGCAGGGATACTATTCTTTTCATGTTAGAAAAACACTCATACACTCTGTCTTTTGCATGCGCTCAGAATAATTTAAAATCTTGGACATAGAATGGCTTCTACAGCATTCCCAGTGGACTGTATAGCATATACAGGGAATTCAAGCATACTTATTTTAAGTGTTTTGGGTAGTTTGCCATTAAACCCCAAGTAGTGACCTTGCTGACATTTGGGTGTTGGAGGGGTGTGTGAGGGGGGTGTTCGTGGGCACAACAGTAATGAACGGGGATTGCGATGATGTTCTGGGCTGCGAACATGATGACATCCATCTTCACTCTCCCTCTCACCGAATCTCCCTTTGTAGCCAGTGCACCTTTACAATATGAGTCACTAAATTGCCTGAACTTATATTTTCGCCTCACTTAGGATAAGTTCATGATTACATTTCCTGGATATTTTCAACATTCTTAATTTAAAATTATTTTATTGGTGTTCCAAATATTTGATTAAAATGAATTCTCTCATTTCATTACCACAAACTAGACTTGACCGTCAGCCCGTGAATGACACACAAAAAAATAATTCCTCTACTTCCCATTTCTGATAATGTAAACAAGAAGGATTCTTTAGAGACCAACCATCTTTACATGGCGATTAAGATTTATATGCAGAATAGTTGCTTTCTGATCATCACCTCAGCTGGGGATAGAATTAAAGTTGTTTCAATGCATGTGTCAATTATTCCTGAAGCTTCTGGGAAGCTAGGCCCACAGCAAAATTAAAATGTTGGAAAGATCAAATATTCTTTAATGTTAACCTCACTTAGGGTGTTGTCAACATTGGCAAACTTGAACTATCAACGTGGTTCTATAAACTACAAATTTGAGGCTAATCCCTAGACTTCTAGATGTTTGACAGACTTCTTATCTGAAGCCCATATTAAGATCTGCTTTTCTTTTTGATTTGAATAATAAGGTTTCTTAGAAGCAGTACAATTGTGGGAGGGATTCAGCCGCCTTGGGGTCATGGTCAGCTCCCTCGTCCAACTGATCAAACCTGACTACTGAAATCCCTGTGCGGGGGTCAGGAGCCTTGGATTCTAGTTGTCATTTTGCTAATGGCCAGTTTTATAACTTTAGACAAAATTCATACTCTTGGCTGGGCTAAAATGATTTTATTCTTCTCACTTCTCAAGTGAGAGTGGACCAAGAACACCTAAAATATGCTTTCCTAGCTCTAATTTGTATAATTTTTCAAGATTAGTACAAACTGTGCAAGGTTATTTCAAATATAGATCAATCCCACTATCAGAGGACTTTTCTGCTTTTGAACAGAAAGAGAAACAGCTTCTTTTGATTCAAGGCCGTGGTTTTTGACTTAAGGATGTATTTTGATGTGGGGGGTAATGAAGCCAAATCTTAAATAATTTAATAGATCAGTAAATTTATATTGAAATCACTGAACAGTTGATTGCCATTAACCATAAGAGTTCTAACACGTATCAACTGTAGTCCTTACTTTGTTCTCTCAGCCTTCCAGATTTTCACTAACACCTTGGGCATCTACCCAGCAGCCTCCTGGGAGAAACCCCTGTTCGGCCTCTCTCCCTCCTCACACCACGATGTCCCTCCAGCCCAGTCACCTAATCCTCTCCGTCATTCCCCCATCTCAGGTCTTCACCACCCCTCCTGTGACCTCATCTCTCTCCTGCCATCAGTATGCGTCTCTGTCATCATCAGAGAGATCTCTCACACGATCTTATCCTGTGACTCCCCTCATTAAAAACCTTTGATGCTACTCTTTGTAGAAGGTTTCCACAGATACAATGTTCTCAACCCTCTGGCTGGAACATAGCCTTGCCTTTCCACCTCGTGGGCTGGGATTGCCAAACTCTTTTCCATTTTCCAGAAGGCCAACCTTTCCTGCCCCTGGGCTTGATCTGCAGATGCCCAACTCCACATGCTTTTTCTTCTCTGTCCCACCTGGTGACTGCATCCTCGTTTTTTGAGATACAAGTCAAGTGTCATTTCTCAATACCACCCCTCACTCTTCTCTGCTCTCCTCGCATTTCCGGCCCCCTTCTCCACCCTAGGTCTTCTCATTGCATTGTAACGGGAGCCTGCACCGGACTGTGAACATCCCAGAGCAGGGCTGTGGCTCTGTGTCCTTTCTAATCACATAGCCTCACATGGTATGAGGCATCCAAGCAGAAGTAGTTCAATCAGATCAGAAGGCTTGGAAGGGCTTGAAGGTGGTGTGTGATAAAGCCAGATCGTTTAAAAATATCTCAAACGGGGGAGAGGGCTATGGATTGGAAGGGACAGAGTAGGTGCTGTGACACTGGTTTAAAAGTTGTTCAATCAATGGTAAGTCAATGAAAGAATGTACAGTGTTACCAAGCTGCACATCAGAACCAAGGCATTATTAACTCATTCTCTTTTCATCTTTCTTTTTTTATTTCCTTGGAGGAAAAAAAGCCAGATACAAATCGCGGAGGTCCTTTTGGTCCTCAGTACAAAATATGCTATGTCTCCCTCCTCACTTCTCTCCCAAACACACACATATATTCTACCTCTCCGTACCTCCTCCTCTCTCTCTCTTTCCCTCCCCACCCTGCCCTCCCTTTTCCTCTCTATCCCTCTTTCTCATATATTCATTTGTTTTTTTGTTTTTTTTAAAGATTTTATTTATTTATTTGACAGAGACAGAGATAGCAAGAGCAGGAACACAAGCCCCGGGAGTGGGAGAGGGAGAGCAGGCTTCCCGCCAAGGAGGGAACCCGATGTGGGACTTGATCCCAGGACCCTGGGATCATGACCTGAGCCGAAGGCAGACGCTTAACGACTGAGCCACCCAGGCGCCCCATATATTCATTTGTACCTCACTGTTTCACCAAAATGAGCATATGACTGACTTAAACTTGAAGCAGTCATACCATCTAGCCCCGTGAACCTGTCTATACCTACTTTCCAGTGTGCATAAAGAGAACGTTGACCCCTTGTGGGGTGAAGTAGAGACAAGCAAGATAAAAGGAACATTTTCCTTTGACATAAACATCTGCAGAATGATGAAATACCTTACCATTCCCTTTTCTGATGATTTGCTTCACAAACATTAATAGTGAATTATGATTTAGATTCATTTAAATCATTTTGGAATCATCAGCCCATTGGTTTGTTTGTCTTTAACATCCCATTTCTGTTTTTGCACATGTCTGAAGCTCAACACCCACATTTACTACACTGAGAACATATATCACTTATAGTTGTATGATATGAGTACCAATTTGTTACTCATTCTTTCATTCTGTTGAGAGGGGAAAAAAAAAACTTTTTCTTCTATCAACTTAGGTTCAGTGATTGGGGACCTGCAAATTAACTGACAAAAGACAGATTAACAAGAGAAAAGACAAGGTTTATTCAGGTATATGGGAGCACTTAAACTGGCTTCTGATCAGCTAGAGTTAAGTTTGTTTATCCTACTAAGAAAAGCCTTTCTTAGGACTTTAAGGAAAAGCACATGGTGGGAAACAAATGAGAAAAAAGTGGAAGGCAAAAACTTTTTGGCAAGGTTTTGTTTATGTAATTTCTCATCCAGGTACGAGTGGTCCTAAACCTCCCAGAGATGGGATTTTGGCAGCTGTATTTTCAGGAGGCTATGTTTAAGCCAGCAAAAGAGGTTTAGGTAAGGTTTTTTTAATGCAGCTGCTGTTGATTCAGATGTTTTCAGCTTAAACTCATCTTTATACCACATTGACGGGTATAAATTCAATTCACTCAATGAATATTTAGTCACACACTATGTGATTGTCATTATTCTAGGTGCTGGGGATACAACAGAGAAAAAATTGAGAAAAATCTGCCCTCAGTGAGCTTACATTCTAGCAAAACACCAACAATAAACAACATAAATAAGTAAAATACATAGCATGTTTGATAATGATCAGTGTTAAGGAGAAAAATGAAGCAGGGAAGGGTTCAGAAAGTTACACTGTAACAGAGCATTCAAGTTTAGACCAATAAGCCAGGGAAGGCTCATTGAGAAGGTGATATTTGAATAAAGGTCCGAGGGAGAAGAGATCTATCAAACTGGATATTTGAACCTAAGCATTTTTAGCATTTTGTTAATGTTATTAATCATTATTAATGTTTTTGACATTTACATATTAAGAAGGCAATACAGACCTAAAATTAACGAAGCTACCATGTGGGTCTTTGAGGTGACCATTCACCTAATGTAATTAACCCCCAGAGGGAAGTGCATGGCCTTTGGAAGGTGGCTGTTTTACCCCAGGTCCCTTGACAGCACGGGAACTAAGTGAATCACCACTTTGTTGTTTGGCCTTGTCAATATTGTCTTCCTACGCTGATTCCCTTTCCAGTACAGACTTAGATTGTTCTGGGTAGGCCACAATAGAGGGATGATTCTAGAAGTATTCTCATCATTGCTTCGAAATGCAGTTGTTTCCCTTAGCAACAACCTAATTCACTAACCTATTGCCATAGAAATAGAATGCAGAGTATAAGCAGTGTAATCTTCAATTTTTTAATACACTCTTTCCTCCACCCCTAACGTTTTCTATGTTTCTAGTTTAACACACCTTATCTTCCCTTGGCCTGTAGCCCAGCTCCGTTCTACTTTTTTTTTTTGGCTTATTGACCAGGCTAGTCTCCTCAAACCTGCCTTTCCAATTTGTATCTCTCTGTATGGTTAAGAATAGAAAGAAGAAAACTAAGCAGCAATTACCACCTGGAATGGTTTTCAATCCCTTTGGTCTTATTAAAAGTCCTTTTTGATTTTTACTGTGACCGCTTTGTTCAACAGGAATCGTCTGCCATACCTAATAAATAATCTTTTAAAAAAGAAAAGTCTTTTGATGCTTTGGATTCCAGAGGTGAACTAAAACTGGGGCAGCCTCATTGAGGTTTATATATTCTTCACTGTACTATATAAATATGCCTGCAGCAAAACTCCGTTTCAACCAAAAATAAACTGATGCTGACTTTCAATGTTTTGTTTTGGCACCCGGTTTATTAAAAAAAAAAAAAGTGGTTCTCATCAAATTTTCTATATCCTGATTAATCAGTTAAGTAAATAATTACTGAGCATCTACAAACCAGATATTGCCAATACTAGGGGTAGAGCAATTAAAGATAAATTGTAGCTCTCACAAAGTTCAGAGTCCAGATGGGGATGCAGACTGAGCAAGAGAAGGAAGAGTTACCAAAGCATGAGTAAGGGCAGAAAGCCTTGGGAGCACATCAGACCAGAAAGTAACCCAGCTCTCGATGGTCAGGTAGACAGTTCAGGAAAGCTTCCTAGAGCTTGGTTTTGAAAGACGAGGCAGAATTACCGAGGTAGAAGACACAGCATGTGGAAAGGCACAAAGATCTCGGAAACCTCACTGAGAGATTTTGGAGGAGATTGAGGAGAGAGAAGGCTGGACACAGAGGCAGCACAGAGAAGCTGAGGGGTGTTTACGCCATGCTAAGGAGTTTGGCTTTGACTCGGAAAGTAATGAGAAACCGTTTAATAAAGCAGAGGCAATGGTACAGACATGGACAGCTCACTTTGGAAGTTTGGACTTTGGAAAATACACTGCCATCTTAAGGAGAGCGGATCAGGGAACTGGGCAACAAGAGAGGAGGGAACAAGGAAAGGCAGTTAAGAGTCTGTAGAATTAGTACAGAAGAAAAGCAAGGAAGGCCTGATTCAAGGCAAAAGCAGATACACCTGATAGCATTTGGCAATCAGTTGGATTTGGGGAGTAAGGAAAAGGAAAGAATGGAGTCTACGACGGCCACCAGATATCTCCCCGATATCTGTTTGAATAAGAGAATGAATGTTCCATGAATATTGATGACACACTGGAATACCTTTATCCTAACGGTGTTTGGAAACAGAAGTAAGACTATCCCTACAACATTGGTAGTGGTAAGAACACTAAATCAGGACTCATGAGCTGGGTATAAACCACAGCTCTAATTGTTTCACTGGAAAAGATATTTCTGATCATTTGTAAGTTGAAGCTAATCATAGACCTTCCCTACTATGACAGGCTTATTATGACCATCAAATGAGATAGGTTATGGACAGTTGATTTTTTTCTTTTAAATTATAAAGCATCATGATAATGTAAGATGGTGGTAGTACTAGGTTCAGTGTGTAGGTGTGTATGCCCTTGATAGGGCATCTTGGCAGAGATGAGCTCCTTTGGTGATGGTCCCTGCCCTGCCTCCTGCTGGGCTGGTCCTGGCTGGTAGATTTCCTACATGTGTGGCACAGCATGATGGGAGTCTGGGCCACAGGAATTGGGTGTGGAGTCTTAGGCTCTTTTTGGTGGAATTTTTTGACTAGTTTGACTGCCTCTTTGCTGGAGCCCCGTGTTACCTTCCAATCTGAGTAAGTTGCTGAACGATTCCTGCTCACTATTCCTTCACCCTGAAAACATGCCAGACGTTCTGCTCTGGACTAGGACAGTCTTCGGCCTTACATTAGACATCCGGAACAGGAGTATTCTTTTATGTACGTGGGGTACAGTGTTGCCAATGGGAAAGTAAGATGCGTCCCTTCCAGAGCGTGGTGTCTGTCCTTAGCCAGAGAAGGGTCCCTGATAGGGAGGTCAGTGCTCACCCGGTCCTGGCTTGGTATTGGGCATAGTTTTCCCCAGGAGAATACAACTAATTGCTTTCTATCAGTGCTTAGAAACCTGTTGGAAACAAATAAACTGAAGCTGGTAAAGACAAAACCAAATTTTCCTCATCCTCCTTGGCAGTGGTCCCTCAAGTCAAATGTATGTACCCTGGAGAGTTTGCAGAGTGATCTGATTACTACCTTTGTAGTTAATTTGTCCTTTTTATGTCTGCTTCCTTTTTGATCTTCTGTTTGCTTTTCATTTTGTAATTTCTCTATACCGTGTCTGCGTGTGCATTTATTTTTTATTTTTCCTACTTAGGGCTCAGTTTCCAGAAGTTATGTTTGATTCTGTCTCACATCTGCCTGGCCTTTTTTAGAATGTCTTATCCTTTTCTCCTGCTTATTGATTTCTTATTTTATATCTTTATGTTAAATGTACTTATTCTAAAGTTTTTGTTTCTTTTACTTTATGAAGTTTAGGGAGATTGATATTTATCAAATCTGCTAACTCCCTGGTGGTGAATTATTTCCTTATATGTTTTAAAATTTAGGGTTGTGAGCTCAATTTCAATGATGTATTATGAGTCAGAATCCTGCATAGTCCGTCTTAAGGGAGTCTCCCTTTAAAATGTTTTTGCTTTGTTTCTGCTAGCACTTCAGGGATGTCCCAGGCTCAAGATCAATTATAGGTATCATGATAAGTGTAAATTTGAACTAAACCATGAGGATCAGCCTATGGTTGAAAGTATTCAGAGTATTCAGAAAGTATTCTTTTTGTCCACCCAGAGCTCAGTTTAAGACAGATGAGCTCTATTTTTGTTTCCCAGTGCAGTGGGCTAACTCTATTCTAATTTGCCCTTTTATCAAGTTATAGTCCTTCAAAGACCCTGATTTCAAGGGCCCAGCTCTTCACCTGGCATAAGCACAAGGCCCCATTTCCTATCCCTTCATGGGCATTAAGACAAAAGTACCAGATAAGGGGTTGACAGACTATAGCCCAAAGGCCAAATACAGCCTGCCACTACCCTATTCCTCCAGTAAAGAAGTTTTACTGGAACACAACCATGCCCACCTGTTTATATATTGACTGAGCTATTTTCATGCTACAATGGCAGAGTTCAGTAGTTGCCACAGAGATCATATGGCCCACAAATCTGAAAGTATTCAATATCTGGCCCCTTAGAGAAAGCATTTGCCAACCTCTGCCCAAAATTAATGAGACTGAAAGCCCAGCCCTCATCCCCACCCCTTGGGCTGCAGGGACATCGATTATGATTACCTCTCAAGTGGTCCTCTTTCTCTTTATTTCTAGCTCCTGGCAGTCTTCTTTACTTTTTTGTAAGCCCTGGTAGGCATTTAAAAATGTGTCTATTTTGGGGTGCCTGGGTGGCTCAGTTGGTCAAGTGTCAGACTCTTGATTTCAGCTCAGGTCATGATCTCAGGGTCATGAGATTGAGCCCTGCATCAGGCTCTGCACTGAGTGTGGAGCCTGCTTAAGATTCTCTCTCCTCTCCCTGTGCCCTTCCCCTGCCACTCGCATGCTCTCTCTCTCTATATATATCCCTCTAAAAAAAAAGTGTGTCTATTTTATTTTATGTGGATGTTTTTAGCAGGAAGTCTTCCAAATACCAAGTCCACATATTGCCAGTACCAGAGCCCACTTCCTATTTTCTTGGGTAATATAGACTGCTATGTGCATAAGATGTTATATATGAATCTAATGGCAACCACAAATCAAAAACCTAGAATAGATACACAAACAATAAAGAGAAAGGAATCCAAGCATATCATTAAAGAAAGCCATCAAACGACAGGGGAAGAGAGCAAAAGGAGAAAGAACAGAGAACTACAAAAACAACCATAAAACAAGTAATAAAATGGCAATAATTATATACCTCAGTAATTACTTTGAATGTAAATGGACTACATGCTCCAGTTAAAAGATATAGGGTGACTATATAAAAAAGCAAGACCCATCTATGTGCTGCCTACCAGAGACTCACTTCAGACCTAAAGACACCTGCAGATTGAAAATGAGGAGATAGAAGAACATTTACCATGCAAATTGAAGCAAAAGGAAAGCTGGGATAGCAGTATGTATATGAAACAAAATAGACTAAAACAAAGACTAACAAAAGACAAAAAAGGACACTACATATTGATAAAGGGAGCCATCCAACAAGAGGATATAAAATTGCAAATATTTATGCAATAGAGCACCTAATACATAAAGCAACTATTAACAGACATAAGGAAGAAATTGACAGTAATATAATAATAGTAGGGAACTGGGCGCCTGGGTGGCTCAGTCGTTAAGCGCCTGCCTTCGGCTCAAGTCATGATCCCAGGGTCCTGGGATCGAGCCCCACATCGGGTTCCCTGCTCACCGGGAAGCCTGCTTCTCCCTCTCTCACTCCCCCTGCTTGTGTTCCTGCTCTCGCTATCTCTCTCTCTGTCAAATAAATAAATAAAAATCTTAAAAAAAAAATAATAATAGTAGGGAACTTTAACACCCCACTTACATCAATGGATAGACCATCTCAACAGAAAATCAACAAGGAAACAGTGACTTTGCATGAGACATTGGACCAGATGGACCTAACATATATTTAGAACATTCCATCCCAAAAAAGCACAATACATATTTTTTTTGAAGTGCACATAGAACATTCTCCAGAATAGATCACATTAGGCCACAAAACAAGTCTCAATAAATTCAGAAAGATTGAAATCATATCATGCATCTTTTCTGACCACAATGGTGTGAAACTAGAAATCAATCACATGAAAAAAGTCTGGAAAGAACACAAATACATGGAGGCTAAATAACATGCCACTGAACAATGAGTGGGTCAGTCAAGAAATCAAAGAGAAAATTAAAAAATGCGTGGAGACAAATGAAAATGAAAATACAACAGTCCAAAATCTTGGGGATGCAGCAAAAGCTATTCTGGGAGGGAATATTATAGCAATCCAGGCCTACCTCAAGAAGCAAGAATATCTCAAATAAAAAACCGAATCTTACACTTAAAGGAACTTAAAAAAAAAAAATCAACCCCAACACCAATAGAAATAGGAAATTATAAAGATTAGAACAGAAATAAATGAAATAGAGATTAAAAAATAACCAGTAGAATAAATCAGTGAAACCAGGAGTTGGTTCTTTGAAAAGATCAACAAAATTGATAAGCCTTTAGACAGACTCATCCAAAAAAAAGAACAAAGAAAGAGGAGTCAAATAAAATCAGAAATGAAGGAGAAGAAATAACTGGTACCACAGAAATAGGAAGGATTATAAGAGATATTATGAACAATTATATGCCAACAAATTGGACAACCTCAGAAAAATGAGTAAGTTCCTAGAAACATAAAACCTTCCAAATCTGAATCAGGAAGAAATAGAAAATTTAAACAGATCAATTACTAGCAATGAAATTGAATCAGTAATCAAAATCTCTCAAAAAAAAATAAAAAAGCCCAGTACCAGATGGCTTCACGGGTGAATTCTGCCAAACATTTAAAGAGAAGATAATACCTATTCTTCTCAAACTATTACCAAAAAAACCCAAAAAAAAACAGGAGAGGAAGGAAAGCTTCCAATTCATTCTATGAGGTGAGCATTACCCTGATACCAAAACCAGATAAAGACACTAAAAAGAAAAGAAAACTGCAGGCAAATATCTGATGAACATAGATGAAGAATCCTCCACAAAATATTAGCAAGCCAAATCCAACAGTACATTTAAAAAATATTCAACATGATATATCACATCAACAAGAGAAAGGATAAAAACCATATGATCATTTCAGTAAATGTAGAAAAAAACATTTGACAAAGTACAACATCCATTCATGATAAAAACCCTCAACAAAGTAGGTTTAGAGGGAACATACCTCAACATAATAAAGACATATATGGAAAACTCACAGCTAACATCATATTCAATGTTAAAGAACTGAAAGCTTTTCCCCTAAGGTCAGGAACAAGGCAAGGATGTTAACTCTCACCACTTTCATTTAGCATAGTACTGGAAGTCCTAGCTGCAGCAATTAGACAACAAAAAGAAATAAAAGGCATCCAGGGGTGCCTGGGTGGCTCATTCTGTTAAGCAGCTCTTGGTCTCAGCTCAGGTCTTGATCTCAGGGTCGTGAGTTCAAGCCCTGTGTTGGAAGTAACCCATGTGTTCATTGATAGATGAATGGATAAAGAAGATGTGCTATATATATTATAGGCAATATATATGTATTATTAGTCATAAAAATATTAGCCATAAAAAAGAATGAAATCTTGCCATTTGTACCAACATGGATGGAGCTAGAGTGTATTATGCTAAGTGAAATAAGTCAGTCAGAGAAAGACAAATACCCATATGATCTCACTCATTTGTGGAATTTAAGAAACAAAGCAAACAGGGGCGCCTGGGTGGCTCAGTTGGTTAAGCGACTGCCTTCGGCTCAGGTCATGATCCTGGAGTCCCAGGATCGAGTCCCGCATCGGGCTCCCTGCTCGGCGGGGAGCCTGCTTCTCCCTCTGACCCTCCCCCCTCTCATGTGCTCTCTCTCTCATTCTCTCTGTCTCAAATAAATAAATAAAAATCTTTAAAAAAAAAAAAAAAAAAAAAGAAACAAAGCAAACAAAGAGAAAGAGATGAACAAAAAAAACCCAGATTCTTCAATACAGAGGGAACAAACTGATGGTTGCTAGAGGGGATGTGGATGAGGGGATGGGCGAAATAGGTAAAGGAGAGTAAGAGTACACTTATCCTGATGAGCACTGAGAAATGTATAGAAATATTGAGTCATTATATTGTATACCTGAAACTAATATAACATTGTGTGGTAATTATACTTGAATAAAAAAAGAAAAAGAAACAGACAAAATTACAAAAACAACAACAAAAAAGAAACAAAAAATTTTGCTGGCTTATAAAGGTTAAAAATAAATTTTTTTAATGGCTAATTCAAACCCTTCTGTGAGTTGAATCCAGCTACACTGGGTTTCTGCAAAGACATGTCTTGACCTTTCAGTGGCCCTACATTTGGTAGTTTCATTCTGACACCAAAAATGGGCCTTTTTGGATGACTCCTCCACATCTCAGGAGGTCTCTACCAAATACTCTCGAAACCCCTTTTATTTTGATGGGTTTTCCATATGTGACTGAGACGCTTGACAGCTTGAGATTTAGGGCTGTAGATATTTCCTTTTACATTAAAGATGAAATTTTCCTATTTTTCATTTTTTTAATTTAAATTTTAGTTAATATACAGTGCAATATTGGTTTCAGGAGTAGAATTCAGTGGTTCATCCCTTAAATACAACACCCAGTGCTCATCACAAGTGCCGTCTTTAATACCCATCACCCATCTAGCCCATCCCCCACCCACCTCCTTTCATCAACCCTCAGTTTGTTTTCTATTGTTAAGAGTCCGTTATGGTTTGTTTCCCTCTCTCTTTTCCTTTTTTTCCCCTTCCCATATGTTTATCTGTTTTTTTTTTTTTTAAACTCCACATAAGAATAAGATCGTATGGTATTTGTCTTTCACTGACTGACTTGTTTCACTTAGCATAATACACTCTAGCTCCATCCATGTCATTGCAAATGGCAAGCAAGACTTCATTTTTTTTTGATGGCTGAGTAACATTTCATTATATATTATATACCTCATCTTCTTTATCCATTCATCAGTCGATGGACACTTGGGCTCTTTCCATGGTTTGGCTATTGTTGATAATGCTGCTATAAACTTCAGGGTGCATGTGCCCCTTTGAATCTGTACTTTTGTATCCTTTGGGTAAATACCTAGTGGTGCAATTGCTGGATCATAGGGTAGTTCTATTTTTTTTTTAATTTTTTTTTTTTAAGATTTTATTTATTTGCGAGAGAGACAATGAGAGACAGAGAGTATGAGAGGGAGGAGGGTCAGAGGGAGAAGCAGACTCCCTGCTGAGCAGGGAGCCTGAAGTGGGACTCGATCCCAGGACTCCAGGATCATGACCTGAGCCGAAGGCAGTCGCTTAACCAACTGAGCCACCCAGGCGCCCCAGGGTAGTTCTATTTTTAACTTTTGAGGAACCTCCATACTATTCTCCAGAGTGGCCGCACAAGTTTGCATTCCCACCAATAGTGCAAAAGGGTTCCCCTTTCTCCGCATCCTTGCCAACACCTGTTGTTTCTTACGTTGTTAATTTTAGCCATTCTGACAGGTGTGAGGTGGTATCTCATTGTGGTTTTGATTTGGATTTCCCTGATGCTGAGTGATGTTGAGCATCTTTTCATGCGTCTGTTATTCATCTGGATGTCATCTTTGGAAAAGTGTCTATTCATGTCTTCTGCCCACTTCTTAACTAGATTATTTGGGTTTTTTTTTGGGTGTTGAATTTTTTAAGTTCTTTTTATATTTTGGATACTAACCCTTTATCAGATATGTCATTTGCAACTATCTTCTCCTCTTCTGTAGGCTGCCTTTTCGTTTTGTTGTTTCCTTCGCTGTGCAGAAGAAGTTTTTTATCTTAAGGAAGTCCCAGTAGTTCATTTTTGCTTTTGTTTCCCTTGTCTCTGGTGACGTGTCTCGTAAGAAGTTGCTGCAGCCGAGGTCCCAGAGGTTTCTGCCTATGTTCTCCTCTAGGATTTTGATGGTTTCCTCTTTCATATTTATGTCTTTTATTCATTTTGAATTTATTTTTGTATATGGTGTACACACATGTGACTATCCAGTTTTCCCAACACTGTTTGTTGAAGAGACTTTTTCCCATTGGACATTCTTCCCTGCCCTGTCGCAGATTAGTTGACCATAGAGTTGTGGGTCCATTTCTGGGCTCTCTATTCTGTTCCATTGATCTGTGTGTCTGTTTTTGTGCCAGTACCATACTGTCTTGATAATTACAGCTTTGTAATAGAGCTTGAAGTCCGGAATTGTGATGCCTCCAGTTTTGTTCTAAGAAGGAAGTATATTGACATACAGGCCTACCTCAAGGAGCAAGAAAAGTCTTAAATATACAACTTAACCTTACACTGAAAGGAGCTAGAACAGGCACAGCAAATAAAGCCTAACGCCAGCAGAAGAAGGGAAATAATAAAGATTAGAGCAGAAATAAATGATATAGAAACAAAAAAAAACACAGTAGAATGGATTAACAAAACTATTTTTCATTTTCAAAATGTATTTTGATCTTGGGGAATTGGGAGTAAAGGAAAAATAATCCTTATTTTATCATTGTCAATGCAGAAGACCACAAAAACTTCCTTCTTACCCAAAGCCTTTTTTTCAGTGGCTTTATTCTCTTGGCAAAGTATGAAATAATTGCACAGTATCAAAAGCTGAGAAACAAAAGAAAGATCAATTAGATGTAATAGTAATATACATTATTGCTAATCATACTCATCTCCTGGATCTATGAAAAATAGGATTTAGTGGATAAAAAAATCCAAGTGGGCTTTTGAAGAAGCACTTTCCTGGATTTAAATACATAGTCCCTACTGTGTTCGTAGCAATTGTGAAAACATGAACATACTATCTGCTTTATGTTGAGAGTGTCCAGTTTTTGGCTCTTGAAGCTGCTGCTTAGAGCTTCATCATGTTGTTTCGCTTGTTAAAGCAATTTGATAAAATAAGGGAAGGTGCTCATGGAAAAAGTTGATGTTTGAAATGTAGAATGCAATTCACATTTTAATCTTCTGTTCCCCCATTTTCCTTTTTGTAGTATGACTACGAATATGATGAGAATGGTGACAGAGTCGTTTTAGGGAAAGGCACTTACGGGATCGTCTACGCAGGCCGAGACCTGAGCAACCAGGTCAGAATCGCTATAAAGGAAATCCCAGAGAGAGATAGCAGGTACAGTAATTGTGGCTAATAAAAGCTGTTTTCAAGGTGCTTTGGGTTGTTTATGGCATTTTAGACAATGTTTTGGTGATATTCTAACTAATGAAACTCTGAAAACTCCAGTGTCTTAATCAGCCCCCTCTGAGGTTTAGCTGCTGCGTGAATCAGTGATTCAAGCACAACCCTCTGGTGGGGAAGGGCGGCCTCTTGGAGGTGACAAGGACAGGACTTCTAAAGAATAGGAAAGACAATGGCCTTTGCGTGTTGGGCTCAGTTGTGTCAGAGAATGGTTGATGTATTAGACAGATAGATGGGGAGTAAGCAGGATCAGAAATGGTTTGAACCCCACAGGTTCCAGTGTCCTGTTTCATACCCAAGGAGCTTGGAAGTCATCCCTCCATCTTAACAAGTGGAAAGCTGACCAAACTAAGACCAAACTAAGAATTCTCGGATCCACTGGAGAAGTGGAAGTCACAGGCCAAGCCTCTGCCCAAATTTGGAGGGAGAGTCATGGGGAGGGGGGGAGCACTTTTGTGCATTTTGCCTCCAGAAGCCCTACCAGACCCACACAGTGATATTGGAGAAAAATCCCCCCATGCTTCCGGCAGGGGGAAAGGGGAGAGAAACCATTTTGAAATATGCCACAGCTCTGTTCTTCCTGACAAGGCCTGACCTCAGAGAGACTATTTTTACCAGGACCTAACCGATGAGAGTGTTATCAGAGCCTAACCAGCTGGGGGGAAGGAAATACCCAACTCCTGCCCACTGTAGCCATCCTGCCCCAGCTGTGGGAGGAGGGAGCCTGCAAAGCATTTGTGAGGCTCCCAGGCCGGGGGCACAGGCCCTCGAAGAGACTGAGACATAAGCATAAGATTATAGAATGCTTCCCCTCCTGGGATTCCTTTTACCTAATACATCATGCCCGACTTTCAGCAAAAATTACAAAGCATACCAAAAGACAAAAACACAGTTTGAAGCAAGCATCAGAACCAGACTCCGATATGGCAGGGATGTTGGAATGATCAGACCAGGAATTTAAAACAAGTTTAATATGCTAAAGGCTCTAATGGGTAAAGTAGACGGTGTACAAAAATAGAGGGAGTGCAAACAGAGATGGAAATCCTAAGTCAGAACCAAAAGAAATGCTAGAGATCATAATCACTAACAAATGAAGAATGCTTTTGATGGGCTGGACATGGCCCCCTCTCTGAGCTTGAGGATATGTCCATAGGAACTTCCAAAACTGGGGTGTGTGGATGACTCGGTTAAGCATCTGGTTCTCAATTTTGGCTCAGGTCATGATCTCAGGGTCGTGAGATCATGTCCCCTCAGGTCCGCTTGTCTTTGGCCATGGTGACAGGGTTACACGATCAGCTTTCTTCAGAAAGGATACTCCCCTGAACTCTCTGGGTCATCTGTCCACCCAACGTCTCCACTTGTAAGTTTCCAGGTTAACGTGGCCAAAACGGAACTGTGGATTTTTACCCCCAGATGTATTCCCTGCCTCAATGAAGGTTATCTCATTCATCAGCTGCTCAGGCCAAATCTTAGGATTCCTTTAGATTCCTCTCTCTCACTCGATGTCTCCTGCATCAGTAAGTCATACTGTTGTCTCGACTTCTGTAACACGTTCGCAATCTCCCCATTCTTGCCCATCGCCACGGCTGCACGTCCTATCTAAGCTTTCAGGTCTCTCACGTGGGCTCCTTATTGTAACCACCTGGTAACTAGTCTCTGCCTTCACTCTTTCCTCTCCCCCTACTCCAGCCTTCCTCAGAGAAGCCACAGAGATCTCTCTGAAGGGAAATCACATCATGTCACTGCTGCTTGAAACCCTTCAGGGAACTTATTGTAACCAGCACGAAACGCCGAGCCCTTAGCACAGACCTCTGCTTCCCTCTGTGGCCCCACATCCTCCCCGGCAGCCACACCGACCCCAGGCACACAGGGGCTCATTCCAGAGAACTCAGCAGGATTGCCTCATTTCTGTCAGTTCTCAATTCAGACTTTAATCCAGTAGACAGGCCTTCCTTACCTCCCCCATGCTGAAAACCACATCCTCCCAGTGTCCCAGGTCCCAGCTCTTTTTGCCTTTCCATCCTTAGTGTGTGACTTTCCCCAGAGGCCGCTTTGCCTCCAGCCTCCATATCTGCATTCGAGGTAGGAAGAAGAAAAAAGACAACAAACTTTCCCAGAAACGTCCAGCATACTTTCCCCTCTGTTCCATTCACCGAGAAAGTGACCACGCTGAACCCCAAGGGAGTCTAGGGACTCAATAGCTTTTTAGCTGGCCCTTTGTTTCCTGAAACAAAATCCTACAAAGAGGGAAGGACAGATGTGAGGTGGGCAAACAGCTATTGCTCTCTGCCCCACGGATGGTTTTCATTTTATTTTCTGTGATACTGTTGCAGAGTTTCCTCTTGGTTAACCGGTGAGACGTAGTTATGAATAATACTCTCATGAGATGATGAAATTATTAATGCAATACCCAGGGTAATATATATCAATTTGTCATATGAAAAATTTTGTTAAATATTCCTATAGGTTCTTAAGTAACACGTATGTAGATTCTGAAACAATATAAAATTTAAAGGGCTTAGCACTATCCAATTACTGCAGCCAACCCACCGATCTTTAGCAACATCCCTCCCCTCCCACCAGCAGATGAATTTAAGTAGGTAGTTGGAAGCAAACCACTTTCAGAATCCCCTTTGTAACTTAAGTTTATTCAGCTACCAGTGGGCATACACAGAGCACACCAACAAAGGTCCTGTTCTGTAGCAATGCATTTGGCAGAATGTGGGTTGTTTGAAAACACTCGCATGACAGGTGCTTCTCTTGAACACCTGGTGCCGGGCATCTCCTTATTACCTATAAAAGCAAAGTCTCTTATGTTATCATGAGAGTTGACACACAAAGTGGTTTTCATCTATATGCCCTGGAGAGGTTTTCAGGGTGCAAGTAAAAAAGATAGCAGTTAGAAAGGACAATTGCTAAGGTAATAGGATGCATGTCAATAATGCATGATCCAGCATCCACCACACATGGCCATCTGGAATGAAGGATCATAGCAACAAAAACAGTTGCTTCTCTGTTTTCCTTCACACTTTAAAAGCACTTCGTTAGAGAATCGGAGTAGTTGCAGGAGAGAAGTGGGGGTGGATTCCTAATCTGTCCCAACTCGTTGTTCATCTCAGGTTGGCTTCCTTCTCTAACGTTCTGCATGCACCTGAACTATTTATATAGATCAGTTATTCTCTACCCCGCCACATATTAGGGCCAACTGGGGCACTTTAAAAAATACTGATGCTCAGGGGCGCCTGGGTGGCTCAGTTGGTTAAGCGACTGCTTTCGGCTCAGGTCATGATCCTAGGGTCCTGGGATCGAGCCCCGCATTGGGCTCCCTGCTCGGCGGGAAGCCTGCTTCTCCTTCTCCCACTCCCCCTGCTTGTGTTCCCTCTCTCGCTGTCTCTCTCTCTGTCAAATAAATAAATAAAATCTTTAAAAAAAAAAAAATACTGATGCTCAGGCCTACCCCCCGAAATTCTGGAGTGGGTCGTAGGCATTTTTTTTTTTTTCGTAGGCATTGTTTTTAAAAAATCCTTTCAAGAGATGAGATGTCCAGCCAAGGCTGGGAACCACTGGTGTGGATGGACGTAGTGGGAATTTGACTCAGAGAAGGTGCTCTGGAAACACATATGGATTAATAATTTTTCAAAGCTAAATATATATTAGTAACTCTGATTATCTATACCATTTCTTCTTTCCACTGTCACAGCTAATAGAGAAGAAATAAGATTTTCTTGTAATTCCCATAGATAAGCATTGCTTATTGACTTGAACAAATTAGAATTCCATGCTTATTCAGTGCTTGGCACTTACCCTTTCACTTAGTGAGAATTTCTGAGTGTTACTAATCAATTTCATATTGGCAAAGAGTTCTTATTCTTAGCTAGGTTGAATCCAGACTATTACTGTAACTTTTAAGCTATCATCTGGTTACATAACGGAGGGGGCAGGGGAGTGGCATATTTCCTTTTCCAGGATCTTATATTTAAACATCCATAATTGATTTGCAATAGAGGGTCAGGAGGTGGGAGCCCTTTGGCTCATCATAAACTGAATTAATCATTTGCTTCGGATTATTTAGTCATTTTAATGCCCTAAATCTGTAGAATAGACCCAATATTTGCTACTAATTTATCTCATGCATATCAAGAGCAATCTTATTAACTAATGTTAATAAAGTGTATTAAACACCATAGAAGAAGTAACTTGCAAATGTCCTGAGAATCATAACCTAAGTATCTTATTGGTAACACCATATACATATTTCTCATGTTGTCTCAGTTACCAAAATGGAGCTGTCTCTAACTGATATCCTGTTAAGGGATTCAGGTTAATACCTACCTTTATAGTTCCTAGAGCAGTTCTAAAGAAAAATAAAATGAGTAAAAGATCTAAAATACAAGTTAATTTTTTGCTGTTGTAGGAAGCATTCTGAGTAATATTTCAAAGATTATAAAAGTTTGTTTAAATTAAATGAATTTGGATTTTTGTAACCTCCTTATTGCTTTAGCTTTGTAGCTTATCCTGAAAAGCTTCATGAAAATAGCATTATTCAATACTAACCAGTTCTAGTATTTGTCACTGGCATTCTGTTTACATGGATTTGCCATCATAAGATCTAAGTATTTCTTGCACGTAACACCAAAACAAATCATGAGGCATCAGGTTTGTAGTTTGTGGTCTAGTGGTTAGTGCCTTTCACACCTGTAACCTCCACTGTACAACATAAAAAAAATTAGAGAATAGCTTTGGGTCTCCAACACCCTACCATGGTTAGTTATAAAATACTCATATTAATATAAGTATATAATATAATATTAATATTCAAGGTTGCTAAGAGTCTAGAAGCTGTATAGTACGTCAAATAATCATCAAGAGGGTTGTTTTGTCTGTTCCAGAAATATAAAACACTTTCACTGTATAATCTGATAAAGCAACATACTTCAAGTATGTAATTTTGAAAGAAACCAGATGGTTTGATCCTGGTCTTTCAGCATGGAGGATGGGTAGGATGGGATAAAAAAAAAACCATGATATATTAGAACTGATGGACCCAGTAAAATGAGGATTAGTCAGGAGCTCAAGGAGACTTAGGATATAAATGGTTTTATGTTTCCTACAGAAGAGTTGCCCGGCCTTTTAGTAAGTTCTGGAATGAAAATGAAAGTGATTTGTAATTTTTATCTTCCAGGGAAAGAGTCTCCCGGAATAGTAGAGTTATGTTATAAGGCTGGTGGAATAGAAAGTTGTGTTAATATAGACCGTGAGGTATGTGGGTGCGTTCAGTTTTCCTGGACTAATATCTTAGCTCTGTCACTTACTAGCTTTAAGATCTTGGACAGGTTAGTTATCCTCTTGGTGAATCAATTTCCTCATCTGTAAAATGAGCATCTTAAAAGTACCTTCTCCTGGGGTTGTTGTGAGAAACGAGTTAATATATACAATAGGCTCAGATCAATGCCTGACACATTACCCCTCAGACCCTACCTACCACTGCTTCAACTTCACAGAATTTATGTTAAATAAGCACTTTAGATAGTCATATTTTACTTTACATGTGGACATATATTTAGCTGATGTTTTCGGTTTGTATTGCTTACATTTATACACTAAAATTTGGCTACACAATTGGCTCATCAACATTTGCATGTCTTTTAGATACTCCCAGCCCCTACATGAAGAAATAGCATTGCATAAACATCTGAAGCACAAAAATATTGTCCAGTATCTGGGCTCTTTCAGTGAGAATGGTTTCATCAAAATCTTCATGGAGCAGGTCCCAGGAGGTAAGAGATGTTTTTCTTTCTTTAAAAAGTATAAATTTTTAGGGGCTTGAAGAGGAGCACAGTTGAATGGGATTTACTAGTTTACAGGTCTTTGTCTAAGTTAAAATATAAATTTGAGGGCGCCTGGGTGGCTCAGATGGTTAAGCGTCTGCCTTCGGCTCAGGTCATGATCCCAGGGTCCTGGGATCGAGTCCCGCATCGGGCTCCCTGCCCCTTGGGAGCCTGCTTCTCCCTCTGCCTTTCTCGCTCTGTCTCTCATGAATAAAAAAAAAAAATATATATATATATATATATATATATATAAATTTGATTGTGCTCATTGCAGCATTATTTACAATAGCCAAGATATGGAAACAACCTAAGGGTCCACACTGGATGAATAGATAAAGATGATGTGTTTTATATACACAATGGAATATTATTCATTCATAAAAAAGAGTGAAATCTTGCCATTTTCAACAACACAGATGGACTGTGAGGGCATTATGCTAAGTGAAATAAGTTTTACAGGGAAAGACAAATACTGTATGATCTCACTTACATGTAGAATAAAAAAAACAAACAAACAAAAAAACCAAGCTCATGAATAACAGAGAACAAATAGGTGGTTGCCAGAAGCAGGGGGTAGGGGTGGGCAAAATGGGGGAAGAGGGTCAAAAGGTACGAACTTCCAGTTATAAAATATATAAGTCCTGGGTATGTGACATACAGCATGGTGACTAGAGTTAACACTATTGTATTGTGTATTTGAAAGTTGCTAAGAGAGTAAAAATTAAACGTTCTCATCACAAGAAAAGAATGTTCTTGTAACTATGTGTGGTGACAGGTGTTAATTAGACTTATTGTGGTGATCATGTTGCAGTGTATATAAATATTGCATCATTATGTGGTACACCTGAAACTAATATAATGTTTGTCAATTATACCTCAATAAACATTTTTTTAAAATTAGACATGTGACATCAGCTTGCAGTTTATTGGGAGACAAAAGTATGTTGAACCATTTTAGTATCAATCATTGTGACTTGGATTAAAGTTAGGGACTGAGTGGCCTTTTATTTTGACTATTTGATAATGAGCATCTTCAGAGCATATGAGAGCCCAAGCGTCTAGTACTCTACTTCCTGGGCCACCAGGAATAACCAAGAAATGTTAGCTTAAATTAATGTACCGCTATTAACATGCTTGGAAGAACTAATTTGATAAGATTTTATCCACCGATTCTCCCTACTTTACAGGAAGTCTTTCCGCTCTCCTTCGTTCCAAATGGGGCCCATTGAAGGACAATGAGCAAACAATTGGCTTTTATACAAAGCAGATACTTGAAGGATTAAAATACCTCCATGACAATCAGATAGTCCACCGGGATATAAAGGTAGGATGCACTAGGATTCATGTTTGCAAGTTCCTTGGTAGGTAACTGTTTTCTTTGCAAAAGTCATACTGTGTTATGGGGATTAATTTAGAATCGTGAATAAATAAAGCTTAGAGATAGCAGAAATATAAGCCTCCTCTGCTCGGAGTCAGTTATTGATATTCATGCCTTATCTCTTCTCCTCAACGAGTAAACCTCTCAACCATGTTCAGCCAACAAAGATTGAGCTTCCACTGCACACCTGACACTGTTTTAGGTGCTCTGCGGAGAAGGCACCGCAGGACAAAATTGGACAGGATAGGGTCCCTGCTCCTGAGGCGTTCACAGGCTGCTCAATATTTGTATCCTTGCCCAGGGTAGCTACTCAGTAAATATCTAGTACATCAATGGTTGAATGACTAGGAGGGAGAAAAAAAAAAAAGATTCCCTCTTCTGACGAGTATCACATACTCGCTGTTAGAACTAAAATTAAATAACCTATTTGATTCCCTTTAAAAAGAGAAAATTCTGAACTAGCAAATTTCTGACAAAGGTGGGACTATGGAAAGGAGGTTACTATTACTATCCCCAAATCAACCCAGATCTCGTTGATTTGCCATATCCCTAAATATTCCAGGAAAAGAAGCACAACAGCAGAAAATAAAGTAAAATGACTAGGAAGTCATGAATATCTTAGTTATCACACACAGATAGCCCCTACAGTTTGCAAACCACAGCAAGCTCTAACCAGGCACCTGTTACGACCTTGTGTGAGTAGCAGATTGTGAAGTGATAATATGTAAACAAAAATGGTGTCAAGAATTCACTCTCGAGGTTAACTATTAATGAAGAGCACAGATTGAGTCCTTGTTTGCTCTAAGGACACCTTTTCCTATTGGACTTACGAGCCAACCCACAAACAGTAATGGAAGAAAGAGCATTTTTGATTCAAGTCTTTTGTTCTCTAGGGCGACAACGTGTTGATTAATACCTATAGTGGTGTTCTCAAGATCTCGGACTTCGGAACATCAAAGAGGCTTGCTGGCATAAACCCATGTACTGAAACTTTTACTGGTATGTTTTTGCAGTGATGATACAGATCTTATGTAATTAAAGAAATAATTGCTGCGTTAGAGCCTAATGTGAGAGATAAAGTCAGTCTGGGTTCTCACAGACATCAATGTGAGTATATTTTGATGCTCATTGAAAAATGTTGTGTAGAATTTGATCTGGCTCTTTTCTCATCTTGTATTCTATGATTTGCTCAGTCTCCTGCTTAATGCCACTGAAATTTTTTTTTTTAACTCTCAATTTGTTGTTTTCCCCTTCATGTCATTACTTCTCTCCTGGTTGGCTATAACCACTACAAACCTGACAAGATTTTTTTTTTTTTTAACATTTTTTTAGCCCAACATCTCTGTGATTCTTACTCATACCTTAATCACTTCCCATTTGAACTATGAGTTCCTAATCTGTTTACTCCCTGTGGCCTATTTCCTACTCACAATATAAATAACCCGTAGAATTTCAATTCAGAAAGAGGAAGTGACTCACCAACTCAGAAATGGGGTGGGGAGAGAGCTTGCCTGAGAAATTAGGCAATCCAGCCACCAAGCTACCCCTGAGCAAAGTCCTGGGGGAGTGGAGACAAAGTGATTGCCAAAAAAAGAGGAAACCAAGGCTCAGAGAGATGAATGACTGCCCCACAGTTACAGGAGGGCATCTGGAACTTTGACTCTGGTCTCCACTAGAAATTCTTACCACTCAACTCTGCTGATTCTCATGAAGTGCTAAGTCCTTGTTATTATCATCAGAGAAAGAGTAATTTAAAGGTAATGAATAATCTGTAGTCTAAAATAAAGCAAAATGGCCAGATATCCCCCCTTTCTGAATTCTGTGAGGTAGGTGGTGGTACCTCAGTTTTGCAGATGAGGAGATAGAAGAGAGATCACAGCTAGAGGTCACAACAGCTTGTAAATGATAGAACTTGGATTTTTAATCTACCCTTTGCTCTTTGCTTTGACCTTCTTACTCTAGTCCATCTTCCTCTCCACCTTGCTGATGTATCTGTTCTGGTAGCCTGGAAGGGGAAAAGAAGAGAGAGAAATTCTGTAAATCTTCTCCTCAGAACATTCAGTCAATAACACCTCTGACCCAGTTCCTACACTCACAGCAATAGGTCTTTCAGGGCACAGCATTAAACACATTTAAATTGTATTTTTTTGAACAAAATTAATTCTAACCTACTAGTAACTTTAAATGTCTTTCCATTTCTTTCCTCATACTCTCTCAATTTGGCAAGAGACATTTTAGATGCTGCCAAGACTCGGTAACTTCTGATGGGAGAATCCCTACTTTCAGACATTTTATTTGGGGCAAGATGTTAATTTAATGTCTTCTGCTAATCTTAAAGACATGGTTTTTTTTTTTAATCCCCAAAGGAGTTGTAGTAAAGCAGTCCTCCCAGAGCCCTTTGTTTGCATTTCTCACACTGGCCTCACCTGAGTGACCCATGTCACTGATGTTCTGGTTGGTCTCCAGGGCTGATCAAGAGGACTTGGAGGGGCACACCTTGATCCGCTCATGGCCATAGGCCTCACAGGTGCTCAGTCAACTTCTGATGAACTGCCTGGAAAGACATTGATCTGTTTGGTGATTTGGTGAGAGGGAGGGCAGCATCACCCGCCATTTATAGAGTGCTTACTATCTACCTGACTGTGTTAAGTGCTTTACATATTTCACTGAAATTCATATATCAGCTCTAATTCTTTGGAATCAGTATCCCAATTTACAATGCAAAATTAAGGTTCAAAGAGGTTGAATAACTTGCCCGAGGTCATAGTGCTAGTAAGTAATAGAGCTACGATTCAAACTAGACCTAACATGCCAAATGGAACTAATTATCTTCTCCCCAAACCTGTTCCACCCACACTCTTCTCCCTCTCAGTTGATGGCCACCCAAAACTTAGAGGGATCCTTGGTGCCTCTCTTTTCTCACACCCCAACCCAATCCACAAGGAAGCCTACCGACTCTACCTTCAGAAGGTGTCCAAAATTGGACCACTCCTCACTGCCTCCACTTCTGCCACCCTCCGCTCTCAACTACATCACCTCCAAAGCCTGTTCTCCTTGCTTGGGCTCTTGCCTCCTACTCTCTACTCTTAACACTGCAGCCAGAGTGATCCTTTTAAAACATAAATCAAGCCCTGTTACTCAGAGACTTCAGTGGCTTTCTGTTTCTTTCAGAGCAAACAAATGCCGAAGTCCTAATATGGTGGACAAGGCTCTGACCTGATACGGAGTCCATTACCTTTTAGACCTCATTTCCTGCTCTTACCCGTCACTCCCTATGTGCCAGAAACACTGGCCGTCCTGCATTTCCTTCATTGTACCATGCCACAAGGCCTTTGCACATGCTCTTCCTTTTGCTAATAACACTATTCTCCCAGCTATCTATGTGGCTAAATCCCTCTCCTTTCAAGTTTTATCTTAGATGTCATCTCAGTGAGCCTACCATGACTGTCCTATTGACGGGGCAGACCTCCCTGGGCACTCTTGATCCCACTTCCCTACCTTTGTGTGTGTGTGTGTGTGTGTGTCATTGACACATCACTTTCTAACATACTATATAATTTACTGATTTATTATGCTATACTTTAATGTCTATTTCCCATTGCAAAAAATGCAGGCTCCATGAGCCCAGGATTTCTGTTTACTCCACTGCTATATTCTAAGTGTCTGGCCCACAGTAGGCACTTGATATAAATCTGCTGAATAAATGAGTGGATTAAGTGGGATGTCAAAGTTCACACTTTTAGCCACTAAGTTGTAGTGGTTTCATGGGTGATTGCAATTCTAAAGATTATTTTAAAGTAATTTTTTAAAACTTTGGAATGAAGCTATATAAGGTATGGATTTTAGAGTCAATACTCTTGTTTTCCTTAGGCTAATGTACAGATTGGCCTGTGTCTTCATTATCTAGCTCTGTAAATCTTTTTTTTTTTTTAAAGATTTTATTTATTTATTTGAGAGAGAGAGAATGAGAGAGAGCACATGAGAGGGAGGAGGGTCAGAGGGAGAAGCAGACTCCCTGCCGAGCAGGGAGCCCGATGTGGGACTCGATCCCGGGACTCCAGGATCATGACCTGAGCCGAAGGCAGTCGCTTAACCAACTGAGCCACCCAGGCGCCCTGTAAATCTCTTTATATAAGATATTATATGTCATATGATTGTGGGATAAAGAGAGCAGCTATGAATACATAACTAAACCTGGTTTTTTTTTTTTGGCACTTGCTCTGTGGGAGATAATTAAACACAACTGGCAGATAGAGCTCTTCAAAATACTATCTGATACATAGAAACATTGCATAATGTGTTAAGATTTTACTTGAATTGTCCAATTTTTAAAGTTCACTATATTTTAATCAGTTGTAATTTCTACTCAGATATTAGTACAACTTAAATTCTCTCATCAATTCTATTTTAGAATACAAGAAAAACCGAGTGGTAGACTTAAACACGTATTTTCTAAAAGACCATTGGATTTTATTTACATCATAAAAAAAAACCATCCAATCACTCTAGTTCATCATCTAAAAATAAAGAAATCATAACAATTTTCTGCTAAGGGTAGGTGATTTGAGGAGCATAGTTACATTACCCTTGGCCAGGTGAAATGCTTCCCTCTAATAGTGTTGCTGATTTGAGCCGACAACAGACATGTACAGTCGTATGTGAACTTGAACATGAGCTCCTGCCACATAATAATGAGAGCTGGAGGATAACCTGGCAAGATGACAATACTTGACAAAAATAACATACTTTTATTTGGTCTCATGAACAACAAACAGCCAGTTTCTAGCCTATGCTGGTGGGCTTCCTAGGAACAATTCAGAGGAATGGTACAGAGCAGTTTCACCTATAAATCATGCATGAGGCGTTTCATAAAAGGTGTCTCTATTTATCAAAATGTCTGTCAGTTTGGTTATGAATCAGAAAATACTGAAGTAGCTCTTTTAGCAAATGCCTCAGGATTTGAAATACTTGAATATAGCATCTTGGATGAGTTCCTGTTTGCTGATTGTATCATTTGCATGAGTCTATCAGTAGCAGGGGATGTGGCAATAATCTGTTCCTGTTCACACTTCTGACTCATTGTTGGATTTGGGGGAATCACTCGAGGGGGTATTAGAAGCCAACTCAGCCTCTCACTCAAGCCACTGAGACAGCTGCAGTTGGGTGTTTATCTGAGATATTCGAGACTAGAGCTAGAGCCAAGCATTCTTGGCTCCCCGTTTAGTATTCTTTCCATCATACCACACTCTTCAACTCTCTGATTCCATGTAGCCTTTTAAATCTCCTATGTTTCATTGTATTCTTCTTCACTCTGTGCCTGTGATTTGTCTGTAGTGATGGCTCCTGAACTGTCTTTGATCCATTAAACCTGTTATTCCATGGACCACAGGCACACAGCAGAAGCCATATATATTTGATTTACAGAATAAAGTACACCAAAAATGATTTACATAATTTTTAACAATGGCTTTTAGAATCTTCATGCTTTTGTGATTTAGAAATAAGAATTAAAACAGAAGAATTAAGCACTCAATTTAGAAATTGAGAAATATAGATCTAGGAAGAATGGATGATTGACCTAGACTTTTCCTGCAAAGATTAGAAGTATACATAATAGGAATCTCCACATATTTGAAAAACTAATTGCAAAAAGTGTGTGTTGATATATTCTCTGTTATTTTCAAATGACTCATTCTTAGAAGTTTCTAAGAGGTCCCAGTAAAATGATGCCTCATTTATACTCTACTATCTAGGAGATGAGAAAGTATCTATTCATGACCAGATCACGTTGGCAAGCTATTCTTACATCCCTGATAAAATGCACTGTAATAACTGCTATCTCCACTTTTATTAATGACAGAAAACTGGGACTCAAGAAAGATGAGATATCAAGACCTGAATCATTCTTCTAAAGTTGTCTTATTTATGTGGACAATTAAAGCTGTCATTAGATGTTCATCTGTTTTCTCTCTTCTAAAGTGGAAGTGTGTTTGAATCATCCCCAGGTACCCTTCAGTATATGGCACCGGAAATCATAGACAAAGGACCACGAGGCTACGGGAAAGCAGCAGACATCTGGTCTTTGGGCTGCACCATCATCGAAATGGCCACAGGGAAACCACCTTTTTATGAACTGGGAGAACCACAAGCAGCTATGTTCAAGGTCACATTTCATATGTCTTAAATGTCTTAAAAACCGTTGGATAAAGCTACTGGATGTTCCATGTATGTGTATGATATTTTTTTAGGCAAAAGGGAAGGAGCCTAGGTAAGCACATTACATGTGCTCTCAGAGCTCAGTGAAGTCAAGAAGATTCACTCCCCTCAAAGTCAGTGCGTATGCCTCATACTGAGGATCTCTCCCTGCCTTAGATTTCTCAGCTATAAAGTGAGATTCCATGTAACTTCGTCTAACCACCTTTTTACAATGCAGCATAAATAACACACTACTCCATGGAAGACGACTTAAGCTCTTTGGGAAACAGTCTGGAAATCCTCCATGGAGGGAGATATAAGGACATTTTTACTTCATTTAAGTATTAAATCAAAGCAATATTTTCCTTCTCTATCATAAGAGTTTGGAGGCTCCATTAAGAAAGGGGTGGGCAGTAATTGCTATTTTAAGGGCGCCAATCATATTCTTATTATAGCTACTCTTCTAGCCGCTTACTTTGCCTTTCGTTCTTAACTCTCCTGGGAGGAGGAAGCAGCCCATCTCCCAAAATAGGGAGCACCTAATATGGAAATAGGACTGATATGGAAATAGGACTGACAGAGCCCAGGGGCCACAGCCTTGGAATCCAGGGACTGAGCAAAGCAGTGACCTGCTCTGAGTCCCTGCCGTCCCCACCTGTCCTTGCCTGCCACACTGCCAAGCCGGAGGAAGGTTTAAACTGAGCACCTGTTTCCCAAGAAGTAAAGCTCACCCATCTGCTGTTCTCTAAGGCAGAAGACTTCCGATGAAAATTTGTGATTTCTTTCCCTGCCTCGGACCATGTTTCTAGCACTTATTCCACTGTGAATAGCCTCTCTCGTGAGGGGCCATGGGTCACATACCTTCTGCTTGTGTAGAAAACTTGGCTTCCCTTCCGCTTGCAAATGATCTGATGGGATACTGCTGATAGAGAAATGAGGACTGTAACCAAACTGGAAGGGCAATGAGAGCTGCTAAGAAAGCTGCCTTTCTTGACATAAATGGGTGTCTTTCTCTTCTTGGTCAGTGTTTCAAGTTTTCACCCATCTCTAGGATTTCACTCTGAAATGCTGCTCTATTACCCATCGGTGTAGGGATTATTATACAGTATGCTTTAGATGAGATGACATAGACTCTAGCACTGATTTACAGTGTTTGAATCTAGGCTCCAACACAGTCAGACTCTTTGATGACTTTGGGCAAATTGCTTAACCCTCTTGTACCACATTTTCCTAATCTGTAAAATGGGTATAAAAATAGTAGCGATCTAATAAAGGTTTTTTGAGACGTGTATGAGATAATATGTGCAAAACACTTAGAATAGTGTCTGATATAGTAAAGGCTATATAATTACTACAAATAACTGTATATTATTGTTTATATAATAATACACTTCTATAAGCTACATAATAACAAAAAAAATTTCCTTAGAAAATTTTCTCTACTAACTACATGAAAACATTATTGAAAAAAAATACTAGAATGGCAGCGGTGAGAAGAAAATTCTAATTGTTATAAAAATTCTGTGTTTAATTTTAAAGTATCTCTTCATATAGGCAATCTGAGACAGGAAAAATATTCAGGACTCACAGCATAGGGGAAAGAACACAGGCTTTAAGCCAGACAAATTAAGGTTTGAATCCCAGACCTGCCTTTCTAGGACAGATCACTCAACCCTCTGAGACTCATTTTTGTCCTTGTTATAACAGGGATAATATTTAATCCACTGGGTTGTTGGGAGCATTCAATGGAATTCATCAATCAAAAAGCCAAGCATAGTTCCTGGCACATAGCTATTATGGCCAACACAATGGTCTCAATTAAAAATCTCTTTCTTGCGTGCCAGCGTGCTAACATGTCCTAAAGTGTCAAGGACTGAATTCTTTCTTCATAGTGCTATCTGCGGTCTTAACATAATTGCTTTGTGTATGTCATTGATAAAGTTACAGAAACACTCTGGAAACTTTCTATAACATAGAGGAAAAAAATATCCTATCACACTTTGAGGAAAGGCATGAGTCTGTAGAATATAGTAAAGGATTTTGTTATGCTAGGGGACCAAGTTTTCGATCCTGGAGCTCATGTGATGAGATGGTCTCTCAAAAGCTACATGTGTTGTGTCTTAGGTGGGAATGTTTAAAGTCCACCCGGAGATCCCAGAGTCCATGTCAGCAGAGGCCAAGGCATTCATACTGAAGTGTTTTGAACCAGACCCTGACAAGAGAGCCTGTGCTAACGACTTGCTTGTTGATGAGTTCTTAAAAGTTTCAAGCAAAAAGAAAAAGACACAACCTAAGCTTTCAGGTATGTGGATACAGGTCAGAGTCACTAAGCCCTAAGCTTTTAAGATGAAAGATTTTTCCAGAAGTAAAGTAATCTGCTTATAGATGTCACTAGAAATTGGTGTAAACATTAGCACAGTGTGCTTATTCAGTTTTGGTATCGGGAAGCTGCCTTACCATCAATTTCACGAATGCTAGGACCTCATATGTAATAGTCTTTCATCACCTGTTAGTCCGTAGATCCTGCGTCAGCATCTGTAGCAATCTCACCTCACTGATACAGAGGTTCAAGTGTAAAAAAGGGTGAAATATAGCCTTTTCGAGCTGAAACTCTAAATCACCACTGATGGGCTATAGAGCTATTATGGAGCTGTTAAAACTTCCAAGCCATCCAGATTATATGTTCTTTTAATTTGAGGAAAACACCTATTGCCTCTTAGAGGATATCTTTCTGAATAACTAACCCCCTGCAAAATGAAAGAAAGAAAAGAAAAGAAAAGATTGCCAGTTATAAATAAAACAGCAGTGTAAAAATATAAATTGTCTTTTGCAATAATTTCCATAACTCATTTCAGAAAGGAAAAGTAAGTAAATGATCCCTTGGTTGTTGACATTTTTGTGTTTATTTGGGATGAGGGTAGACAGATTGAATTTTTACAAAGGACATTGATCCCATTTCAAGCATCCACTTTTTTGTTATCTCTGTTTAACAACAAACCCAACGTGTGCTCACGTTGCTGTTTGCTCTTCTTCCCACAGCCCTTTCAGCCGGATCAAATGGTGAGTTCATTTTTGTATTGCCCATTGAGCTGAAGTTTGATGCATTATCATGTGATAAGCTCTAGATTTCCCATTAAAAAGCTTCATCCTCTGCTTTTTGCCTCCATGGGAGGCTCCCGGGTACTAAGGATGTGTACAGCTGCAAGCCTGGCTGGGCTCATTCCTTCAGAACCCCCTCTCCTCCCTAGGAAAGCAAAAACAGATGTGCTAACCCAATTAGCAGCTAAAATCCCATTTATGATTGTTCTTAGGTGTTACAGAGCACTTTGTGCCTCCTGTTAATTAAGACTACAAACTATAACCTGGTTTTACCTCTCCTAAATGAATGCAAACTGCAGGACTCTTCCTTCCCCAGGGGTTCTTTACAGATCATATACAGTTTCTGCCCAGAGGAGAGGCCACTGCCCTACCTCAAGGGGCCTCCACCTTCAACAGCTACCCTCGGCTTCCCTCAAAGGAGGAGTGGGAGGGAGATGAGGAGGAGGACCTCCTTCCCCCTTAGAGAGACGTGACTTGTCCAGTACTGGACTACTCTCCCATTGCCACACAGAAACCCAGAGAATTAAGTAATTTGTTTTAACCTAATAAACACTTGTTGTGCATTCACTGTGTGCACAAGAAATGTGCTAGGCCCTGAATGTATAAGGATGAGAAAAGCATAGTTCCTGACCTTAAGAAGCTGTTGTTCTTGTGGGGGAGACAAGGAATAAATCCACGACACCGTCGTGTAATGTAGTCAGTCCAGAGGGAGTCGCGGATGGGGAGTGGGGAGCCAGGTGAGGTCAGTCCTAGAATGAGTGAATGCAGTAAGCGTGACACCCCACTGTGCGTGAAGGGAACAGGAGGTGGTTCAGCTCTGCTGGTGCTTAAAATACATGGGGAGGAGTTGAAGCTGGAGGTAGTAAGCAGGAGCATATCCCAAAGGGCTCCCTATGAGAATTATCAAACAGGAGGGGAGAGCCAGGGAAAGACTTTAATCTGGAATTAAAATCACGGGGTCTATAATTTGATGATAATAGAAACGTCCTCTGTCTACACTGTCCAAGCCATTAGCCACAAAGCATATGTGCTATTAAACACTTGAAATGTGGCTACCTTGACTGGGCACTGAATTTTAATTTTAATTTGATTGAAATGTTCATGTAAATAAGCACATGTGGCTAGCAGCTACCATATTGAACAGTGAGGCTATTGATGGATCGTTCTGAGAGCTGCGTGAAGAATCGTTTATTTAATAACATTCACTCAGTAACCCCTTAAACCTCTGCTATGCACCTAGTAGCACTCAGAATATAGGGCCTAGGCACTCGAAATATAGGCGTGACTCAGGCCCAGATCTGCCTGCATGGGTCACTTGGAATGTTTGTTAAAAATTAAGATTCCTGGTCCTTCCCAGAATCTAGAGCTATAACCTGGAATGCTATACTTTTAAGTAAACAACCTGAGGACTTTATGCTCACTAAAGTATGAGAACCTTTGAGATTTGGGCAATCGGAGACAGGAGACAGAGTGACAGTTAGGAGACTGCTCTGGCTGAGCTTTGTCCCTAGATTGTCCTGAACTCGGAGAACCTTGACGGTCTCTGGTGCTCTTGAATAGCTGTTAGGATCTGAGGCAGCTCTCATAGTGATGGGAGGAATTTAGAACATTCCCCCTCTCCCAGAGCAGGGACATATCCAATTCCCTGAACCTCTAAGTTCCCTGAACCCTCCCCTAGGCAGAAGGTCCCAGCAATCTGGGACCCACAAACTGGCCATGTGCTCTCTCCCCACTTCAGTCTACCCCTAATAAAGCCATCTTTTTAGGGGATTCTAGATTCATACCCTTACCCATCAGCTCCCAGAAAAGAGCAACAAGAATCACCCTTCCGGAGGCATACCTTTGACATTTCCCATCCTCAGAGAAGTCCATCCAGCCTCTTTAAGAGTTTCCATGGCCAGGGGCGCCTGGGTGGCTCAGTCGGTTGGGCGTCTGCCTTCGGCTCGGGTCATGATCCCAGGGTCCTGGGATCGAGCCCCGCGTCGGGCTCCCTGCTCGGTGGAGAGTCTGCTTCTCCCTCTCCCTCTGCCTGCCTCTCTGCCTACTTGTGCTCTCTATCTCTGTCAAATAAATAAATAAAAATCTTAAAAAAAAAAAAAAGACTTTCCATGGCCAGCCCCACAGCAAAGGGTTTCTTAAGAGTTGACAAGACATGGGGCGCCTGGGTGCCTCAGTTGGTTAAGCATCTGCCTTCAGCTCAGGTCATGATCTCAGGGTCCTGGGATCGAGCCCTGCGGTGAGCCCTATGTTGGGCTCACAGGGAGCCTGCTTCTCCCTCTTGCTCTGCCCTTCCCCCACTCCTCATGCCCTCTCCCTCAAATAAATAAATAAATAAAATCTTAAAGAAAAAGTTGACAAGACATTAGCACACAGACCGGTGAGTGAACTCCTGCCAGGCTTCTCTCTTACATCTGGAGGCTCCAGTACCTCAACGTATATGAGCTGATACCAAGGGACCTGTGACCTCCGTGCTATCCAGGAACTGTCAACATGCTTCTATGGTAACAGTTATAACTGAGTTTCTCCCCTGAAAGGCACTGTGCTTTCTCACTTTTATAACTTAAGCTAGAAATCTCAGGAGTGGATTTCATCACGTTTCCACCAAGAATGTACACTTACCTGCCTTAGCATCCCCTTTTCTCCCTCTTCCCACCCTTATAGAGGAGAGAGCATTCATTTTCCTAAAGAAGGCAAACCCCCAGTTGGCTTCTGGATCCCACACACCCCTGACTTCTTCAGCTTCCCCCTCTCCAAATAACTCCCACTTACCCTTGCGCTAGTGTTTTCTGTCATAAACTAATCTTTCCCCTGACACTACACACTGCCTCATTGGCTAACACCCCAGTTTTTATGCTCCTCATCCCAGCTTTAGGTCTTGAAGGGCAGTGTCTCCCGATCTTCCCCACCTCTTCTTTCCCACCAATCTAAGGTCTGCCCTACATTGTGTCTGGTGTCTGGTGTCACTGACCATTGAACCTGCCCTGCTCAGAGTCACTAATGAGATCTATTTGGCCAAATTCTGAATTTACTCATCTTCTCAGTGGCTTTTGGCCCAGATACTCCTTCTCTCTTCTGTTAGCCCTCTCGTCTGTGGGCTTCCATGATGCCCCATTCTCCTGTTTCCCTCTAGCTTCATGGCTTCTCCTCGTCATTCTTCTTTGCTGCCTCCTTTTCCTCTAAATATTGGTGTTCTTAAGGTCCGGGTCCTCTGCTCTCTCCTCATCCCTCCCTAAATTATGTCGTCCTTTGCTTTAAATACCATCTCCAGGCAGGGGACTACTAGGGTTATGTCTCCAGCTCCGTCTTCTCTTCTGAACTCCAGACTCATCCCATGGCCTTAATTTCTCAAACTGAATGCTGAAATCACACCCCTTCCCCACTAAAAATAACTTCCCCTTTAGCCTATATTCCTCTTCATCGTAGTATATAAGTAGTTCATTCATTCATTCATTCATTCATTCATTTCTTAAGCCAGAAACCTCAGGGTCATTTTTGATTCCTCCCTTTCATACCCTCATTTCAGTCCAGCAGCAAGTTCTATTGGCTACCCAACAAATATTAGATATCTAGTAAATATATGCTGGATGAATGACTGTATGAGCCCAACAGAGAAGGGTAATCAAATTTAAGATTAAACTTAAAATCTGGTAGAGGAGGGATTCAGGGCTGTGCACACAGGGCATGCAAAATGTCTGCAGGTCCCTTTATTTCCTAGATGAGCCATAACGACCCTGGGCCCTGGATTTCATCCTTAAACATATACAGTGTTACCTCATGAGACTTCTCTTTAGGCAGGTGGTACCCAGAACAACCCTAAAATTCACAGGTACGACACAGGCCTTCTCAGTACTGGGTTATCAAATCACATAATGTGGCCAAAAAGCAGGACAAGTGAAATCCTCACTCCCTCTGTTCTTTAGATACACATATGTGCACAGGTACTTATATACAGAAACACGTGATAGAAACTCCTCAGCTGGTAGCATTCTAGATAGAATTTAGTCCCAGGAAACAACAGTTTTGTCTTTGGCATGTAAATGATGCATGCCTCCATTTCTGCATGGAACATACACTGAGAGAGGATCACCATTCTATAAGCTGGCAAAGATACCCTCACCGAGTCCTAGGGGTCCGCAGTGAGCTCCACGGCAGGCCTTTTGTGCCTTCCTTACGAAGATGTTGGCCATTCCATCAAGCCAAGAGAAGGGTGAGAGCTTTCTTCAGCTAGCTTTTTCTACCAGCAACATTTAACTGTAAGGGCTTGATATCTAATAGCAATGCAAACCGTGCTCCCGTGCTTTAAGTCCGTATTTGGCCAAGCTAGCAGCTGTTTTATCCATTCTGCAGTATATCCCCAGAAGTGCGAAGCGAAACAAAGCACACTCTAGATCTTGAAAACTCCCAGAAATGTCCTCTCAAATGCAGTCCTGTTTGGGCCCCCCGACAAACCTGTCTCCTCTTAGACAATCTTACTATTATCAGCAAGAGGTTGCTCATTTGCTTTATGCTGTAGCAGCACTTCCCAAAATCTAGTCCATGAAATGCTGGGTCCATGAGCTGTCCCAGGGAAAAGGGTGTGCCATGGTCAAGTAAATTTGGGAAATGCTGCATGCAGGCACTTTCCCCTTCCATATCTTTTCAGTGTAGCCATTTGCACACCCCTATACATTTAACTAAGGCATTATGGTGTTAAACTGGTAAACCCAGAACAGCTCTTCCTAGCTTCATCTCAATTCCTACCTTCTAGTGATTCAGCAGTGTGGCAAATTCAATGACAGCAGGTGGGTCAGCCAATTCATCCTTGGAAGACTTTCTAGTGACTGATCACTGGGATAGTTTCCTCAGAGATGAACTATCCCGGGAAGCTATAGACATCTCTTCTTCTTCCCTACAGTTGAAACCAAAGCGAAGTCTCCCTCTAACACCTACTTTCTTCACCTGAGCTACAAGTGGGATAGAAAAATAGAATGGTCCTCATGACATCTTTGATATAACCAAGGGGTAGGACGTGTCCTACCTGCAAGACTGTATGATTAAGGAAGCTCCTAAATATGGCTAACAAAACTCTTTTTCTAAGACTCAGTAGCTTGGAAAAGCTTCCCAGTGATAGGTGTCGTCAGGCAATCCATTTTCAGAGAAATGTCACTTCCTGCTATGTAATGGGATTTTTTTTTTTTTTAATCTTCTGGATCATCACTAAGTGTGTTATTAGGTAAATCAAGTTCTTGGTAATATGGTGTTACTGCCTGTTGAGTATTTGCTTGTGAAAAATATTTTTAATAACATATGTTTTTCTGCTTACAGAAATAATACTTGTTTATCGTAGAAGGTTTGGAAATTTTGGAAAAGTAAAAGAAAATCACAATCACCCCAAATCACATCTTCTAGAAATAACTACCATTCATAATATGGTATATTTTCCTCCAAGTATATAAATAACATATAATAAAACATATCTATATATGTGGAATCATAAGGGAGAGAGTCCATAGATAGTTGGAGGAAGGGGGGGAAGAAAAGAAAGGGAAGGTCTGTTTGGCTTTCATATATTTGTAGATCAGATGAGTGCTTCTCAAACATGTCCATCTGTCTGATCAATGTTGATGGCCCGCTGCCTCCGCCCCTCGCGGTTAATCATTACTGATTTGCAGTCACCTGGAACAGAGGCAGGAGTCCACTGCTGAACGACCATCCCATGTCTTTGAGCCTGGGGCCCTTGTTGATACAGCCCTAAGAGATCATGTGGTCTGTTGATTTCTAAAATTTGTATTTAGCAAAGAACGCTTTTTCATATGACTCTTTAAGCAGAACCCTGATACATGACTGACTGAGCATATTTGTTTAAGGCAAAACACGGTTCAAACTTGTGTTCTGGAATCACAGAATCCTCACTCACCCCAGCTAGGGCAGCCCCAAGATGCTAAGGAGGACCCTTAAGCCTGTGGGGACCATGGTGAAAAAAATATGAACTTGATCCTTTATTTTATTTTTAAAGATTTTATTTATTTGAGAGAGAGCACAGCAGGGACAGGGGGAGAGGGAGAAATAGACTCCCCACTGAGCCCAACGCGGGACTCCATGCCAGGACCCTGAGATCATATACCTGAGCTGAAGGCAGACGCTTAAGTGACCGAGCCCCCCAGGCACCCCAGTGAGGGGATTGGAACCCAGGACCACTGGGCCTGGTGCTTCTTCCGCTGTTTCGTGGCCCTGAGGGTTTCCTTCCAGGGCCTGGGAGACCCTTACGCCATCCACCCCCTGCATGGGTTATATATGGAGCATGGGATCCCTGACCAGCCTCTTAGCATAATTTCACTAGTCGTTGGAGCGAGACACGTCTTGATAACTTGATAACTAATGTTGCTGTGTTTGGGTGAGTGTTTAGCATGGTACATTTTTGAAAGCATTCACGACCATGTCCTCCCGTCTCATGACAAGCAGAGTATCTTCGAAGCATATCCTTGCCTGTGCCTGTCCTGGTGGGGGACACAAGCAGCAGCGGCGAGTACGGCTCTGTTTCTCCCGATGCGGAGTTAAAAGTGGACCCCTTCTCTTTCAAAACGAGAGCCAAGTCCTGCGGAGAAAGAGACGTGAAAGGAATACGGACACTCTTTTTGGGGTAAAGACCTGACCAACTTTGGGTGAAAGAAGTGTGTTGTGTGTCCTTTTAGAAAGGACGGTGCAATTTATGCTGTCTAAATTCTTCCAGCATTCCAGATGAAAATTTTGAAGACCACAGCGCTCCGCCTTCCCCTGAAGAAAAAGATTCTGGATTCTTTATGCTGAGGAAGGACAGTGAGAGACGGGCCACCCTTCACAGGATCCTGACGGAAGACCAAGACAAAGTTGTGAGAAACTTAATGGAATCTTTGGCTCAGGTATAACCTCTCATGGATACTTCGTTTCCCAGAGCTGACGTATCTTACCTGTGTCTTAACCCCTTGGCGCTGTCACAGGCGACGTGGAGGCTTGAGGAAGCGGTAGAGTTCTTGATGATGAATCACACCTATCCAGCAGAGGAAAAAGGGCAAATCCCTGACGTAGAAACCGCATTTTTGAACATAGCTATTTGTGAGTCACAACTTTTTCATGGTGGCCAAGTCCAACTGGCCTGCAAGCTCCTTTTACCCTTCATTCGTTTGTTTATTGATTCGATCAACACTTACCCATTGGGCCACGTGACTTCCTAATTCCAATGGTAGCACAAGGCTCCCTGCCAGTCTCCTCTGAGCATTTAGGAAATATTGCAAACACAACAAGGACCCACCCCCGTGCTCATGGGGCTACATGCAGACGGACGGAGGGTGATGGGCAATAATAAGTAAATTATATAGTGTGTCGGAAGGCTGTGTGGGCTGTGAAAAAACAAAGCTGGTCAAACTCTCACTCCCCGGTATATTCGTTTGCTGGGCCTGCCATAACAGAATCCCACCGGCTGAGTAGCTCAAACAACAGAAATTTATTTCTCACAGTTCTGGAGGCAGAAGGTCTAAGAGCAAGATGTCGGCAGGTTTGGTTTCTCCTGAGGACTCTCTCCTTGGCTTGTAGATGGCACCCCTTGGCACGTCCTCACCCAGCTTTTATCCCTGTGCACCCTGGAGGGTGTCCCTTCCCCTCCTTATAAGAACAGTAGCCCTGCTGGATTAGGGCCCCACTGTTGTGATCTCACTTAACCTTAATTACCTCCTAAAACCCTTTCTCCACCTACAGTCACATTGGAGGTTAGGGCTTCTGATTGGGGTTGGGGGGCGGGGACACCATTCAGTCCATAATACCTGGGAAAATATGTTCCCTAGGATCCTGCTTACAGATCTGAGGAAGAATCCCCTCCCCAGTTCTGCCCCAGTACAAATGGGGTTTCCCCCAGCTCCAGGCCTCCAGTGCTGCCTCCTGTGTTTGGAGCAGATGCTCACGTCTCTTAAGGATATCAGCCTCCACAGACATGCTTGGCCCCCGGCACGATACCTGTTACTTCCTTTCGGTGACATGGGCATCAGGGACTTGTCTGCTCGGGCTCCTGTGGCCGCCAGCCGCCCTCCCTGCCTAGGCCTTCTTTCCTACCTTCTGTCTTGAGAAAACAGCTGCGAAAAGGGTTGAGCTAAGGCGCCTGGGTGGCTCAGTCGTTGAGCCTCTACCTTCGGCTCAGGTCATGGTTCCAGGGTCCTGGGATCGAGCCCCGAATCAGGCTCCCTGCTCGGCGGGGAACCTGCTTCTCCCTCTCCCACTCCCTCTGCTTGTGTTCCTCTCTCGCTATCTCTCTCTGTCAAATAAATAAAAATAAAATCTTAAAAAAAGAAAAAGGTGGGTCTAGAGGAGTTGGGTCAAGTTTGTCTCTCAGTCCAACCTTCTCCCTGTTCTCAGCTGTGCTGGGATATAAACAGGGCAAGACTCTCCTTCTTGGCTCTTGTCTTTATCTTGAGAACCCCAGAAAGTTTCTCCACTGATTCTGTCACCCTAGCAACTCTCTAATGCCCACCTCTTTTGATCCCGTAGGAAGAGTCAAAGGCCACATGTGTGCCAGCAGGGTCTCTGGTACGAGGAGAACTGAGACGAGCACCAGCTTCACTTTCTGGGAAGACCCTGCGTGGGTCCTAGAGGAAAGCTGCCTCAAGCAGTTCCTTAAGGACCAGGAAGTGGGGGCTCCAGGCTGAGGGACAGCCGGGGCTCTGAGCTGGGGTAGGGCGAGTGCAGAGGGTGCTGCACAGGAATGGTGGGAGATGTGGAGGAGACGGGAGCAATTATGAACCTTCAGCTTCCTCTCTTCTCTTTCCCTCTGCTTACTCTGGTCATTCAAGGACTGGGGATCGGATGGTGTGAAATAAAGAAGGGGAACCAAACTTAGATGGAAGGAGCATCTGGGCAGCAGTTGGAGGTCGTACATTCATTCAACAAAACCCGTCTGTGTGCTGTGGACATTCAGTGAACAAAACTGGGAAAAAGAAATATCGCCCTGAAGCTGGCATTCTAGCAGAGGAAGAAAAACAATGAATATTAGTAAATATTTAGGAGTAGTAGTGGTATATACAATGACATAATAGTAATAGCAAACATAGTCAACATATACTAATAGTAGCAGACACTCTGTATGGGCCAGGTATTGTTCTTAGTATTTCATGTGTATTGACTCACTCGAGCCTCATGGCAATAGAACTGTAGTAATAGTTCTAGTGTGCTCATTTTGCACACGAGGACACAGAGGCACAGAGGAGGTGAGTAACTTGTCGGGGCCACACAGCCCGAAGCGGCGGAGTCAGGATTTAGACCCAGAAAGTCTGGCTTCGGGATCTGTGCTCCTAAGCACCACCCCGCTCTCCTCCCTGGGTGACAGCTCCCAGATGGTGACAAGGGCTGGTGGAAACAGGGGAGGGGCTGCTGCTGGCCATGGAGGAAGGAAAGGAAATCGCCATTAGCTGCTGCGGAGCGAAGGCTTCTCCAAACTGTGGCTGCTAGTGTGAGATGCCTGTTTCAGGTCAGAGACACGCAGGACGCAGGGATTGCCTGAATCTCATAATCATCCCAAGGGACAAACTCTTCCAGTGCAGAAAGCATCTGCTTGTTTGGGGTTTTTGAAGGTCCGTCCAGCAGGACTGCCTTTGTCATGGTCATGGCACCGAGCCTGGCAGGAGACTTCACTTCCATGAGTGGGCTGAAATTCTTACATTTCGCAGTTGGTTAATCCTATTCAGTTGTCTGTGGCTTCCTGGTTTTTTCAGCACACCTGAATGTTCTCTATAAAAGGAGAAAGAAAAAACAATCTTAAAAGCAGTCATCAGAGGGCATGCCTTGGTGCACCAGCACGAAGGGACCAGTGAGGACCAGAAACTGGATCAGAATCACATGCTGAATCCCAAATCATCCACTGATAGCAAGGGTCCTTCTGATTGTATTGCTAAGGATACTGTGAATCCCTTGCTGTGTCATCACATGGTGGCCTGGTGGGAGAGCAGGTTCCGATCCAGGCTCACTGCTGGCTCTTCCAGCCGATTGAGGCAAGAGAATGCAATGATCAGGAGCCTGGGCTCAGCCTCAGCTTGCCGCTCTCTGCCCAAGGCCTGGCATTACCATTTAACAGGCTGTGCAATTTAGGCAAGTTACTTAAAGTCTCTGAGGCTGAATTTCCTAATCTATGAAATAGAGGAAACGCCAGCATCTACCTCATGGAGTTTCTATAGGGAATAACTGAGATCATGAGCAACTGAGAGACTAATAGAGTGTTTCACAAATGTTAACTATTATTATTGTTGTTGTGACCATTATCAAGCAGGCTAATCATAGTTGTCTAATCTCTTAAGTTCTTTTCTACAACTAGATGGAAGTCATTCTTTAAGTAATCCTTTAAGTTTTTTCCACAGCCGGATGGAAGTAATTCTTTTTATTGTATTAAGTATCTCTGGATACATCTTTACATTAAAACCCACCCCCTTTTTTAAGAGGGGAGGGGCAAAGGGAGAGCGAGAGAGAGAATCTCAATCAGGCTCTACACCCAGCGCAGAGCCCATTGCAGGACTCGATCTCATGACCCTGAGATCATGACCTGAGCTGAAATCAAGAGTTAGGCACTTAACCAACTGAGCCACCAGGTGCCCAAGCCTACCCTTTTTAAACAAGACCAAAAGTGCAGATGGTGGTCAGGTCCCCAAACCAGCCCACAGAAACCCTTTGGACCAGTAACATCCTTCTGAAGTTCACTCATCATTTTTGAGGAAGTTTAAAGGATAAAGAATAGAGAGCACCTTTGCAGGAGAATCTGGATGGTGCTCTGCTCAGGAGAGGCGCACTGTCAAATGCACCCTTCGGATGCTGAATCAGACTCCCTGACACTGGAGATGCTCATTTGTGTAAGCACGTTCATGCGTGCACATGGACACAGGGATTCGAACAGAAGTAACGGTCATGTAAGTGAATGAACTGCCCCAGACAAAACATTTCCGAGCAGACAGCGTTCCTTTGTAGCACAGTGGCCCACACATCAAAAAGCCCGAAGCAACATGTTCCTCTGTTGTGAAAACAAAGCTAATGTCAAAAAAAATGTTTGCTGTTTCAACTGCTGGCAAACATGTAGCTGATTTTTCACTAAGATAAGCTTCCAACTTCTGAATAACTCACATTTTTTTTCTTGAACATATTTTCATGTTATTATGATATTGCCTGTGAATCTTTACTTTGGGTGTAATTTAGTTGGTGGTAAGAAAAGAAACAAAGTTTATAATTGTTCCCAGTCTCGTTTTAATTCCCTTAATGACAGCTTTCAAGCTTTTCAATATAATCTTGTCTCATGAAAACACAAACATGAGAGGGAGTTCCCAAATGAAACCATACAGAGGGAGAGAACTTGGTGGTACATTGATTGTAATAGAATCCTAGAAACTGTAATTATCACAGCCTGATTGAGGAATTTAATTTTAATGATGCGGTAACAAAATGTACAATAGGAAATAGAAATGAGCATAATAAAAATCTCGTTTCCTAAAGTTAAATGAGGATAAATGACACCCTACCACATTCCTTACACAAAGTAGAAGAATTCAGCTTGAGAAAGGGAACCTGTTTCAATATTATTATTATATTTTTAGTATATAAACTTGTCCATCGGTTCATTCTTACAACGAATTACCTCATCGGTGTGTAAGGCAGTGTTTCTAGGATGGATTCTGAAGTGAGCCCCTTTTGATTGAAAGGCATTGACACACTTTAAGGGCAGTCAAAGTTCTGGGGGCACCTTGGAGATGGCCTCACTTACCTGAAGGAGGTAGGGTCTTAAGGAATTCCAGCCATAGTGCCGAGCCGAGCCCCACAGAGACTGAAACTTGTGTGGGATTCTGATTACTTCATGTTCCAGTAGTTTGTACACGTCTTCTCAGCTTTGGCTGTTAATGACCCCCTTGGCGTGCCATTTCCATTTCCATCCATTTCCTTCTCCTCTCCATGTAGATGGTCGTTCTCAATCCCATTGCTTCTGCTCTCCCTTCCTTACAGCTAGAGGTACTCTTGCTGCTATTTTGTGACTTGTCTCTCTGGGCTGACTTTGAGCTTAAGATCCTATGGCTCATTGCCTGATCTCTCTTTAGTTCCCCATTAAAATTTCTGAGTGGGGGGCGCCTGGGTGGCTCAGTTGGTTAAGCGGCTGCCTTCAGCTCAGGTCATGATCCCGGGGTCATAGGATCGAGCCCCGCATCGGGCTCCATGCTCAGCGGGAAGCCTGCTTCTCCCTCTCCCACTCCCCCTACTTGTGTTCCCTCTCTCCTGTCTCTCTCTCTCTCAAATAAATAAATAAAATCTTTTAAAAAAAAATTTCTGAGTGGTATTGCCTCAGCCTGTCCGTGTTTGGGGAAAGCTCTGTATATCTGACTAAATCATAGCTATTGGCTGACATGTGGGGTAGGTACCCTTCCTCCCAAAGTCTGATTATTTCTTGGGTGGTTGGTGGGGCTAGTGGGGCATAGAGTTCCAATATGGCCTTTTCCCTCGGGGGGGAGGCGCTTTGAAGCCCAGTTCCCAACAGGGGCTGTGGCAATGGCAGGCTCGTGATGAATGTGTCTAGCACAGATCAACTGACAGGTTTTATTCACAGGGGGCCGAAGAACCTAAACTAAAATGGGAACATATCACAACCCTCATTGCAAGCCTCAGAGAATTTGTGAGATCCACGGACCGAAAAATCATCGCCACCACACTGTCCAAGCTGAAGCTAGAACTTGACTTCGACAGCCACGGCATTAGCCAAGTCCAGGTGGTGCTCTTCAGTTTTCAAGATGCTGTAAGTATGATCTTTTGCCAATGTTTTTCCACAAACGTCCAACCAAAATTGGAAAAACAGGATAAAACATAAGTTCCGTTATCTTTTCTTTCTTTAATAATCCCGATGACCTCTTTTTTTCCGATGGTAAATAAGTGTGAGCTGGTTGCCTCTCTGTGTGCTTCTAAGGAGCAGATTTGTTGTTATGTGTTTGTATCCCCCAAAGTTAGATACCCATGAAATCGAACCCTGAGGGAAATAGCAAAACTAACAAACATCTCCCATGGCTGAACTCTGTTCTTATGAAATCATGTAGCAGGTCACTATTTTGGTGACTTTAGCCACTCATCTCAGTCGTGCACTTCCTAATTCTGTATGAGAACTGCCATCTAGTGGTCATCGAGGAAAATGCAACCGTGCAGATTGGAATGATCGCCGCTGAATAAAATCAACACTTCTTTTTTCCCCACTTTTTCTCTGGTTTCCATATGCAGCACTTTAAACATGTTTGTTTAATACACATTAATTCATCACTGAATGAAAATTAGTCCACGAGAGATTGCTAAAGGCTCCGTCCTCTCAAATGGAGTTGCTATGCAACACCAAGTAGAAGCCAGTCTTTCAAAAGCCTGATTCAACCCAGTAGGTGCTCTTCATGAGGGAGACTCACCTGTGGAACTCTGTACCAGAAAAGCCTGAAGCCACTCCTAGAAGGCCTTCGCAGGATGCGGGAGCCTGAAATAAGAGAGTTCCTGGCAGTGCCTCTGGTGTAAATATGAAAGCACTTTGCACGATGGTATTTAAATTCCCCAAATTAACTCACTGCTAATGTATTTATTTCTCCTGCATAGATGTCTTGACAATTGTATTTGGTGCATCAAATGATCCCTCCTTTAAAACCAAATTACAATCCCTCAACAGCCACTTGTGTACCCTGAAACTCTCTGTAAGCCCCTTGGTCCTTGTGCTGTACTGTGTGCAGGAATAAGCAACTGGAACTCCAGCTCTGGGCGTGGGATTGCAGCTAGGTCCCCTTGTCCCTTGCTTCTTCTAAATTCTTGGGTCAGAGCCCAGACCTTTTCTTGGATGGTCGTGTCAACCGGCAGTTAGTGGAGTTAACCCAAATTTTAAATAAGTTTTTCTTGCCTTTATGATAATGGTTATTTTTTTTTAAGATTTTATTTGTTTATTTGACAGAGAGAGACGCAGCGAGAGAGGGAACACAAGCAGGGGGAGTGGGAGAGGGAGAAGCAGGCTTCCCGTGGAGCAGGGAGCTCGATGCGGGGCTCGATCCCAGGACCCCGGGATCATGACCTGAGCCGAAGGCAGACGCTTAAACACTGAGCCACCCAGGCGCCCCAATAATGGTTATTTTTAAAAAGATAACGCATATGGCTTATACCGACAGTGGGATACTATTCACCCTTGAAAAAGAAGGGAGTTCTCACACATTATACTAAGTGAAATAAGCCCATCACAAAAATACCATTTGATTCCACTTACATGAGAGACCCAGAGGAGTCATATTCATAGAGATGGGAAGTAGAATGGTGGTCACCAGGGGCTGGGAGCGGAAGGCAGTGGGAAGTTATTGTTTAATGGGTGTAGAGTTTCAGTTTTGCAAGATGAGAAGAATTCTGGAGATGGATGGTGGTGATGGTTGCACAATAGTGTGAACGTACTTAACGCCACCGAACTAAATACTTAAAAGTGGTTAAGGTGGCAGATTTTATGGTATGGGTATTTGACCACAATTTTTAGAAAAAGGTAATGCATGTATCCATTTCCGTGTCTATTTAAATGTGTGAAATGGTGACTAAAAAAAGATACCCTTATAACACAGACTTTCAGTGTGAACATCCTTTCTGGAATATTCCAGCAGGTTCCTCCTCTGTTTGCCGAGATATAAACAACGGTGGGAAGGAAGATAAGGCACGTGCTGTGGCAAATCTGTAGGTGGCACACACATGCTCATTTCCTCCCTTACCTGCTTTTCCAAGTCACCAGACTAAGCTGAAGCACGTGGTTGTGTTAAACCTCAGAATCACAACACCAGAGACCAGTGTTTATTTTTATTTCAAACCCCTCAGATTCTTTTTTCCTCCTTTACCACCTCCATCATCCAGTTTGCAAACGCCATGAAAAGTGGAAGTAGCTTGTTCTGAGTCCCAAAGAAGCCACATTTCATTTAACCAGACTGCCTTTGATTTGCTCACATGGGGAATCACCAGACTTTAATCTGAAGCGGCCGTTTTTCATTGTTTCCCAGCAACGTAAAGAAATTATTCACAATTCAAGGTGAAGAAACCTTTTAGTTGTTTCTGTTGATAGAATGTCATCCACATGCTTGTGTCATCTAGGTTATTTGCAATTAAACATTAAAATAGACTAAATGTCACCCTCTTTCTCCAGGTCAATAAAGTTCTTCGGAATCATAATATCAAACCACACTGGATGTTTGCCTTAGACAGTATCATCCGAAAGGCGGTGCAGACGGCCATTACCATTCTGGTTCCAGGTCAGAAATATTTAATTACTTCACCAATATTTAGTGTTTGACATTTTAAATTACTGTTGATTTCTCATTTATGGTGTCTTCCTTACTGCCTTTCAGACCAAGTTAGCCCTTTTGTTAAACTGTTTGAAGCCACCAAATAATATTTATCTAGTGCATCTAGTCCACGCGAGGTACACCAAGCCAAATGTTTACTATGGGTGAGGAAGACTGCTTCCTTGTCTTTAAAGAGCGTATTTGGATATGGAGAGAAAGAGAAAATTATGCAGGTGACCCAAATACATATGCATTTCAATATACTCTTGTGTCATCTTTTACTGGTGGTTCCCAAACCGGCCAGTGCATTGAGGGATGTCAGGAGCTCTTTAAAATTATAGCTCACCAAGCCCCATCCCAGACTGAGTGAGTAAGAATCTGCTGGGAAAAAGCCCAGGAATCTGATTTTAATCCAGCTCCCAGGTCATTTTGATCCACAGCCAGGTTTGGAAATCACTGGTCTAGACAGATCCCAGCTATGTTTGCAGTGAGGTACAAAAGGGGTAGTGTTGATGAAACAGAGTTTTATGGAGTGAGAGACACATTCATCCTCTAAGGCAAACTTCCAAAGTACTTTTGATAGTGTAGTCACCAATAAAAAATTTTAAGCGAAGCTCTTCCATCCTATATGTGTGTGGGGGAGGGTGTGTGTGTGTGTGTGTGTAGAGATGATAGGTAGATAAACAGATTTAGATACATAAATTAGAAATATGGTTATACTAATTTATACATGTATTATAAAGCGGTCTAAAATAGAAATTTAAAATGATTGGATAATGAAGTATCTTAAAATTTAGGATATTTACAAATGGTACCACAAACTTAAGTCATCACCAGGCCATCTGAGTTGTGGAATTCCCTCTCTTCTCTCAGAATACCTTGTTTGATTTGAGAGTGAGGGCACCCGTGTCAAACTTTATACGAAACCTCAGTAAAGATGAATTTATTTCCTTCTTCTGTAAGAAAGAAATATGGGAAGTTCTAATATCCCCGAACATGCTGATCCTCTATGCGGGGCACACCTCCACCCCTCATCCCTCTTGCCCTGTTCCTTTGCATTCTTCGGGTCTTGGTTTAAAAAATGTCTTCTCAGAGTCCTGACCCACCACGAAGTCTAAAGTAGGCTCCACCACTATTCTGTCTCCTTGGATATGGTTTTTTCCCCATTTGTGATGCTTGCTCCACAATTTGAAGCTACCTTGATTTTCTTGTCTCGTGGCCGTTACCCTCACCAGAGGGTAACTGTGTCTGCTTTATTCCGTGCTGAGTATATTGTCCAGCACAGTGCCTATAAAACAGTGGACCCCTGATAAATATTAGCTGAAGCAATACATAAATGAGTTTTACCTGATTACAACAAATGAGGGTAGAAAATTTGCATAACTTAGAAAAAATTCTACAGAGGCACTGAAACACGTAATTAGCGGTTGGATGTGAACCTAGGGAGAGTAATGCTAGTGTAAACCTAATGTAATGCTCTAACCAAGGTAACGGATTCTTGTGTTTGGGGGATATATCACCGGGATAAGCTTGGATGTGAGGAATGTACCCTAGGAGGGTTATATATTCAAAAGAGATTAGGGGTGAAAGGGAATAGGTGTGTATTGGTGAAAAGGATAGATGTAGGCATAAATTAAACACAGTAGCAACCTAAATGAGCGAGGGAGAGAGGGATTATACTTTGAAATATTTAAATAGCATATAAATGATCTGTTAATCTAATTTTTAAAACTTCCCTCTAAAAATGAAATACCTAAATGCAATGGATTATATCCTGGAATAGAAAAAAAAAATCAGTGAAAAACTTGTGTAATCTGAATAAAGTCTGTAGTTTAGTTAATAGTATTGTACCACTGTTAATTTCTTAGTTTTGATGAGTATACCAGTTATATAAGATGTATTGAGGGAACTGGAAGGTATATGGGAATTCTCTGTATGACCTTTGCGATGTTACTGTAAATGTAATATTCTTCCCAAATTGGAAGTTTAGAAAGCACACTGATCATCACACCATAGTTGAAACACTGGTAAGTTTAGGGAGAGTGCAGAGAGGCACATCTTCCACTTGGGTGGGGGTCCCGTTGGTGGGGGGTAAGCACTGCTTTCACCCAACCCATGTGTGGAACAAGGCATGTTCTTTATGAAGATGGTTTGCTAAGGAAAGCCATTTGTCCTTTCACTGTGAAATTGGTTTCTTTGAGGCCATTAGGAGTCTCAGATGAAAAACCCAAATTACTGTTTGCAAGCATTTTTTTTAAGTAGAAAATTAGTGGAGAAAGTATCTTTTATATTCCTCCTAGGATAGGGGAAGACCGTATGCATTTGTATACCAATATATAAATGATGAAATGTGCGAACAAGAGGAATGGATTTCAAGCACTTGAGAGTTCCATCTAATTTCTGAATGTCCCTAAAGATATGATTGAGATTCAAAGAAACTTAAACCTTCAAACAAGCATTAAAAATGCCTGTCTTCATCTTCCCCTGATAAAAATTCCTTCTAGGTGACAAAACACTACAATTAGCCTACCAAATTTTGAAAGACACGCAAAAGAAAACCACAAATTTAAAAGTATGCCAACAGCAGTGCATACATGTCCTAGGTCTGTCCGCAGAGAGGACCTAGATCTTAGTATCTAAACACCATCCTCCAATAAAAGGAATCAGTGCTCCCTGGAAAGATGGTTGATTCCAGGCCTGGGGCAGGGAAAATACACATGAGCCTAGAACATCCTGTGATGCCAAAAAAGATGGAGGCTTTTTGAAAGGACACTGGAGATCACACCCATTTGAAGGAGTTCCCAAAAATCTAAGCCAAAACAATTTGGGCAATAAAATAAAATAATGATAGCCTTGGGTTATAGTACATAGAATAAACTAAATATCTGTAAGTCTATATTGATATAAATAATTGAATAAATAAGTATATGGAGGAGAAGAGCCAGGTCTTTGTTATAGAATTCCAGTTAATAAATGTAAAAGGTATGAGGGAAATAGACAAGCACCATTAGGCAAACACCACAGTAATAATTATTGCAGGCAAGAAGCATCGATGGCTGCTAAAATTAGTAAGCAAAAGAGTAACGAGAAACAGGATATTTGAATGGCTGCACAGTATCTGCCCACAAGATATTTACTAATCTCAAAGGGAAAACAGTGACTTTACAGTGGAGGAAACTGGCAGACACCTCCTGTACCAAATGATCAAGGTAAGCATCGCTAGGAATAAGACACATCAGCATCCTGTACCTCCTGATATGATTCATTTAGTAGTGCACAACATCGCCTTTGTGCTATTCTTGCCAAAAATGCATAGCCTCAACCTCATCATGACAAGACATTGGTGAATGCCAAATGAGGGTCATAGTACAAAATAACTGACCAATACTCCTCGAAAGTGTAGAGGTCGTGGGAGACAAAGAAATACCTGGGTACTGTCTCAGTCTGGAAGAGACTAAGGAGACATGATAACCAAATGCAGTGTGGGATTCTGGTTCAGAACAAGGGCATCAGAAGTGCCTGGGTGGATCAGTCAGTTAAGCATCTGCCTTTGGCTCTGGGCATAATCCTGGGGTCCTGGATCCAGCCCCACGTAGGGCTTCCTGCTCAGCGGGAAGCCTGCTTCTCCCTCTGCCTGCCACTCCCCCTGCTTGTGTGCTCTCTCTCTCTGTCAAATAAATAAAATCTTAAAATAAAAAAGAACAAGGGCATCAGTGGGAAACCTGGTGAAATTCAACAAGGTTTGTAGATTACTTAGTGTTATGGTAGCAAAGTTAATTTCCCCGGGTTGGGTCCTAGCGCCACAGTTGTATAAGATGTCAAGTTTAGGGCAAGCCGCTGAAGGGTATATAGGAACTCTCTGTGCCATTTTTGCAACTTTTTGTTATTCTGCCATTATTTCAAAAATAAAAAGTAAAAAATTAAAAAGTGTTCAATCTTTCTCCCAAAAAGAACACACAGAACACAGAGTACAGTGCAAGCCCCTTAAGAGTTTTTTTTCCTCAGGTTCTTTTCTCACTTGTCATCAGGAATCAGCTTTGCCCTGATTGGCAACACTGAATATCTGTTGTTACAGTCTGGCTGTGGGTAACCAGATGGAGAAATGCTGAGCATAGAGACCATGTTGGCAGTGCCAAGAGAGAATTGATAATGTAGGCATACTGACTACATTAGCAATAATTTTTAATGCTAAAGCACTTGATATTATTACCAGTTCAGCTGAACTACTCATGTGCCTGGTGTCCACATTAAAGTAAAATGACCAGCATTCTGTACCATCTGAGCTTAAGGCAGGAGTCATACACTACACTGACAAGGATTGTGATCTTTGGTATCAGAAATACCCTGTGTTAAAGAAGCTGGGTCTGGTTATTTCCCTCTGGGGAAAGAACTAGTTGGGGTGGTGGCTGGGGGTAGGGAAGTGGGAATAGTATTGTTGTTTGATTCCATCTTGCTGTATTAGAAACAGGCACCAGCTCTCAATTCCCACACATGGGCTTAAATACTACCCGCTCATTACAGCTCCCCCCTCCAACCCCCAGGTCCCTGGTTTTCTCCTGACACTTGGCTCTCTCCTGACAGTCCGTTCTGCCTTCCATTCTTCTCAGGGGGCTCTGGACCATCATTTGAACTTCCTTCTCTCAAATGCCTCTGCCCCTTTCCCCACAAGCAAGGTGTTCCCCTCCTCCAGAATCCTGCTTAGGCTCTTCTGCTTCCATGAATCAATCCATGAGTAAACCACTACTGAATTTAGTTATTGCAAATGTGCTTTATTTACCTCTTAGCATTCTTAATACATGCACATGTGAATTACATATGAACTAGGTCTATAACTGAGATCATCTAAGATATTTTTAGCTGCATTAATTTGTGCTTATAATTTCATGTCATCTTTGTACCTGCTCTTCTGTCTCTACTGTATATTCCTTCTAGCTCTCCTTTAGGTTGTTACCTCTTTGAGGACAAAGACCAGATGCTCCATCTCACTTGCATATTTTACAGTGTGTAATTTGATGATGGGAGCCACCACAAAAGACCAAAATAACAAAGTATTGCATTTGCTTACAATTTTCTACTTTCTTCAAATTATTTGAGAGAATTTTTCAGTCGTTTATACATACATAAAATGCTAAAGTATACAGCGTTAGGGCTATGTAAGGGGGTATTTAAATATAATAATAAATATCAGAAAGTTTGCCTCCCCAAAAGTGAGATGATAGTCAACAGCACAACAAAACTTTTTAATTGTTTTGAAAATTTCAGTTTGGATACCATAAAAGAAATTGAAGAATAATTTTAAAAATTATAAAAGGCCTAAGCTTATATTCTAACTTAAGCTAGAACAGCACTTCCTTAAATTATTTTTTCTTGTTTTTTTTTTAAGATTCATTTATTTATTTTAGAGAGAGAGAGAGTGGGAGTGGGGAGAGGGAGGGCAAAGGAAGAGGGAGAGAGAGAATCTCAAGCAGACTCCCAGCTGAGCGCAGAGCCAGATGCAGGGCTCCATCTCAGGACCCTGAGATCATGACCTGAGCCAAAATCAAGAGTTGGATGCTTAACCATCTGAGCCACCCAGGCGCCCCTAAGTTATTTGAAAAGTAAGATTTTTAAAAATTATTTTGTTCCCTTATAAATACAAATAATCCTAGCAATATAACTCTTCCATTCCGTCAACATTTTTTTGAGAGGCTAATATGTCCTAACCCCTGTACTAGGTTCTGGATTTGTAGAAGGAAAACACCTGATTTTGAGGCTACACTACATAGAGATGTAGTGTAGATGAGTTAGGAAATGGAATTTTGGAAAGAGATAATGTAGAAAGCAGAGTAGATGAGTTAGGAAATGGAATTTTGGAAAGAGATAATGTAGAAAGCAGAGTAGAGGTGGGGCTTGGTTAACCTTAAGAGATAAAGAACAAGGATGTGGAAAAACTAGATTCCCTGTATACTCTTGGTGAGATTATCAAACAGCACAGCCACCATGGAAAATAGCATCATGGCGCCTCAAAAAATGTAAAACTAGAATTGTCATACGATCCAGCAGTTCCTCTTCTGGATCTATATCCAAAGAAAGAATTGAAAGCAGGATCTCAAAGAGAGATTTGCATACCCACATTCATAACAGCATTATTTACAGTACACCAAGAGGTGGAACCAATGCAAGTGTCCACTGACGAATGAATGGATAATCAAAATGTGGTCTGTCCATGCAATGGAATAGTATTCAGCCTTAAAAAGGAAGGAAACTCTGAAACATGCTACTTAAGGACATTATGCTAAGTGAAGTAATAAGCCAGTCTCAGAAAGACAGATACTGAATGATTCTACTTATATGAGGTATCTAGAGTAGTCCAACTCACAGAAAGTAGAATGGTGGTTGCCAAGGACAGGGGGTAGGGGGAAACGGGGAGTTGGTGTTTAATGAGTATGGAGTTTCAGTTTTGCAAGATGAAACTTACAAAAAGTTTGCAACTTTAAAACTAGCTCTAGAGAGTGCTTGAGTATAATCTAAATATACTTAATGCTGCTGAACTGGATACGTAGAAATGGTGAAAGTGGTAAATATTATGTCATGCATTTTTTACTACAATAAGAAGTAAGAAAAACAAGAGAGATCAAGGAAGGCAGAGCTCCATAAACCCGGCCCCTGAAGAAGGGCACCCTGATTTTTGTTATGAGCAAGAGATGAGGGGTTTTTTTTAGATGGTTGAATCTGAAGTGCCTGCCCAGCAAGAATAGCTAGGAAGTATTGGATGCAACAGGATCAGGGCTAGAAATATAGTTTGTCATCGACACATTACAAGTACTTAGCCTTGATAGATTTCAATGAGCTTAGCAACAGGAGAGTAAGTAGAGATATAAAAAAGTGAAGGATAGAATTCCAGGTTCCAGCTTTTAAGGGGCAGATGGTAGATTAAAAAAAAAAGGGAGAGAGAGAGAGATCTGAAGAAAAGCAGCAACCAGAGATTTAGAAGAAAATACCATACACAGGTCCAATAAGGTAAGGAAAGAAAAGTTACCTGGAGGATTTGTTAGCTAGTCAGTCTTTGGTTGCCTTGCCCTGGTGGCTAGTGGTGGTGGGATGGGGACTTCTATCACTCTCCCTGGAGCCATCTCCCCATCCAGGGGCTCTTAACCTGTGGGTTCATGGACTCTTTGGACAGGCTTCAGGGAGTCTGTGAGCCCGCAGGATATCAATGCAAAATCTTGTATGAATGTGCTTTTCTTCTGCAGAGACTCTCCATGCCTTTCATGATGTGCCATAGCATATGGAGTCAAGATCCAGTATTTCTGCTACCCTGATTTTATTTAGATTATGAGTGTAATTCCTTTTTCTTGTCCATCTTGAGAACATAATCACAATTTATAGTATTGTTTTCTATGGGAAGATATCATCCAAGTTGTGAAGTGACATGCTGATGAACTCATGCGATGTATTTAAGTTGGAGACTTACAACTTTTACACTTTAAAATTTCAGTGGTTAGTCAACAGGGTAGAGTAGGACTCACACTGAGAATCAATCCAGTAGGGGCGCCTGAGTTGTTCAGTTGTTAAGCATCTGCCTTCGGCTCAGGTCATGATCCCAGGGTCCTGGGATCGAGCCCCACATCAGGCTCCCTGCTCAGCGGACAGCCTGCTTCTCCCTGTCCCACTCCCCCACCTTGTATTCCCTCTCTCGCTGTCTCTCTCTGTCAAATAAATAAATAAAATCTTAAAAAAAAGAATCAAGCCAATAGTCAAAACCAGTCTTACTAGAGTGAATATAAGCACATGTTGCATTTTCAGGACCCCCTCCATCCCCTTACACTTTGACCATTACGGGCAAAAAGTATTCTGTGTATTTACTTTTATTTAGATAATCTCACTATATCTCAGTTTCCTCATTTCTAAGTGAGTTAATAGTTGCCAGATATTACATAATATAAAAAATGAATTTTACTTGTATAAACAAATGTTTATATTAACAGGTTTTTACATAATTGCCTTTCTGATTTTAGCATTTTCCCACATCTTTTTTTTTTTTTTAATTTGTCAGAGAGAGAGAGAGCATAAGCAGGGGGGAGCGGCAGAGAGAGAAGCAGGCTTTCTGCTGAGCAAGGAGCCTGATGCAGGACTCGATCCCCGGACCCTGGGATCATGACCTGGGCCAAAGGCAGACACTTACTTAACTGACTGAGCCACCCGCGCATCCCGCCCCCATATCTCTTTATTTTATTTATTTATTTGACAGAGAGAGTGTGAGCGCGAGCAAGGGGAGAGGCAGAGAGAGAGAAGCAGACTCCCTGCTGAGCAGGGAGCCCGACGTGGGGCTCGATCCCAGGACCCTGGGATCATAACCTGAGCCGAAGACAGACGCTTAACCAACTGAGCCACCCAGGAACCCTTTCCCACATATCTCCTGTGTGGTGTGGCCATTTTTCTTGTTTGAATTAGGTCATTCTGCGTCAATACATCCTGTGAATTTTGCAGATACACTGGAACAAAAACTGTAAATTAATGCCTAGAAATCCATCCCTACACTTGGAAAAGCAGTTTGGAACACATATCTTATTGATAGCAGGGGAGAGGACATTCATGTCAGCAGAAGTTACAGCAGTCAGTCATATGTCATTAACACTGTTGTTGGTGTTACACCTAACAGAACTGAGGCCACATTTCAGCCTTGCGTCTGAGAGTGACACCGCTGATCAAGAAGACTTGGATGCAGAAGATGACCATGAGGAACGGCCTTCGAACCAAACTGTCCGAAGACCTCATGCTGTCATTGAAGATGCTGTGGCTACCTCAGGGGTGAGCACGCTCAGTTCTACTGTATCCCACGACTCCCAAAATGCTCACCGGTCGCTCAATGTGCAACTTGGAAGGATGAAAATAGAAACTAATAGGTAAGTCCTATTCTGACGTGGGTGGGGTTCCTTTCCCTTCCTTTTATATAAGTGCATGTATTTTGGGTCTATTTTAAAGTTTGCTCCACAGATGGGGCACCTGGGTGGCTCAGTCAGTTAAGCATCCAACTCTTGATTTTGGCTCAGGTCATGATCTCAGGGTCGTGAGGTCAAGCCCTGCGCTGGGCTCCACACTGAGCATGGAGCCTGCTTAAGATTTTCTCTCTCCCTTTCCCCCACCCCCTCAAAAAAAATTAAAGTTTGGTCCAGAGAATACAAAATGATTCCTTTATCCCATTTACATAAACTTGGTTTGATATCTTTCTTTATCAAACAAGAGAGATTTGTCTTAGTCTCTTTAGTCAAAATCATTTTCTGCTCTACCAATTCAAGCCTTGTTCAGCACCATTCTTTGATCTCTGCTTTATCTCCAAGTACACTGAGATTTTCAAAGTAGTTGTAACCTCAGAGACTGTCTTGGACACAGACTCAGAGCATCGTGTACCATCCCAGAAGCAGCTAAAAGACAGACAGGAAATCCATGTTCTTGAAAACCCATGATTTGGAATAGCAAGTTCTTTTAGAAGAGGAAGATCTCTGTTCTTGAGAATAAATTTAGTAGTGCTAAAGCTTTGCTTTTCTAAAAAGAACCTTGAAAGGATGATCAGTTGACTACATTTATGATCCTATTTTATTTTGAATATGTGCTTTCATATCTGAACTTTAATTTTTCTTTGAGAATTTGGTGACATAGAATCCACATGATCAGGTTATTAAGTGAAGAGTAAATATTTCCTGTTCTTCACAGAGGTTGGCACCGTTCAAGGTCTGAGTCTCTGATTTATAGCTTCCTGTGCTGGCTACAGTTGACATGTGAGCAACTGACTTTATGACTCTGGGTTTATAGTGAACCCTTTTTTTTTTGGAGTGAATCAATTAACAGTTGTTCAAATATTTAGTTAAAAATCTTGTTCACCAGGAGGATAAAACATTTTATTTCTTGTCATAGTTTAAGTTTTTAAAGTTAAGCTTGAATATCGAGCTTAGTACGAGTAGTACAAAGCTCATGTTGTATTCAGAAACATGAATTTTGGTTGCATGATTGAGTAAATCCATACATACCATCTACGGTTTACATAGAGAAATCTTTCTGAATAAGAGGGAAAATGGCTTTCTGACCTCCAGATCCTAATCTTGTCCTTGGAAACCCAGCTCTTACTTGGCATCGCTACTATTTAGTGGAAGACTTTGTGTCTTTCCTCCTCTGAGACTTCTCCCGTGACATCCTTGGTGTCCCTCATTTCCTCAAGCAATACCCCAGTCATGACACTGCATCCGTTATAGTAGTTGTTAATTTTAGTCCTATTTTTTAGTTTACTCTCTCTGTCACCCAATCCTAGAAGGAGTTGTTTTTTATACCCCTCTCTGATCTCTGGAGGAGGAATGTTCACTCGTTACTGTTTGGGTCCGACCCCCAAACTCCTCCTCCACCCATGGTCAGAATTGTACAGGCAATAAAGCTACTTCATTTACCAATGAGCTGGTATATTTGTGTCTCTGGCCTTCAAACCTTCTGTCTGTATGCCCTGGCTTGTGTCAATAGAACCTGCCTCAGCTGAGTGCAGCCTCTTCCTTCTCTCCTTACACCGTTCCAGTCACCCCGGTTTCCATCCTGTCCCCGCCCTCTGTCTGCGCGCCTGCGCCGTCTGCAGGCGGGAAGGGCCGCTCTTCTGAGGGCCGCGGGGGCGGCGGGCCTGCTTCCCCCACGTCTGTTGAAAGGGCTACGACTTGCCGTATTTCTTGAGTGTGTTGTTGCATTTCTCACAACAGCCCACATTCATGTTTTTTCCCTCCCTATTTACCCTTACATCCGTGACATCTACAAGATTATGAGCCTCCTTTTTCTGTTTCGAGTAGTGTCTCCCACAGCTCCTCCCTGTCGCCCCCAGAGAAAGGAGACGAGGCACAAGATTCACCTCACTCGTGATGTAAAAAAAAGGTAGCTGCCTTCGTACTGGTACTAAGCAGCAGAAATGAGAGACTGATCATGTCTGTATCATTTTCAGTTGAATATTATTTTTTTTTTAAAGATTTTATTTATTTGACAGAGAGAGACACAGCGAGAGAGGGAACACAAGCAGGGGGAGTGGGAGAGGGAGAAGCAGGCTTCCCGCCGAGCAGGGAGCCCGATGCGGGGCTCGATCCCAGGACCCTGGGATCATGACCTGAGCCGAAGGCAGACGGCTAACGACTGAGCCACCCAGGCGCCCAGTTGAATATTATTTGATATATAGAAGTTCATACATTACTGGGGCGCCTGGGTGGCTCTGTCGGTTCAGCTTCCCGCTCCTGGTTTCAGCTCAGCTCATGATCTCAGGGTCCTGAGAGCGAGTTCCACCTCTGGCTCCTCACTCAGTGGGGAGTCGGCTGGAAGATTCTCACCCTGTGCCCCTCCCCCCGCCATACACACACACACACACACACTCTCTCTCTAAAATAAATAAATATGGGACACCTGGGTGGCTCATTCGGTTAAGCATCTGCCTTCAGCTCAGGTCATGATCCCGGGGTCCTGGAATCCAGTCCCGCATGGGACTCCCTGCTCAGCAGATCTCCCTGTCTCTCTGCCTGCCATTCCCTCTGCTTGTGCTCACTCTCTCTCTCTGTCAAATAAATAAAATATTTTTTTAAATGTTTTAAAAAATAAAATAAATAAGTCCTTTTAAAAAAGTTCATATATGGCAAAATAAACTTAGAGGAAATGTTAGTATGTTTTTAGGAAGGCTATAGCCCTCATGTTAGAAATCTTAAGCTTATATTTAGATAATCACTGATGAAGGTAAATCAGGTTTATCCAGCTCTTGATTACTAGATCACCAATAATAATACCAAATAGAGAAAATAACACAGTGGCTTTAGAATGTATGTTTTACTTATATTTCGGGGTATGTTTACATAAAATGTTCTGGAAATAATGCACTTCACACCAGTGGTTGAGACAGTGTTGTAGGACAGTAATGCAGAGCTAGCTAAAATGTAACCAACACAGAGCTGACTGCTTATCTATCATACGATTCTGGAATTACCCACCCCCACCCATCTGAGTTAAAAAATTGACCTCAGAGCAGATGCTTGCCAAAGTTTTCTGGAACAGAAAGGCAGGCAATTGCCTTAATTTTGAAGAACTTCCCTCTTAAGACAAAGTGAAAATAAAACTGGTGGACTAGGTAAATAAATAATTTTGGGGAGCAGGATTTGGGACAAATGAAGTGACCTGTCAGCACTCTGCTTCCAAAGTTAAGTTCTGGCTTTTTTTTTTTTTAATAAATATTTACTTATTTATTCATGTATTAATACTCTTTTTAAGTTTTTATTTTCATTCCAGTTGCTAATATACAGTGTTATATTAGTCCCCTTTATTTTATTTTAATTATTATTATTTTTTAAATTTTATTTTATTATGTTATGTTAATCACCATACATCATTAGTTTTTGATGTAGTGTTCCATGATTCATTGTTTGCGTATAACACCCAATGCTCCATTCAATACATGCCCTCCTTAATACCCATCACCAGGCTAACCCATCCCCCCACCCCCTCCCCTCTAGAACCCTCAGTTTGTTTCTGAGTCCATAGTCTCTCATGGTTCGTCTCCCCCTCCGATTTTCCCCCCTTCATTTTTCCCTTCCTACTATCTTCTTCTTTTATTTTTTTTTTAACATATAATGTATTATTTGTTTCAGAGGTACAGGGCTGTGATTCAACAGTCTTACACAATTCACAGCGCTCACCATAGCACAT
>NC_138376.1:105084151-105111391 GCF_054177405.1 Leptonychotes weddellii | reverse complement strand
CCTGAGATTAAGAATTCCTCATATCAGTGAGATCATATGATACATGTCTTTCTCTGACTGACATATTTCGCTTAGCATGACTTTTAAAGATAAAAAGAAAATATGTAGGGGGCGTCTGGGTGGTTCAGTTGGTTAAGCGACTGCTTTCGGCTCAGGTCATGATCCTGGAGTCCCGGGATCGAGTCCCGCATCGGGCTCCCTGCTCGGCAGGGAGTCTGCTTCTCCCTCTGACCCTCCCCACTCTCATGTGCTCTCTCTCATTCTCTCTCTCTCAAATAAATAAATAAAATCTTAAAAAAAAAAAAAGAAAATATGTAGTCTAGATACACATAGGTTAAATTCTAGAAAAAGTCACTGTGTTCTTTAAAAAAAATAGTAAGAATACGCCATCAGTATTCCATACATATAAATCATCAAGGAAGACAAAAATACTTACTAGGCCAAGAAATTGCCACCTTAAAAATTCATGCTGAGCTTGCTGTCCATTTCCTAGAGTATTGTTCTTGCTGGAGTGATAAACATCTCCTTCGATCCTCTGCTTTCCTCTGGCCCTCGGTTCCTGCTGCTCAATCCACCTGACTGTGCGCTACTTACTTTCCTGTCTTTAAACAATCTGTCTTCCTCAAACCACCTTCTCTGGCTGCCTCTAGAGAGTCTTCCTTTTTGTCCCGCCTCTGCGACCCACTCTACCCCAATCCTTTCTCCTAAGGGCCTCACATCTCTGTCCTGTGGGAAAGGAGGAGGAGCCCCTCCTGAGCCCCAGGCCCAAGGCTGTGGCTGGGGAAAGAATCGCCCTCCCTGATGGTCAGATGCTGTCCTGGCACGTCGTTAGCTACAGCTGTCTCACTGAACGTTCGCAGTCATTCTTTCGGGAAGTTTTACTTTTCTTTTCCAGATGAGAAAACTGACGGCCAGAGGCGTTAAGTGATTTGTCAAAGTTAACACAGGAAGTGTGGGGCTGAACCAAGATTCGAGCCCAGGGCCATCTTTCAGTTGCTGCCTTCAGAACATGCCAACTGAAGCGGAAACAAACTTTTGGAATGGAATCTGGTCCTGAGTTAAATCTATCCAAACTGAGAAAATTAAATAAATACAGTTTGCTAAGAACTGTAGGGTATGCAACAATTTATCTTGATGATCTTATGAATAATTATGTACCTTAACTTAAAATTCTGAATCCAAGTCACCCAACGATAGTTTTCTAAAAAATCAGAGCATCGGGGTGCTTGGATGGCTCAGTCGGTTAAGCGTCTGCCTTCAGCTCAGGTCATGATCCCGGGGCCCTGGGATCGAGCCCCACATCGGGCTCCCTGCTCCGCGGGAAGCCTGCTTCTCCCTCTCCCACTACCCCTGCTTGTGTTCCCTCTCCCGCTGTATGTCTCTCTGTCAAATAAAAATAAAATCTTTAAAAAAAAAAAAAATCAGAGCACCTCCCTTTCTAACTTGGAGTATTTTTTCAGAGAACAGCGTTAGAAATGGTGAGTAGGACACCAGTTGGCTCTTAGTTGCATAGTGAACCTTTCATGAATAAGAACTCTGATGTAAAGGATATGTTAGTTTCTCCTTGTTTCTTTGGAGAATGCATCAGATGCCAACTAAGAACTGAATGTACCAGGAACACAGCTATCCTTTTACTCACTTCACCAGTCCCCTTAGAAGGGAGAGGAATAATAGTAACATCCTCAACAATCCTAGCAACAACCATTACCGTTTACTGAGTACTATAGGGGACCTCACCTATAGTTTCTCAAATTTTCAGTTAAAAAAAATGACTGCCTTTCTGCTTTGCATTGATTATTATATCATTCATCATCAACTTTTTACATGTAAAATACAGCTCTGTTAACATATATATTTTATTTTACTTTATTTATTTGCCATTTATGGTCATAAAAAGAAACAATAAAATATCTCTGAAGATTTTGGCAGACAATTGGGGTGGTGAATTCTTGTCTGGAAGTACAAGCCTTCTAGAACTTCACTACTCAACATGGGGGTCTATGGAGCTGCAACATGAGTATCACCTGGAGGGGCTCATTAGAAATGCAGAATCGTGGGGCACCTGGCTGGCTCAGTTGGAAGAGCATGTGACTCTTGATCTCTGGGTTGTGAGTCCAAGCCCCATGTTGGGTATAGAGATTACTAAAAAATATATATAAATAAACTTAAAAAAAAAGAAGCAATGCAGAATCTCAGACCTACCCCCAAAATTACTGGATCAGAATCTGCATTGCAATAAAATCCCAGGGATGTCTATGTTCCTTAGAGCTTGAAAAGTCCAGATCTAGAAGGTCACTCTGGCTGCTCCAGCTTTATTATCCTGTCAACCGATATAATTTTCTTTTACAGATTACTGGAAGAATTGGTTCGGAAAGAGAAAGAATTACAAGCACTACTTCATCGAGCTATTGAAGAAAAAGACCAAGAAATTAAACACCTGAAGCTTAAGTCCCAACCAATAGGTGAATAGTAGGAAATTTTAAAGTGATACTGTTAAACCAGGCTGCCACAAAAAGGGTAGGAAGCCAACAGGCAGTTTTATTTCATGGTTTAATTGGCATCTGTCACTTGTGCCACGATTACAAGCAGAAATTGCTTTTAAGAAATACCCAATTCTGAATTGCAGCAAACTATAATTTCGATATAACTTAATTTCAAATAAGATGATTCATGGTCATCTTTTCCTGAGATTAGTTGCGGTAAATAGGGCTCTAACACTTTTTTGGTTGTTATTTTTTTGTAATGTTCAAATGAGCCTACTAGAATAAAATACTATTTTTGGCCATTTATGCATTTATATTCTGTATATCCTGGGGTGTTTTTTTTCCATATTATTGCAAATAGTGAAAAAAGAGATTATTATATGATTATATAGTTTTTGGCTAATTATGCTCGTGTTTGTCACATGAAAAACCCACAGTACAATTTTGGTGAAACTAGTTTATTCTAAGAAACTATATAATTGATATGAAAGTATGAGGTGGGAATATCATTACATTATTGCTTCTGCCTCTCCATTTATCAGTAGTCTTCAAGAGTTTTGTTTATATTACCATTTATACTGCCAATCTCGACTGTTTCTATTATTTTCTGATAGAGCAAAATCTTCTAAAGTATTAATAAACGTCTGTTGACTGCGGAGGTCTCAGATGGCCGCTGTAAGGAGAAGCTAAGAATGTCCCTCCCTTCCCAATTCTGTCCTAGATATTCCTGGATTGCCCATATGCCCCCGGGGTTCTCCTGGCACAAATACTGAAGAGTCTGAACTTACTGAGTGGCTGAGAGAAAAGGGAGCTGATGAAGACACTATAAGTCGGGTAAAGAAAACTATCCGTGGGACAAGCTTTTCTTTCACCCCATAATGTTGCGTGCCTACTGTGTGCGAGGCACAGGGCATATACACTGGTGAGCCCCCCTGTGGCTTACAGACTAGGGTCGGCAGATGGTCATTAAATAATTCCACAGATAAAGCGTAATGATACCCTGATAAACTCCGTGAAGGAAAGGTAATCAAGTGTTAGGAGACAGAGAGAGGAAGAGGTTAGGGAAGGTTCTCGCCGAAGGTGGTGAATGAGCTGAAATCTAAAGGCATACGTAGGAATAAACCAAGCCATCTGTATGTGTATTTGGGGAGGGGAGTGAGGACGGAAAAATCATTCAGGGGTCGGGCTGCTGTATGTGCAAAAACAATGAGGCGGGCAAAAGCTCTGTGGTCCAGGACCCCTGAGGAGTTTTTATATTTTTGAACTGAAAATAAGGAAGAGTGGAAAAATCAAGACAAAACTAAAATTGTAAAGTTTCTAATTCTCTCTTTTGTTTAACATTTTAGTTCTCTCACATTATTAGACTCTACTGGGCAGTGGCTATTTATTGATATTTAATAAAATAGATCTAGTCTGTCAACTTGTGTCAGGAACACTTTCAAATCTATAATAACCTAATTTCCCTCTGCTCCTTACAGACTTTGGTAATCAGCAGAAGTAGCACTTATGTTTGAAGATTACATACATGTATACACACATACACACAAAAAGAGATTGTATTTTTTATTATTTTATAGAAAGGGCCCCAATACAATATTAAACTAGCTTTAGTTTTGTGTTTAAATTTTTTAAGTAACTAAGAATACAGATTTTTTTTTCTCTTTACTTGATAATTCATTGGGCTACTAAATAATATTTAGGGTTTCCTTAGAAATCTGAATTGAACAAGTTACTGCTACATAAATTTTAACAGCTCTCTTGCTTATGGAGAATGATGCATCCATTCAAGTTCTCTGAAATATTTATTCCTCAAACTAAGACTCCACAATTAAGGAGTAGTAATTGATGATCCACTAAATCATTGACTTTTTTTTATTTAAAACTATAGCTTCAGTTTAAATTTAGGACTCTGATTTTATAGTAATTATTTTTAAAAAGTACCTTTTATTAGCTATGAAAAATAAGTCCAGAAATTAAGTGTAAACAATACCTTTCCAGGAACACTTTTTAATCCACTTGAGAAAAATAAAGCTACACAGCAGCAAACCTCTCAAATATAAACATTGTTGGGGGGGGGGGGGATGAGGTAACAAGGTGATGTGCATTAAGGAGGGCACGTATTGTAATGAGCATTGGGTGTTATATGCAACTGATGAATTACTGAACTCTACATCTGAAACTAATGATACATTACATGTTAACTAATTGAATTTAAATAAGTAAAATATATAAATGTTATGAACAGCAGATGTAACTACAAATGAGTTTTATCTGTTCATTAGAAGGCCTATCAGAAATTGTGTTGCTTGTAATCTTTATGCATTTGGAAGTCATATGGATGTATTTCTTTGTAATTATTTTGTAACAGGAGGGACTTTTTCCTAATAATTCCAGAAGATTATGTTTTTTTGTTTGTTTGTTTGTTTTCCAAAAGATTATGTTTCTGGTAGACTTCCTTTTAGATTCATTTTTAAATTATTGCCAACGTTTATATTATGGAGTTTACTATTTATTAATGGTGTATAAAACATCTTATTTTTGTGCATATTTTACTTTCTCCACAGTTTTTGGCTGAGGATTATTCACTAGAGGATGTTCTCTACTATGTTACACGTGATGATTTAAAATGCCTCAGACTAAGGTACCACTTTTCTTTCTCTTCCTTTTTCATGATGGAAAGAGCGCTGGGCTGAGAAGTCTGGGTTCCTGCCCTGGCTGGGCCCCTCACCAGATCTAACCATCTCAGCAGTCCTGGGCCCCGTTCTCTGGTTTGCATTTGCTTTGAGTAAACTGAGTTTGTTGCGCCAAGCTATTACTGGGCACTCTTAAAACCACTATTTCTATATTAGTAAATGCAAATCAACTCAAAGAATTTCTTGATAATAGAGTAGACTGAGGCCATGCAGTTATTTTAAAGCTGCCTTAAACAAATGCTCTCATTTAGTTCATGATTGTGCCATAATTATTAGAAATAGGGGTGCCTGCGTGGCTCAGTTGGTTAGGCGACTGCCTTCGGCTCGGGTCATGATCCTGGAGTCCCGGGATCCAGTCCCGCACTGGGCTCCCTGCTCAGCGGGGAGTCTGCTTCTTCCTCTACCCTACCCCCTCTCGTGCACTCTCTCTCTCAAATAAATAAAATCTTTAAAACAAATTATTAGAAATAATAGGATAGGTGCTGATTTGCCATCCACGTACCACATATAACGTGATACAGTTTCTTATCATAGTTTTCTCTATCAGGCCAAGCATATGCATTACTGACTCACACAGAATTCTATAAAGACCCATTTCAAACGTGCTGAAAATCTGAAATGATGCTTTGGGAACTGGTAGTCTGTGGGAGTGGAAAGGAAAGGCAGGGAAGGGCAATGACAAAACATAGAAAGAATACATGAGGACCCATAAGACTTTGGGATCTCTGTGTTCTGATCAGAGCAGCTAGAGACGAAGAAGTCACTTGTATATATCAAGGGCAATGTTTCAAATGAGGTGTTCTGTTCCCCATGTTCTTGTGTCTTTAAACAGGGGAGGGATGCTTTGCACACTGTGGAAGGCCATCACCGACTTCCGAGACACACAGACTTGACTGTCGCTCAGTTGGTTTCCAGCCTTCCGTGGAGATTCTAACAGACAGAACTGATCTTCGCAGGGGAGGGAGAACCTAAGAGAGAGGAGAAAGAAGCTGCACTTTAAATCCAGTATTTGTTTACTTGTGTTAAAAGGAGAAAAAAAAAAAAAGACAAAATACACTGAAATTTCCTAACTGCTTCTATTTCTACAATTCATAAGGATTCTTTGTAAGGACTCTCAAAAATAATCCTAAACATCAGGATGCTTGGGATTATTTTAGTCTAAACATTTTTATGGAAATATTTTTAACTTAGCAGCTGTTGCACTTCGGCCAAATGTCTCTTTTACACGAAACGGATAGAACATTTCATGTGATTGTGCATCACTGGAACAAAACCAAAATGTGACCATAACTTTTTAGGCTTATGTGTGTGTGTAAGATACTCTGAGTAGAAATGCATAATTTCAATTGTTGTGTAAAGTTTATGTTTTTTTTTAAGTGTGCAGAATCCGAGAAGCAGTGGTTTTTACTTACCTATGTGTATTAATTGTAATATTGACTCTATTTTGTAACTTAAGTTTCTGGCGCATAGTACGTTCATTTGAGTCGTGTTTGTACTACTGAACTGTACCAGTTGCACATGTCTGAATTATAGTAATGTTAGCTTGTTCTAAAGCTATCCATTGTGTCATATTTACTCTAAAAAGTAAAAAGACTCTTAACGTACTGTTCGATAAATTCTAAAGAATTCTTATTTTGTTTGGACAAACCAGATAAACTACTGTGTCAAACTTCTAGTTGTTTCTTCCGCTCTTCTATTAAATAGAATCTGTCTTCTAGTCAAGTAATCAAAGAACAGGTGATCTGCAAGCTGTCCCTCAGGGCACCAGAGTGGTAAGAGAGAGGGTTAAGGAAAAGAAGAATTTACATAAAAGAAAGTCCCTGTGCTTTTTCTCAAGGCCACAAGTTATCTTGAGTGACTACTGTGTATCTCAGAGGGTCTGCACATAGCATCCCAGCGGAGAATACTATATTTTCTGTCTCCTTAATAGTTTAGTTCTCGTATTTGAGGGAAATGTTTTTATTTGAAGCTGAATATTATAGTTTAGAAGCCTGCCCATATTAATAGGGTGAAGTCTGAAGCTCTTAGATGGATGAGATAAACACAAAATTCTTAGATACAGAGGAACTTGCTTATTATACAGGACAGAACTAACATAGAGCTGTTCATGCATCATGACTTGACCCATACATAACAGTCTTTGAGAAAACAGGAGTCATCTTTATTTCTATGTGAAAATCAAGGTCCAATATATCTTGTATTGCATTAGACTGCACAGAAAGTTCTCACCTTATTTTCTCATTGGATACTTGCAACAACATAGCTGCATCTTTTTTTACATCCCAATCTCAAGGACAGATAGTTGCCTCTTGTAACCTGTGGGGAAAGTTCAAAGGAGATGAGGTGTAAATTAAATGATATGTCATTTCATTCATATTGACACAGGGTAATTGTTTTTTTAAAGATTTGTTTACTTATTTTAGAGAGAGAGAGCATGAGCAGGAGGGGACCACAACCTGACCCAAAAGCAAGAGTCGGTCGCTTAACTGACTGAGCCACCCAGGCATCCCCAACACAGGGTAGTTCTTAATTAAGCCACAGTTCATCTCCCCAGTTCTTTTTTTTTTTTTTTTAAAGACTATTTATTTGACACAGAGAGAGCGAGAGCACAAGCAGGGGGAGTGGCAGGCAGAGGCAGAGGGAGAAGCAGGCTCCCCACAGAGCAGGGGGAGCCCGACGCGGGGCTCGATCCCAGGACCCCGGGACCATGACCTGAGCCGAAGGCAATCGCTTAACCAACTGAGCCACCCAGGCGCCCTCATCTCCCCAGTTCCAATGGCCAGGTGCTTCTTTTAGATTGTGCATAGGATCAAGCTACCCATCTTCAACCAATTCTTAATGATAGGGTCTTTCCTTGGGATCTTCCTCCTACCTTATCTTTGTGGGCTTTGTGGGTTCCTCTATCCCTGCATGGTTCATAATACATTCCCAGGCCAGCATCATTAGGTTTTTGTCAGAACTGTGGGCCTCAGTCGCAAAAGAAGGCAGTTCCATTATGGCCCAAGTTCCATTAAAGGTTTCACTTTAAAGACGTTTGGCATCAATCTAGGACAGTGACTCTCAACCCAGCTTCACATTAAAATTACCAGGATGCTTTTTAAAATATACTGATGAGGGGCACCTGGGTGGCTCAGTTGGCTAAGCATCTGACTTAGGCTCAGGTCATGATCTCAGGGTCCTGGGATGAAAACTCGCATGGGGCTCCCTGCTTAGCAGGGAGTCCGTTTGTCCCTCTGCCCCTCCCCCTACTCGTGCTCTCTCTCTCTCAAATAAATAAATAAAATCTTTAAAAAAATAATAAAAATAAAATATACAGATGCCACCACCTTAGAGAAACTGTGTTTATTGGTTTGGGTAATAAACAATGACCATTGGGTAAGGCCCATATATCCTATTTTTAAAAAGCTCTGCAGATGATTTAATAGTATCAAGTCCCACCTTCTTATTCCAAGAGACGCCTGGACAGAGAAATAGAGCCGCTTTCCATGGAGGTGGTAGTAAGATGGTTACTATTCATTTTCCATTTGGTGTAGCAAGAGTCTAGACACATAGGCCTGGAGCAAGACCATCACTTTCCCTTTTGACCTTGGGCAGATTGATTAACCTCTCTAAGTCTCAGGTTCCTCTTCTGAAATGGGGGAAGTCATGTACCTTCCTCATAGGGCTGTTGTAAGATTTAAATAAAATCATGCAGACAAGATGCCTAGTGCAATGCTTGGCAGATAGTAAGCAATCAGACACTGCCTGTTACTGTTACCTCTTATCATTCATTCAGAGGTAGTTATGAAATACTTATTGGGTACTACATCCTGTGGTGCATGAACAAGACACAGTTCTTGCCCCTGGAGTTCACTGTCAGAGGTGGGATCGAGGCAAAGCAGAAACAATAGTACGTGCAGTAAGTGCTACAGTTACAGCTGACCGCCAAGGGGTGGGAGGGTCAAGGAAAGCTTTCCAGAGACGCGAGGTTCAGAGCTGTGCCTGGAAAGATGATTTGTACCAGAACAGTTACGCATGGGTGGTGGAGACAGCCCCGTAAGAGAAACAAAACCAGAATTTGCTGCGTGTGAGGCAATGTGGCAGCAGGAGAAACACGCATGATACCTATCTGGTTCAGAAGGCATGCAACACACATTATGTCATCAAGGACATCTGCGATTTGTAAACAAGGACAATAATTGATGGCTTCAGACTTCATAGACACCGTATATGTCTTCAATCTGATATGACAAAGTCCCTGCCAACAAGTAACTCATATCAGATTGAAGAGACAAATCTGCAATAACAAATCACACCTACTCTATGCGAAAGGCCAGATGAATGCAAACCCAAAACCCCTGGAGAGCTTCAGAGGACAAGCTGGCTGGGAGCCAGGGCCGTGGAGGAAGACCTCAACCAGGGCATCAGAAAGAAGGAATTCAATAACTCAGGACTGGGAAAGTCAATCAGGGTAGAGAGTTCCAAGAACAAAGGCAGAAAGCGGGGATTTGCGAGACGTTCTGGAGAAAGTGAACAACTTTTATATTACATTAGAGCATACAAAAATTTTAACTCATATTTGGCTGGAAGTAGGTGTTCTAGAAATAAAAAGTGGAAAGTGGGATAGGAGAGAGCTCAGGGTGTGATGGGGGATGGTCACGGAGGGAAGTTGTGTTGGTATGTAATTATGTAGAAATGGGGAATCTGTTAAAGGGTTTTGAGCAAGGGAGGGGTGAGCGTAAAGTAGTTTATGAGAAGATTAATCCAGTGAAGTGGAGAAATGAGAGAGAACAGAAACTGGACAGAGTGGTTCAGAGACTGATTCAGATGTGAATGAGAGTCCAGGAGCAGAGCAGTAGGAATTGAGAGGGCAGAATTAAAACCATGAGTTGACAAGACTTGGGAACTATGATTTGGGCAGTGATGACAAGGAAGAGGAAAGAATAGATGTTGAAGCTATGTAAGTAAGAGAAGAATTCGAAAACAGGCAAGTTTGAAGGGAAGCTTTTTTGAGACATGATGAACTAATGGCAGAGCATTCCGATAGAAATGTGCAGAGACCATTGAGAATGTACTGGTGGAAGTTAGGACAGAGGTCAAGAGTATATATTCTGGATCTAGGAGTCACCTTGATGGGGATAACAGTAAGTGAGGGCTTATGAGAGATAGGTAGGGCCTAAAATTCTGGGAAAAGGAAGGCTTGGGGATGGTTTGGGAGGAAGGAGGAATTTAAATCAGCAACAGAGACAAAAGGACCGGTCACAGAGGAATGAGAAAACCAGGCCAGTGGTGTAAGCCAAGAGGAAGATGATCAGAGGATCTGGTACAGCAGGAAGTTCAGGAGAACAACAGATTAAAAAATAATAATAGGTAAATGTGATTTTGTGACCTGGAAAGTTTATTTACAGACAGGCAAGAAAGATTAATAAAGCTGGTTAAACAAAGATAATAAGACAATGGTACATTTATTATCTTTGGTGAACAAAATGTATGACAATAGATTTGGGTGGGTGGATGTCAAGGGAAGAAATTTTCAGAATCAAAGAGCCCTAAATGTACTTGTTGAGGGAGAGGCCCTGAATGGAGATGCATTTTAGAAGACAGGGATGAGGTTTCAAAGGAGGCAGGAGGGGTGGGGGGCTGATGGCATCAGGAGGTTCAGCTCCTCCTCCTGGAAAAGGGAACTGTGATTATTCGGAGAGTTTTGAGATGGGTGTGGGAACTCAAGACAGATGGCTTCTCTGGGCTAAGTACAGCACGAAGTACAACATGGTGGTGTGTGACATTTAACAGATATTGTGCCTTACCGCATTTTTGTTCGACAGCTCACCCTGTTACAGACACCGGGTTAAGTTTGAAACACATAGCCAATTCAGGGCTTAAGTGCTGGATTTTGGTGTGTTTCTTATAGCACTTATTTTTGTGTAACTTGTGACAGACTAAAACATAAGTTAGCAAAAGAATGCAAGAAGAGATAAGCACATACCCAAAACAAAACAAACCACAGAGGACACACACAAACACCACTAAGTCTTGACTTTGTGGTGGGGTGGGTGTATGTATCACAGAAAGAACTCACTGGCTTACTGAAGTAGGGAGTAAATCAATGTTCTTCCAGAGTTCAACTCTTTAAATTCAAGTAAGAAAATCTTTCTGATGTTCATAGGAAAGTGTCTCAAACTCTGATGACTTCATGTAGTAAAAAATGTCTTTGCTGAGACCCAAGCTGAGGTCTACAACCACCTCCACCCACCTGGTACTTTATTTTTATTGATTAGACATCTGTTAAGAGTGATGTGAATGTGATTTAGGAAGATCGCATAGCTAAACGACCAGTTTGCCTAACCCACCATAGAAATGGCACTAAGGGAAAATCCATTACTGCAAACCATGGCATCAGGGTCCCTTAGTTAAAACCCCTACCAAGTCAGCCAGTGAACCAGGAAACCAAATAAAAACAGCCCAGCCCTGAGCTGAGTGGCGGGGTTTATATGCAAGGATGGTGAGAACTGTCACCCTAACAAGACCTCAACACTGTTCCCAGGCACTCTTGGGCCTTCAACAGATTCTGCTGAAGTCCTTGAAAGGGTTTTAAATTGTTGGGAACCTCCTGGTTATGTTCAGCCAACCGAGACTGTGGGAGTGCATTTCTGTGTAACCAGGCGGAACTGGTCGCTGCTCAGTTTTGTTCCTTATGTTTCCATTTATGCAAGCTACTTTTTTTCCCCTCAGCATTTTGTTGCTTATCGTTTATTTGCCTAATAGAGCAGAAATTAGTTTCTCCTCAGCTAATAATGTTTCTTTTATATACATATGTATATATATTGTTGCCTATTGCTTTTTTCCCTGGTCTTCCTGAGCAAGCCAGAAGTCGCCAGGTAGTTGCTAATTGGAAACCAAGAACAAGAAGCCACATCACCGGGCATAAGTTTCACTAACTTGTGTGCCCTGGGGCTCATCAGATACAAAGGCCTGCTGAAAAGATAATGGCGTCCTAAAACGCGGATGGGAACCCGAACCCAGCGTGGAATCCAGGCGTGTACTTCAGCTTTCCACGTGGCATCATGCACTTGCGGCTGTCACCGTGAACTCTAGCCCTGGCCAAGTCAAAACTGACCCGGCTGCTTCAGAGTTCAGAGGGGAACAGAGCGTCCCGATGCCCTCGCGTCACTTCGGCTGATTCTCAGACGGCCCGGTCGCAGGCGCCACTAAGCGTCGTCGCCCCACCTCCAGACCTCGAGGAGCCCGCAGCCGTCTCAGGGGTGGGCAAGGGCTCCCGGCCAGGTGCCTGGCTCCGCCCGCCGCTCTCGCGGCCCACACCCCGCAGCGTCGGTCGGAGCGGCTGCCACGCCGCACCTGCCCGCGAGGGGGCGCGCCCGCGCGTCGGTCTCAAGCTGCTCGCAGCCGGCAGGCTCACGCTCCCTCCTCCCTCCGCCCTCCTCCCTCCGCCCTCCCTAGACAGCGCTCACCTGTCTGGGCCGCGGGCCCTGGAGGCGGGGGGCCCGCGGGAGCGAAGCCGAGGAAGAGGGCGGAGCGGCTCTCGAAGCGCGTCATCGGAGCACCATGGCGGAGCTAGGAGCTGGCGGCGACAGCCACAGGGGCGGCGACGGCGCTGCGCGGAGCGAAACAGGTGACTGCACGGCTGGGGCAGGCGGGGGTCCCGCGGGCGGGGGGCGGTGAGCCGGATGGGTGGGCTCGCGCCGGGCACCGGCGGTGCCCTCCTCCGCCCGACCGCGGCCCGGAACGGCCGGCCCCGCGCGCCGCGCACCCGTGCTCGGAGCGCGCCTGCCCTCCGCCCTCCGCTGCGCGTCGGCCGCCCGGGCCGACCGTGCCCGAGTGCCGCGGGCGGCCGGCTGGCCCCAGTTCTGGTCGCCCCTCTTACGCTCCACCTCGACTTTCCCACAAGTGGAAACTCGCCAGGGAGCGCGGGCGGGAGGAGGAACTGGAAAACGCCGGCCGCTCCCCTCCCACCTGCCAACCCGGCTCTAATTCAGTTGGAAGGGGAAATTGTATCCCCCAAACCAAACAGCCGGCCGGAAAGTCCTCGGCCAAGTGCGACCGACAGGATTATCCGTTTCTGGCACCCCTCGCGCCTTCCCCGGTCGAACCGGGTGCCGGGGTCGCAGGCGCCGTGGCGCAGTGAGTGCCGGCGCGAGAGTCGCGCGGAGCGCGGGGGCCGCTCCCGCCCCGTGGTCCGCAGTTAAGACCCTCTCCCGAGCGGACTGAGATCGCCGAGTGGGGAGTGCAGGGCTGGCTGCAGGAAAGTGGGGCCTGAGTGTGCGGGATCGTCGGACTCGTAGATTGGTTGACTTGAAAGGGTCCTCAGAGTTCCTGTTTTTAGTCCATGCACCTACCCCAGGTAGGAAGGAATGTCGGCTCAGGTGGTGACGCCGCCCCCCGACCTCCGCATTGACTTTCTGGGACAGGGGCTCACATCTCCAGGGCAAGCAGCAAGTTTCTCTTCCCGGCCCCATCTTGTATGAAGACGATTTTCCCTCTCGTGATAGTTTTTTTCCTTGAGAAACTGTCTTGCAAATCCTCTCTTCTCTCCTAGTTTCCTATTATTGGCCGGTAAACTGTTTCTGGTACCTTCCTACACTAAAGATGGGGGCGGTGAGGCAGTTTCTTATTTTAAAAAGAATTCAAATTGCAGGCTCCCCAGTTGCAATGCGTTTTCTGCTTACACACGCACACATAATCGGGAAACCTTTGTTTCCCTAAATGTAAGAACCTCCAGATTCTCCTATCCACCTGCCCCCCCAACACTTTTTGATTTAGAAGGTATGCTTATTTTAATGCGGAAGTTTCAGAAAACCTGCAATCGTTTTTAGAAGTGTATCTGCTCTGTAGCGAGAGTTTGGGCACCTAAAGTCTAATGCCTTAATCTCTTCAGCCAAATACCTGAGGTTAAGTCTGACAAGATGTCTTGAACTTGTTTACTTTGAAGTCATGCTACTTCCTGTAGGGTGGTTTATTTTGTCTTAATGTGTTTGAAAGATTGGTCCATCGTTATTTTGATTTGGGCTGGGGAAGGGGTGGCTAAGAGGAGATGTCTTTGCAATTGCTTTATCGAACTTGATGAGCTTGGTGCGGGGGCGGGGGGGGGCGGCCCTATCCAAGTGAGGGCAGCAGAAGGGCAGCATCCTTATTGTGAATATAAATGGTTTGGTGCCTAATCCCCCACTAAGTGACTGCTTCTGAAAAACATTGTTCCAGGAGGTTAATACACACCAATTTATGCTCAAAAAACAAAAAACCTGTCTTCTAGAATCTGCACATGGACAACTTGTTCAAATATAAGTGAGCTACAAAGTAGCATTTCAGTGTCTGAGCATGTTAACTAATGAACTGGTCATGTTTCTAACAATATACGAATCATGTGACTATCAGTGAAATATTTTCTATTATGAAGGGGGAATTTAATTGGCTGCCATCGCCTTCAGAGAAAAAAATTCTTTCCCACCTTTGCTTAGAAACTTTGATTTCCAAGGGACACATGTTATATATGGTCTTTTGAATAGATGTACTTATGATTTAACTAAAACTTATTTCTGGCCCACATCTTTATCCTATTTTTCCAGCCCTAAATTAATGTTTTTGGTGTTCAGAAGCACCTATGTGAGCAGGTGCCAAAAATAGAAGAAGGGTGAAAATAGATTTTTTAAATCTAGATCAAAATATTTTGAGTGAACAACTAAAGACTGCTTGAATTTTAATAACTTAAAAAGTTTTCCATATATTTAAAACATGTTATCTATATCTGATATAGGACTTCAGTGTTAGTGCTTTATTCTTGTGGACATATTTCACCTCATACACATCTAAATGCTGCAATTCATTATTTTTTGGCAATCACAGGTTTGTATACAGGTGGGTGTTCAGGGAGGAGGTAGGGACTTCTTTTACCATCAAAAGGTGATTTGTTGAGGGATTAATTTTATTTCTTTCTCTCGCTCTCGCTCTCATTCTTTCTTTCAGTTAGGTTATTATGAGGTAATGTCCATTCTTAAATGTCTCTTAGTTTTTTGTGTACCTGTGCAAAGACTGGTGTAATTTTAAGACAAATTTTTTTATTTGTAGTTGACACACAACGTTACATTAGTTTCAGGTGTAGAACAGTGATTCAGCATCTCTATATATTATGCTATGCTTATCACAAGTGTAGCTACCATCTGTCACCATACAATGCTAGTACAATATCATTGCTTATATTCCCTGTGCTGTGTCTCTTATTCCTGTGATTATTCATTCCATAACTGGAAGCCTTTATCTCCCACTCCCTTTCCCCTCTGGCAACCATCAGTTTGTTCTCTGTATTTATAGGTTTGATTCTGCTTTTTGTTTGCTTATTCATTTGTTTTTTAGATTCCACATATGAGCAAAATTATATGGTATTTGTCTTTCTCGATCTGGCTTATTTCACTTAGCATAATATCCTCTAGGTCCTAGGACAATTTAGGTTAGAATTTCAGGTGATTGTAAAAATAAAACCTGTATTTATTCATAATTATACAGTTATATATGTGTGTGTGTATCAAAGATGGGTTGCAAATTGGGGTTATACCACCTATAAAATGAAACATTTAAGGATATTGAAAGGTACTATGTTAATCCAACATTTAAAAACCATATTTCTGTCAGCACATATTTATCTTCTACTCAAAGGTAGTCAAGCTACATTCCTCATGGTAATAGTTTTTATTTTTCTTGAGGACGAACAGTTCTTTCAACATGTTTTTCAATAACCAAATTGACTTGGAAGCAAGTTTTTGATCTCACCACTAGAGGACATCAAGTCCTTTTTCAAGCTGTTATTTTGAGTCGTCACGTAGATGAATATTCACAAAACTGCCTCTGTCCAAGCTTTCAGTGTTTCATTTTTTTATGCTCATGCTCAAGAGCTGTGGAAAGTGAGCACACACAGCTCATTTCCCAGCTTGATAACTTCTTTTTAAAAAGCCGACTGAATTCAGACCACATTTAAAGCTGCATCTGACTAATTCATGAGACAATACTTTCATGCACAGGAAATAAATTAATACCTATAATCTGTGAATTCTGTTGATATTCTTTTGGGGGAAATGACTTAGAACCTGGAATTGGGCTTTTCTCTCCTCAGCAGGCTGTCTGGTGAAAGAATATGGGTTTTATTTGTGATCTTGGTCATAACCTTCACTGCATTAAAGTGATCTTTATGGTTTCACTTGGCTCGAAGGTTCTGCAGATATCTGCAAGTTAACACTGTAAAATAGGCGCTCAGGCCATAATTTGATATTAAACCTATCCCTTCTGAAATTCAAGTCCTAAAGTTCATAATGCTTCATTCAGGTGGCTAGATAACTCCCCCCCCCCTTATATTATGGCTAGCTCTTACTTTACATCTTGCTAAGGAGGGAAGTATTATTAGACCAAGCAGCTGTGCTCAGGAACATGCATTTTTTTATATCATTACTTAGGCATGTGTTTGAAACACTAATTTACATTGGCATGTTCTCTAAAAAAACATTTCTAACATCTTTGCTTCCTGGTGCATGAAAAATAATCCTTTGTTGAAAGGGGTTATTTTTTAAAACTCAAGTCTCATTATATTGATGTAAAAATTGAAAATATTGAGGCTTAGAATAATTTGACCAAGAAATATGTACCTTGCATATGTTAAGCATTATGGTGGCTAGAAGGCTGACAAAGACATGCTCCTTGGATTTAGCAAGGGAAACAAAACTCATAAGTAATTGTGGGTCATGAAGACTTCCGTGAAGGAAGAGCTGCTTCTGGCCATGGTCATCAGGGAGGACATACACTTTAAAAGAATGGGTAAATGATAATAAAGTTGGATGGAGGAAAGAGAGGAAAAGGTGCAAACGTGGAAAAGAGCAAAATTTTGGTCCTATCGACTCATGTGTGAGCGTCAAAATGAAAGAGTCCTAGAAGATCAGTTAGGAATCATGATACATGGTGGTCAAATTGTGGAGTGGTTGCAGGTCAAGCTAAGAGACTGGTATGTTATCTGTGGACAGTGGTGAACTGTTGATGTTCGTGAGAATAACATCTTGATTAAAGCATGCTTAGTAATTCTGAACCCATGAATTTGCAAGCTTGATTGCAAAATCTAGCAGAAAAGCTCAGCTGTGCTTTTTAATGAATGCATAGTTCCTCCATCTAGGAAAATCATTCTCTTCAGTGGACTTTTGCGGCTTTAAGAATGGTAACATATGGGGAACACCATAGAGCCAGACAGATCAGCCAAACCTCTGAGGATCAGTGAAATCTGGAAATCTACCTGGCTGGTTCTCATTTCGAAGCAGATGTGTAGACTAGAGGATGGATTTAAGATGAAGAGTTCAGGGATGTGTAGACCAACTCTGAGGTTCCTACAGAAATCTAGGCAGGCTGTTGGAAATGGGGAGGGAATGATGAATTCAAGATTCTCTGGAGGCCTGTGTCAATGAAGGCAGAAAGTAACATTTAAGATGATACTCCTGGTTTGAGTTTGGCTTATTGGCTTAAGGATGGCATGAAAGTAATCAAGAGGAGGACCTGGTTTTGGTGGGAGAAATAGAAAAATTTCTGTTTTAAACATGGTGTAAGGTAGAAATGTCTAATGGGCAACAGAAAGTATAGGGATAAGGAGAAAAATAGAAGCCAGAATTCTGGTATTCAGTCCATAAGGGAATAATAATTGAAGCCAGGAGAGTAAGGAGAGCCTAGAAGGAAAAACTGAAAAGGGGTGGGACAACATTCCAAGCATAGGAGGGGGAAGAGCCAGCCAAGATGACAGGCGGAGAAGCCAAAAAGATAGGAAACGCATAATCGAGCAGCGCACACCTGCCAAGGGAGAGGGACAAAGAGGTCAGGGATTCGAAGAGTGAAAGAAAAGCCATCACTGTGGTGACCACCCCTAGAAGAGGAATTTCACTTGTTGGTGCAAGAGTAGGAGATGAACCAGATTATAAGTGATTCATAGATGGGCAGTTGGAAAGATAGCCGACTTTGGAGACTCTCCATAAAATTGGCTGTTGAAAGGAAAAACTTACAGATCCTTAAATAGGCAGGGGCCTTTTCTCTTTTTTTAAAATTTACTTTTGCATACAAAAAATTTACTGATATTTTGGGTGTGCAATTCATTGCGTTTTGCCAAATGTGCAGTCACGTAACCATCACTGTCATCATGGTCTAGAAGAGTTCTCTCACCCCAGAGAATTCCTTCCTGTTGCCCCTCTAGTCAGGCTCTCCTCCTACCCTTAAACCCTGGCAGCCGCTGATCTGTTCGCCATGGGTCTAGTTTTGCCTTTTCCAGAATGTCCTAAAAGGGGAAGCAGGTACCGTGTAACCTTTTGAGTCTGATTTTTTTTCACTTAGCATAATGCATTTGAGATTCTAACATGTTCTTGTATGTATCAATAGTTACTTATTGATGAGTAGTTTCCTGTTGTAAGGAAGTACCATAGATTAATCCATCAACGCATTGAGGAGCATTGGGTTATTTCCAGGTCTTGGCGATTATGGATAATGCTGCTGTGAACATTTACACACAGGCTTTTCTCATTTATCTAAGGGAGCTAGATACCTAGGAGTGGGGTTGCCAACTCATATGAAAGCATATGTTTATAGGAACCTGTTAAACCGTTTTCCAGAGACCCTACAGTTTTGCATTCCTTCAAGCAATGTCTGAGTTCAAGTTGCTTGGCATCCTTGCCACCACTTGATATTGTTAGGTTTTGTTTTTAATTTTTAGCCACTGCACCAAGTTCTTTGAGTAAAAGAGTATAATTGCCTTAAAGTAAAATAGTGCCCTTCTGGATGCTAAATGATGCTCACTGAACTTAGAACAGCTGTGGAAATAGTGTTGCTCCAGGGCAGAGGTGAAATGAGTTTTTATTTGGCTTTAATATTACCATCTTCCTTATTCTTCCATAGTATTGATTTCCTGTGGAGTCTGCATTCTGGAGTTGATTATGAACAGAAGTGCCATTATACAGCATGTCCCATACCAATCCAAGTTCTCTTCCCGCCTTAATGTCTGTCTTCCAATCCCTTGAAAAATGGCTTTCCAGAATTTGGAAGGAATGTTTCAGTTACGAAGCTGGAAATATTGGTCATATAACTTGTTTTATGGTCCTGGTTATTCCTTGTTGGCAGAATTTATATTGTCAAATCAACTAAAGTATCAGCTCTCAGTTACTGAAGTGTACTTACAGTGTTTTGTAAAAGTCTCAATAGTCATTGAACTTTTAATCACTGAGCATGATCTAAGGTTCTATATGCTAAATGCATATAGTATTTAAGCTTATTTCTTTTATATAAAATCCAGCTTTCAAGGTTGTCTAGCTATTCAACGGGTCAGTGCCTTTTTCCTTTTTAATTTTAAATCCAGTATAGTTAACATAGTGTTATTAGTTTCAGTTGTACAATATAGTGATACAACATTTCTATACATTACTCAGTGCTTATCACGATAAGTGTACTCTTTAATCCCCATCATCCACCCACTCCCCTCTGGTAACCATAAGTTCTCTATAGCTAAGAGTCTGTTTTTTGGTTTGTCTTTTTTTTCTTTGTTCGTTTGTTTCTTAAATTCCACATATGAGTGAAATCATATGACATTTGTCTTTCTCTGACTGACTTATTTTTGATAGCATTATTCTCTCTAATATCCATCCATGTTGTTGGCCGTTTGCCTCTTTAACATCTGTTTTTACAATGCTCTGAATTATAGTTTATAAATTTAAATGGCGTCAGGTGGTTTTTCTGTTCATTAAATACTAGTCTCCCTAGTATCTTGGAGAAATAACCAGTTAAAGAATCTATAAGATTTTCTTAGGTGCCACTTTATTTTTTTTTTTAAGATTTTATTTATTCGGGCGCCTGGGTGTCTCGGTTGAGCGACTGCCTTCGGCTCAGGTCATGATCCTGGAGTCCCTGGATCGAGTCCCGCATCGGGCTCCCTGCTCGGCGGGGAGCCTGCTTCTCCCTCTAACCCTCCCCCCTCTCATGTGCTCTCTCTCATTCTCTCTCTCTCAAATAAATAAATAAAATCTTTAAAAAAAAGATTTTATTTATTCGAGACACAGATACAGAGAGAGAGAGAGCATGAGCAGGGAGGGAGGGAGAGGGAGAAGCAGGCTCCCCGCTAAACCAGGAGCCCGATGTGGGGCTCAATCCCAGGGTCCTGGGATCATGACCTGAGCCGAAGGCAGACGCTTAACCATCTGAGCCACCCAGGCGCCCCTTAGGTGCCACTTTAAATTTTGATTTGAGGATTAATATATTTCGACAGCAAGAATTCACTGCATTTAACAGTTCCTCATCCTTGAAGCCCCTACAGAAACAGTTGTGAAAGAAGGAATTGTGAGAAATGCCAAAGAGAATTGACACACCTGACCAAACATTGCAGATGAACGTAGGAATGCAAAACTGAGCAGAAAGGAAGTTTAGCCGTGCATTTGGGATATGTGAACCGGACCTTGCAAGCATTGTTAGTAAAATTATGTATATTTAAATTTTAGAGAATTGAGACCTGGTATCTTAAAATTTAGGTGACTTAAAGCTTCCCCTTTGGAGTTGGCTTTCTGGTAAAAGGAACCATCCTTTACTATGGCATAACCTCCCACATATATATCCCTGACACTATGTTGAAAGTAGAAAATAGCCATATTGTAGAATAAGTGTAAATTCCAGGGTGAAATTACAGAAGAGACCCCTCCTTCTTTCGGTGTCCCCGCTCTCCAACACAAGACCTGCGTGGGAGGCAGTAACATGCATAATGGGCTGAAGCAAAACTGCGTGGCTGCTTGTCAAGGTCTTAATCCAGGCTTTTGGTTCTCAGAAGTCTTGACCTAACACACGAAACAGGACCTGGCTCCTTGCTTCCTGCAGTCCAGCTGGATTAGTTTCTATTCAGGGTTGATGCTTTAAATTAGTATGGTAACCCCCTTAACCACAGCACTGGTCAGTTCATTTAAATGGAGCTCGTTCCTTGGGCATAAGGTTTTGTTGTTGAAATGATTTTCGAGCTCCTGTGCTGCAGCATCATCAGTTCTCAATCATCTTGACAGTGAGTTAAATCACCTGGGGACCTCTTAAATCTCACTACGCCCAGGCCACACCTTAGGCAATTACGGAGAATCTCCAGGGGTGGGAACCAGGTGGCTGTATGTTCTAAGACTCCCCCAGTGATTCCAGTGTGCATTCAAGGCTGAGGACTAGTTTAGATTGATTTCCCACTTACGGCTCTTCCATATCACCTTAGATTTACTTTGGAGGTGTCAGGTGCTCGTGGAAAACCCCTGGAAAATCGTAACAGCCGTTGCCCTCAACCTAGTGAATTTATTTCGTTTCTTATTTTGCTCCAGCAGTTCTGTGAAGGAAATGCAGATGCGAACATGAGTATGAGGACCCTTGAAGAGCAAAATATGTGCGCACTGGTGTATGTATTTATGCACTTTTATGTATGAATATGTGCAGTTAGACCAAAGGTTAGCTAACAGACTTTCTTTTTGTCCACTTCTGCCACCTTCTTCCTCCCTGCCCTCAAAACAAGAAAGGTAATTTCAGGTAAATAAAGTTTTTCATAGCAAATTATATACTTGTCCCAGAGACTTTCGTAGTGACCCATGACTTCTCATCATCATACCCCTGGCTCTGGAGACCACTCTTGTTTCTTCTGCCCTCCGGTCAGTACTAGACACAAGAATGACCTCCTCACCATTCTCACCTTCCATCCTACTGCACGACCTATGCTAATACCCTTTGGGCTGATCTTTCTTCACTTTACGTCTCTTCGTTCTCCTCATTAGATGTTACTGGACGTAAGGCTCAGTCTGGTACCCTCTGCTCTTTTCACTTTTTCTTAACAGTATTATTCACACTCAGGACTTTGAACATCCTGTCAAACTAGTATCTCTGGCTCTATGTGTCAGAACCTCCAGAGGCACGTCTGACATGCATTTGCATGTGTTCTTGAGGAGCTTTTTCAGGGAGGGCTTACCTTTGGCAGAACTGATTTTCTATTTTGTTTTTTTCCTCCTCCTCGCCGCTGGTGTCTGCATAGCTGTACAAACCGGGACCGCAATGAAAAGGGGGAGTAGGGCTTACTGGATGGGACTAACCCCTAAGGAAAAGATGGTCTTTGATTTCCCCGCTGCCCCTTCGGGGTTATACTGAAGTTAAGTTTGGGTGAAGCCATATGGTTTTGCACACAAAACTGACCACCCAGTTTGGGCTCATGTTAAACTGTTACTTTGTGCGAGGACTCTGGGTTCCGTTCTCTGCTCTGTCACTCACTACTTGAAGGATTTGGGGCAAGTCATTTGACCAGGCTCTTCCTTCCTTCCTTTCTTTTGAAAACCGGCATACAGGTAATACCTTCATAGGGCTACGGTGAGGATTAAGTGAGCTGATAAACGTCAAGTACTTAAAACCGTGCCTGACACAGCAGAGTGTGGTTATAATTACTGTGCTCACGGTCGTTGAGGATTGGTACTACATCACTGTGAAAATACGGACTTACCATAAGTTGTTCCCTGCTAAATTGTTCCCTCAAGCAAATGTTTATTTTTACTTGTCAAGTCTCCATGAGAGAATCAGAATATAATGCTGATTCAGACCTGACTGCAGCTGTGTGATCACTTCACCTTGGGCTTGGCTCAGATAGAGTGAGCCTCATCAAGGCCCACTGGATGGTGCTTTTCACCAGTCAGAATGTTGCCCACAATGTTCCAGTAGAAGGTTGCTGCACACAAACGTGGGAGATGCTCAGATTGTGTTGTCAGGTAGTTAAAGGCCATGACAGCCTTTCTTATTTTTCATGTCTATGGTATTCAAAAGTATTTCTTATGACTCTGTCATAGTTCTACATTTTCAGTTCTTTCCTAAAATACTTGCCACGGAATTACTGCACTTTAAATCATAAAGATGGACTTGTCCCCTTTAAACCACAAAGATGGACTTCCCGGACTTATTTTAACTCAAAACAAGTGACTTCATTGAATATGTTTCTCTAAAAGGAAAATCTAGGAAGCATGTACAACCTGCCTTCCACAAGGCTTTCATGAGAAGTCTATAGTTTGGGTTTCTTGAAACAGGTACTTACACAGGGGATGGACAAAGTGGGTGAAGAAAATTAAGAGGTCCAAATTTCCAGTTACAAATCATGGAGATGAAAAGTACAGCATAGGGAATGTAGTTAATAATATTATAGTAACTTTGTATGGTAACTACACTTTTCATGGTGAGCATTTTGTGATGTATATAAATGTCATATTACTATGTCATATACCTGAAACTAACATAAAATTGTATGTCAACTATAATGAAAATTTTTTTAATTCTAAAAATACATACATTGAAATAGAAAAAAATCAGTAAACTTTTTCTTATTAAAAATTTTTATGTGTTAAATTTTAGAAGGGACTTTCTTAAATTGCAGAGGCTATTTATAAGACCTATACAGGATATTGGGGCGGGGATGTATGAGACAGACCTTTCTCCCTAAGAAAATATCTCGTTGAACTTGTAATTTCGAATTTTATCTTTTTAAAAATTTAACTTCTAAATGTTTAAATGTCACTTCCTCGGATGGGTCCTGGGTTTAGATGCTCTGAATAATGTCTTCAGATTGTATATATGATACAGTGGACACTATGGTAATTGATTAAACCAACATGCCTTAAACCACCCTTAAAATATTAAGATTTATTCATATCATAATATAATATCCTTCAGTAAAAAAAATTATTAGAAATAAGAAATATGAGACATTAGAATAAATCCAGAAACTTCTTTTGCAACAATGGCTTCCTACATCCTACCATCCCCATGAGGATGTCCTTGTTGTGTATATAAAAAGGTATATCCGTATGCTTTGTTAAAGTGGCATTGTGTAAGTCCCAGGTAGAGTATCCGGAACTAAAATACAAGTAGAAGAAATGGCTGCACAGTAGAAAGCATTAAAAAAGAGAAATGGAGAATGGAGCTATTTTTAGTCTAGAATACCTATGAGAGGGCAATGCCTTTGAATAGAAAACCCCCCATAATCTTATAATCCGGTGAACCTCACAGGGAAACACTAGCTTGGCATTTTAGATTCAATCCTTGGTGGTCCAGCTGTATCTAATATCCATCCATGATAGAGTATAAAGTCTTCAAGGAGGTTTTGGAAGAGAGGAGTACAGAATGGCAGACGGAAGGAGAAGAAGGCTTTGCTAAATCCAGTTGACTGGGAGCTCAGACACTGGTGAGCCATTCTGATCCAGTGGAGAAGTGCACGAAGATGACTTTTTGGCTTTACAGTGCACATGCTATCTATTGTATGTGTCCCTATCTGGAAACCTGTTTATGGAACAGTTTGCAGTATTGCATGCAATTCTTTTAAAAACAAACAGCTTTTGGTTCTATAAACTTTCCTCCTTTTGTTTGTAAACCACAAGAACCAGGTTTTTTGGGGCGCCTGGGTGGCTCAGATGGTTAAGCGTCTGCCTTCGGCTCAGGTCATGATCCCAGAGTCCTGGGATCGAGTCCCGCATCGGGCTCCCTGCTAGGCGGGGAGCCTGCTTCTCTCCCTCTGCCTCTGCCTCTCTCTCTCTCTCTGACTTTCATGAATAAAAAAAAAAAAAAAAAAAAAAAACCAGGTTTTTTTCCAGGGACTGGGATAAAGCCTGGCTCTGGGCTGTAAAGGAACGTGGGTGTTCCTTGTATTGAGGGTTTCAGGGCAAGTGTCTTCCCCGTGCCAGGATGGAAACAGGAACCAGGTAGGACCGTTCCATCAAAACAAATTAAGAGGGTAGAAAGAATGTTATTATGACTGTGATTGTTTCTCTACAACATTGTATGTCTCTGGAACAAGTTTTTGGTTTTGTTTTGTTTTTTTTAAACACATCAGTGGTTTTAGTGCCTTTAACAATGGAAGTGTGGCCACTTTGCCTGATGATAAAAGGCAAAATGGTCCATTTGTGGTATTTTAGGAAGTTTGATAATCCCTCAGTTGCGTATCTAAAATTCACAGGAGTTTCAGGCACCTGGGTGGCTCAGTTGGTTGAGCGTCTGACTCAGTTTCGGTTCAGGTCATGATCTCATGGGTCATAGGATTGATCGAGGCTCCGCCCCCCCCATTGGGCTCAGCACTCAGCAGGGAGGCTGGTTGAAGATTCTCTCCCTCTGCCCCTCCCCCAAACTCATTCACTCTCTCTCTCAGATAAAATAAATAAATCTTAAAAATAAAATAAAATTCACAGAAGTTTTAAGGCAGGGGCTTAGAATAGGGATATGAAAGGTAAAGGGGTTTTGGAGATGAGGTTTGGGGCACCTTAAGTGCGTTTCTGAACCTGTTCGTCCTTCTGAGCTGTTGTTTCTTTCTGTGTGGTGCCCACTAAACTCAGTGGCTCTAAATCAGACAAGACTAAAAGGGGATGAAATTTCTCAAAAAAATGTACTGGATTGCTAGTAGTATCTATTTCTTAGAAATTAATGCTTCCTATCTTTTTTAAAGCAATTACTGATACATTAGGAATCTTTTTTGTTTAGCAGTTCCAAATTTGAAAAGCTTCTGGCTTGTTATTTAATTCTAAATATACTCCTCTCTTATCTGTATAATTTAGCTAAAGGCTTTCAGTGTTCTGGTTGGTTACTGATAATTACACTGGATACACTAATCCTTTTCAGTGTGGACCTTAGCTGAGTGAAAACGACCAAACCTCAAACTTACCCACCATGATTATATAATTTGCCTTTCTGTTAAGCACTTCCTTCCCCTAGGTTGATTTCAGAACTATGCTGCAGAATTGTATATCATTTTTTCTTTTGTCAGAGTTGGTACTATTTAACCAATAACTGCAAAGTTTAGTACCTCAAACCTTCATACACACTTTATTTTCTCATGAGAAACATGTATTATCCAATGCCATCCCCATCCACATATTTATATATGTTTCTTCTGATTGAGACAGTGGGGTTACTTCATGACAATAGGGAATAATTTTTTTAATCTACGTATCTGTACTTTCCAAACCATTTAATGTTGAGGCAACCAGTTGTTATAATGATTAAAAGGATTTATTTGATAATGCTTTGATGCTGACCTGCATTGGATTCTCAACAAGAGATCATTAGTGAAAGGTAAGAGGATTTAATAGGTCTACTCTGAGATTGCCTGAGCCCGATTGTATGAACACAATACAATTAGTAGAGCATTGCAATATTGGGAATGACTTGAGTAAATAGTGTCCAGCCTATACAGTGAAAATTATGATCACAGATACATAGACCTTTGACTTTTGAGTGGCATGCTTTCTTTTACAGCATGTTGATTTCAGTGTGGGAAGGGAGTGTCTTAATCTCTGCGTGGTCTCTGACCATGATGGCTAATTTTATGTCAGTTTAGTGAGTCTACAGCACCCGGTTATTTGGTCAAACACTAGTCTAAATATTTCTGTGAAGATATTTTATAGATATGGTTAACATTTACAGTCAGTTGACTTTAAGAAGATTACCCTCGATAATATTGGGGGCCTGATCCAATCCATTGAAGGACTTTAGAGCAAAAACTGAGGTTTCCCAGAGAAGAAGGAGTTCTGCCTAAGTTTCCAGCCTGCTGGCCTGCCTCCCTTACAAATTTTGGACTTGCCATCCTCTACAATCACAGCTGCCATTATTCCTTAAAATAAGTCTTTAAAAAAAAAAAAAATAGGGCGCCTGGGTGGCTCAGTTGGTTAAGCGACTGCCTTCGGCTCAGGTCATGATCCTGGAGTCCCTGGATCGAGTCCCCACATAGGGCTCCCTGCTCAGCGGGGAGTCTGCTTCTCCCTCTGACCCTCCTCCCTCATGTGCTCTCTCTCTCTCTCTCTCTCATTCTCTCTCAAATAAATAAAATCTTAAAAAAAAAAAAATAGGTCCCTTTACATGATTTATATATTCTTCTCCAGAGAAATAGTAGTATGTAGTATCTATAGTGGTCTGGTAGTATTTTGGGTTCTGTGTCTCTGGAGAACCCTGACTGGACACATTGACCCTCAGGAAGAAAATCAGAGTTCCGCCCCCCCACCCCCCAGAATTATGTAACACTTTTAAATTACTTTTTAAGAGAAACTTTT
>NC_138376.1:105075685-105083651 GCF_054177405.1 Leptonychotes weddellii | reverse complement strand
TTTTAGGAGAAAGAATTGGAAAGAGTAGCAAAGCCACAAAAGATGGGATTGGGGAAAAGTCTCAGTACATTCTGAAATGAATGTTGAACCCCTGGCTCTGGACTGGGCCAATTCTTTACTGACCTGAAGACTTAGGACCGTCACTCCCCTTAAAATGCCCATAAAGTAATAAACTGAATTGCTTTACTCTTCTTTAATATTGCTCTTCTTTCACAAACGTTTAGATCTCCTCTCTGAAGTTACAGAGTCATAGTGATCCATCCACAGTAAATTGTGTCATTGAGGGAAAACTCGTTTATCGTCTTCATTTTTATCCCTATCTTCCCTAGAATTTTTCATATGGTCGATTTCCATTAAATTGCCAGTAGGTGAGAGTGAGGGCAGTCTGCAAGCTGCAGGTGTAGCAATCCTGAGTGTGGTCCTGTTGTAACCAGAACACTGAGTGAAGCTTCCATTGTTTGCGCATTTTAGCTTTACGTCTAAAACCTCTGGGGGGCATCAGTTGAATGAGTAAAACAATACAACTGTAGAGCTGCCTACAAAAAACCCGAAGCTCTGTGAAGTGTAAGTAAGGGCAGGGAGGGGCGCCTGGGTGGCCCAGTCCTTAAGCGTCTCTGCCTTCAGCTCAGGTCATGATCCCAGGGTCCTGGGATCGAGCCCCGCATCGGGCTCCCTGCTCTGCGGGGAGCCTGCTTCTCCCTCTCCCACTCCCCCTGCTGTGTTCCCTCTCTCGCTGGTCTCTCTCTGTCAAATAAATAAAATCTTTAAAAATAAATAAATAAATAAATAAGGGCAGGGAGACAGTGACTGGGGGGGAGGGGCCTTCTGAAGCTCTCTCAGGCTTTTTCTTTCAGCCAGTGTTTGTCCCCTGGGCATCTAACTGCAGCTTCCGTTCCCGTCCGGTGGTGGGAGTCAGTTGTGGGATCAGAAGAGACTCTAGAGAACTAAAAATCCAACCTGGACACAGTGCATTAATTCAGCACCCTCATCCCAGATCCGTGTTTGTCCATGGCCGTCTTCAGTGATAGAAGGCACAGCTTGTTACCTTCTGGTAACTTCCAGTCACCGGTCCAAGTTCTGTCTTCCAGCACTACACTAAAAGTAGAAATCCCTCCACATGTTAACCTTGAATTCAGTTACCTTATTTCTCCAGATCTTGCCCTATTTTCTCCTGAGAAAACGTACCTTCTTTCCAATGATCCTCCTGTGTTATAGCCTAGAATCTTGACAACTCCTGGGTTGCTCTCTTCTGAGTGTGTTCTAACTTATCAGCCCATTGAAATATCTAGTTCAGACAGTGTGATCCAAGGACGAGAAAATAGAGAAGGTTCTTCTCCTTACTCAGCGTGCTGGACATGTGCTGATATGCCCTGTGATACTGTTAGGACTTTCACTGCCTCATCACACTGATCGTGTGTCCTGAGTTTGCCGTCCCCGGATCCTCCTTCTGTGCAGCTACTGATGCTTGGCTGGGTTTTCATTCTGTACCTGAGCAGCTGGACTTACTAGAAGAGGTGTTCATATTTATCACTACTAAGTGTTTTTTTAGCGATAGCCCATTATTTTGATCTGTTGATGATTTTGGACATTTTATCTACATATATAAAGCCCTCGTTCTCCTCTAAGTCTTTAATAAAAACACCACCTTTCCTTCCCGTTGCCCACTTGGCCACACTCATCTGAGCTTTTTCAGGAACTCAGTATCCATGCTCATCCGCCTGAAATAGGTCTTCCACGCTGCTAGGGCAAGCCTGTTTAAAAAACAAACATGAGTGGTTTTTCATTTTCCTCTTTGCCTTCTGTCACCACAGTCACCACGTGAGACACTTTTCTCCACCTGAACAAAGTACTTAGGGAGCTGGCTTTTCGTAAGTCTCACTCCTCCCTTTCAACCCGTCTTCCACCAGACTGGCGAGTCTGGATCGCACATTTCATCATCAGCACTCCTGAATGGCCCCCCTGCCTTTGTTACGTGGGAGAACATTGTATGATTTGCCCGCTGCCTCCCCTCTGATGTCATTCCCCAAAACCCCTCCCCTTGAGCCTTTGACATGATTTCACCCCTCCTAAAGCAAGACAGGGGCCACGGTTTCTCAGTTTCCTTACCTTTCTAATGGTGTGGCTCAAAAAATAAAACTAAACCCGTAACAGTTCTCAGACCAATGATGGGTTAGTAACTTTGAGAAACACAGCCCTGGGGCACCTGGGTGGCTCAGTTGGTTAAGCGTCTGCCTTCGGCTCAGGTCATGATCCCGGGGTCCTGGGATCGAGCCCCACGTTGGACTCCCTGCTCAGCAGGGAGTCTGCTTCTCCCTCTCCTCCCTGCTTCTGCTCTCTTACTATCTCTGTCTCTCTCTCTCTCTCTCAAATAAATAAATAAATCTTAAAAAAAAAAAAGAGAAACAGCCCTGGCTATCTGTCTGATTCTTCTGTTGAACCCAGCAATTGATTTGTCTCCCTTTGAATCTGTAAAATTGGATTTATAACCTCCCAAGGATGTCACTATTAGAGGAGAGGACGTGTGCCCATCTTAACATGTGTCCAGGAATTCAGCTCGTGCAATGTACATTAGGTATCATCAATGGGAATAATGAACAGGAGGCCCAAGGGCGTTCTAACCTGTGTTCCTGGGTTCAAGTTTAATGTGGCATTTTATAATATTAGCAACTTAGCTCGTGATCCCTAATGTCTAGGAAAGAGTTTTAAAAGAAAGCTTGGTACCCACACCTTATGTTCAGATAAGTGAATCCTCGGGGTTTAAAATTTATTGCTGGTGGAGCAGACATGGGAGAATGCACTCTGCTGACCCTGCGAAGTGCTCACCACACAGCAGAGATTTATGGAAATGTTACAAAAGGCACGGCAGGGACCTCGGACTTCTTGGTTCCTGGCACACCACTACTAGGGTAGTATTTACTGTTTTTCTTATTGCCTGTTAACAAAAGGTGGTAAAATAAAGATCAAAGCGAACCTGCCTTTCTGTTTTCCTTTCAAAGGGTCGGTCTTTCTTTGTGCAGTATTTCTTTGTCCAGAAGCTTTTTGGAAGCTCTGTAGAATGCTGCAAGATGGCAGGATGTTATGCCTTTATTGCCAAAGCAGCCATGAGGAAGTGTCCTCATTCTAGGAAACTGTAAGGGAGCCCTCTCCCTTCAAGAATGGGGATGGCAGAGAACCAGCTGGGACCCTTTGTTCCCGAGGGGTTGTTTGATTCCACAATCAACCTGTAACCATTTGAAGGTTTTCTTTTCTTTTTAATATTGCATTAAAATGTGGATTTCCAAAAGTCCTACTAGAAGTAAATTGCAGCTTACCTTGGGGGAGGGGTGGTTAATGCATTAAATATTTAAAAGATTACTGAAATCCAGTAGTTTTGAAGAATTAATCATCTACATATTAATCATAATGTAGAAATAGGAAAAGGCAGTTTGGCACTTCTGGCCCCTGCTGAAAAGTAACTAACTTACATGTGTATAGAATTGTAATTTACCGGTGAGTGGCCATTCAATCCAGCAGTAGTAATTTCTGTTTTCAGCTACAGTCCTTGATAAGTACCAGTCAGGCTCTTTCCTGTTTCGAGAATGTTTTTGTAAAGCTCACTAGGCTTTTAGAAGGGAAAATCTAGGTATGCGTCTCACTGCTTAAACAGATTGCTCTTTGCAGGAGGCTAGTCTTAAATTCATTTGCGGACTGTATGCTATTTTCCAGTCTCACGGACATAAAAACAGCCATAAAATAAAAGCTTAGGAAGGATACATGTGAGTAGGAGCCTGAAGCTTACGTGTGTGTGTGTGCACGTGCCTGCATGTGTTTAGTCTCCTAGAACATTGTGACAGGTCCAAACCACAAGACGCCTTCCCCTACTGATGAGTTAGTTTGACTCTGTTTTATATTCACCTGCCTCACTGTTGGAGGCAGGCCAGAGGGGTCCGGCAGCCAGGGTAGAAGGACACATGTAAATTCATTGCCTACTAAGGGACTAGGGCTGGGTGTGGGAATTGGTGGGGGCAGCAGTTGCTCAACAGCCTAGTGGGCTGTTTCATTCATGGTGGACGAGTGGTATCATTTCCACTTACAGTTGTCACTATATTTTATGATTATACTGCGAACATTTTTCTCTCTATAAAGCCAGGTTAGTTGTAAAACCTACCCTTTCGCACTAGGTAATGTCTCATTTCTTCCAACTTTGTACAAAGTCTCCATTAAAAATCATTTATTATTTTAAGAATTGAAACATTTGCAAAACCTCATTGACTCTTGGAAGTCTGCATACCCCGGTTCCCATGGGGACTGTACCTGCAAGTGACGTTCAAGGACACACGTGCCACATCAAATTGAAAACACTTCTTAGTGCTGGGGAAGAGCTTAGGAATTCAGAGTAGGATTCCTTTTACTTTAAGGTCTTGCCATCCCCCTTCCACATCTGCTTTTGTTTTGGGTCCGAGTATAAAAGGGAGAAGACTGGAGGCCCATGCCTCTGCAGGGGTTCAGCTCCAGTATTCCTGAAGTTAAATAAGAGTTAAACACCTATATCCATTAAACACTAGGTTTGAGCATTTAGGAAGCTAATCTCAAATGTATTTATGTCTTAAATGTGTACTTCATGGATAGGAAAAAAAACTCCTTTATTATGATTATTTGATCTTGGGCTGTTTGCTTCTCTGTGACTGGTCACAGCTGTGACTGGGACACAGCTAGTCGCTGTTGCAGTCAGGATTTACAAAGCAGCAGGAGAAAAGCATCTTAGCCTTAGAGCAGATGGGCCATGGTTTAATCCTGACTCAGTGACTTAACTAGCGGGGGGACTTTAACCTCTGTTTTTAGGTTTAGCCTCTGTTTCCTGATCTGTCAGGTGATGACTCTTCTCCCGTGCTATCATGACTAACACAGGTAACCTACCTAACGCACCTCGCACAGCATCTGACAAAGTTGGAGATGTTACTAGATAATGGAATTCTTGACCCCACCCCTGCCTCATCGATTTGTAGGCCGTGGTGACTTTTGGCCTCCTTTGATTAGGCTTTCATTTCCCCAGTAAATGGTTTAAGCATAATTTTCAAAACAGCCATTTTGGTGACTTTCACATTTTGATACAAATCAAAATTCTCCATGAGACCTCTCACGCTAGAGCATGAAGAATGCCATCTTTGTCATTTGAGGGATATTCCAGTGCAGTTAACAGAAGAGGAGAACTAGTGATTGGCTCGGTGTGGTAGAGGTGGGCTCAGTTACAGTCCTCTGTGTCCCAGAGGGGCTGTCCTGTGATCTCCATTCCACAGACCTCAAGGACGGCTCCTTTGTGACATCTTATCTGGACAAGTTAAAGACCATGAAGCTTTTGCTTTGCTGCTGCATTTCTCCTATAAAAGCTTTAAGGCCATCCAGGCCATCCTTGAAAGCAATGTACATCTTCTGCAGAAGTCATTTGAATTTCAGCTTTCACTTTGCTTTTTTAAAAGCCACTCTTAGAAAGGTGTTTCATTGTCCTCCTAGGATACTTCATAAAATATTAATCCTCTCCATTTTTCATCTAGAAGATGAAGGAAGAGATCCCTTTTTCCTTAGCTTTACCTCTTTCAGTAATACTTTTGTTAAATTTCATGGAGATGGTCAGAAGCTATTAGTTTTATTTGGGTAAGGAATCTTTCTAAATGAAATCTGTCATTTGAGACATAGCTTTTCATTTTTCCTGCCAAAAGGTAGTTTCAGCTGTGTGTGAGTGTGTTGCCATTGTAAGTACTAACCCGATTCTCTGGAAGGTAGAAGAAACAAACTAGATTTGAAAAGATTTTCATAAATATATTATAATGGACTATGTTTATTGATCATCTGATTAAAGAAATAGGAAATAACAAATCATCTTCAATTCAGAAATAGAATTACCAAATGGAATTACCAAGTAGAATTATGGAAGTACACTGTATCCACTGTTTATTTCTTAAACAACAAGATCTTGCATGTTCGAGGCATGGATCTTTTCTTTCCTTCCTTCTCCACATCTCTGTAGAAGCTGGAGAGAGGGATCTAGGATTCTGAACTGTGTAGGCCAAATATTTGTCATAAGGAAAAGCACTGGACTAGGGAGAAGGAGATCTAAATGTCCACTCTAATCTTACTGCCAGTTAACATTTGACCTGGGCAAGGAATCTTACCTCTTGGGCCTCGGTTTTCCTTGCATGAAAAACGCTGATGTAGATGCTTTCTCAGACCTGCTCAGCTCTTCAATCCCATTCACTTTTATTCCAAATACCTATCACACAGATGACCATGATTTTAAGTAAACTTAATACCTGAAATTTCCTACATTTCCCCAGTCTACACATCTAACGCAGGTTAACCTTAATTAAATCCCCCCAGCCTTCAAGGGAAAGATTTCTATAATTTTGGTGTTTTTGTTTCTGTTTCCCCAGAGTAGATTTGCTAAGCATCCAGTACATCTCCAGCAGTGGCCTGGGCAATATTAGTAGATAAAAAAATAGAACTTTTCTTTAATAGAGTCGATAGTTGAGGTGGAAACACCTTAAATATGAAGCAAAAATGGACTACTTAGAACAGATGTATTATAAAAAGTAAAAGCAGGGAGGCATCTGGCTGGCTCAGTTGGAAGAGCATGCGACTCTTGATCTTGGGGTCGTGAGTTCAAGCCCCGTGTTGGGGGTAGAGATTACGTAAAAAAAATAACGATTCTTATACATATCACTTGCTTTTACTTTTTGTTAAGTACTTCTTACTGCTATGACTATGCTCATTTAATCCTTTCTCCAATCCTATAAGGTAAATGATGTCACCTCAATTTTATAGCAAAAACTAAGGCACCAAGAAAAGCTAAGTGAATTGTCAGCAGTTACTCTTCCATTCAAAGGATTTAGAGAGGGTACTGGTCATGGAATCCTTGGGGTCCCCTCTTGGGTAAGTGGGTTAAGTATTGAGGGAAAAAGTAGGAACGTGGTCTGGGGTGGGAGAAATGGCTTTGGGCTTTCTAAGTAGACTTGATTTTGATTAAGAGGCAAAAACAAAAATTATTTTCTTAATTTGTCAGTTGGCATTTGTCAATGTCGCTTACTGTAAATTTATTTTTTGTTTCACATACAGCATACATTTCAGGCAGCCTGGAAGTGCAGAGTCTTAAGTGAGATAGCTCATTTCAGGAGAAAACAATAATCACATGATTGTATGCTTTGGAGAAAACAATCCAAAAAAGAGCTAAAAGTGGGTCAAGTGTTGAGGATTGCTCAGCACCGCGGGCAGTGACTGGCCCAGAGCAGTGGGAATTGCAGGGGGAGTTGCCTGGATGTGGTGAGGCGGATTTTTTTTTTTTTTTTCCCCCCCTCGATGGATTGTAGTTTCTCTGCTTTCAACTTGACTTGCAGAAGGGGTATTCCAAACTCTCGTCTTTGGGAGAATAGGCCCGGTTCTCCCCCTGCCTGCTCTCCGGTGCACGGCAGCGCCAGTCTTCATGCCAGGTGGGCCCCCCGCCCCGTGTTTACACAGACTCTGGGGGTGCAGGGACGTCTGGAAGGCTGGGCTGTGTCACTGAGTGCGGAGTGAGCCGTGGGGGTCCAGCGATGCCTTCCTTTCCTCATCCAGGGACTCGCAAAGTGTCCCGATTGAAAACCCCAAAGCTCCCCCAAAGAAGAAAAAGCCTTCTTGCCTTGAGCCCCTGTCCCCGCCCCGGGGAGTGCCCTGCCGCCTGTGCAGGCAGAGCTGTCTGTCCTCCCGCGCTGCCGCCGGGGTAGAGAGGAAAGGAAGAAGGAGCTGCGCCGCGCGCTGGCCGCCTCCCGCCGGCCAGGGTCCCTGGGCTCCAGCCCTCCGCGGTGAGTTCCCGGCCCGGAGCCCGCAGCCGCCGGCGCTGCCGGGCAGACGCCGAGCCGCGCCCACGCCTCCTGGAGGCGGACGGGGCAGGGTTGTCAGGGCAACTGTTAGCAGCGGCATATCGCGGTGTGCCCTCTGTGCCGTGTGCGGAATAACT
>NC_138376.1:104878164-105075585 GCF_054177405.1 Leptonychotes weddellii | reverse complement strand
TGACCCCGCGTGCCTTTCCTGGGGCTTTTCCGGAAGGAGAGTGCGCGTGCGTGTGTGTGGAGCGTGTGTGCAAGCAGCGAGCTCCAGCCAGCCACATGCCTGGGGGGGGGGGGGTAAGTGGGAGGGGGCGTGGAGGGGAGGTGGGGGGGGTTGCTGCTAGGTGAGGGGGAACTGCAGGGCCTCAGTTGCCAAGTGGCTGGTAGTATCTGTCAGCTGTTTGCACACTGTTTACTCATAGGGGATCTATTACAAGTGCTCAAATGAACCGGCCGCTTAGAAACTAGCAGCTTCCTGGGAGCTGCAATTACATAAGCATATATTTTTAATATAATAATAATTAAAAAACAAGTAGCCGCGGTATGCCTGGATCCGCTACAGCTATCCGACAAGAGAGACTGAAGAAGACCAGTGCAAGGCCAATTCCCCTTGGTCTATTCACCATTAACGAGGAAGATGAACAGCAAAAGAATGGAAATTCCAGAAGACCAAAAGGTATGCCTTAGCTCTGCCCTTTGGTTGGAACCGGAACCAGCTATTTCCCGCACTGTCTGTAGCGCATTTACAAACTGTGTGCATGCGGCGTGGAGTGCTTGTGACCTCCTAGCACAGTTTGCTGGTGCTGTTTACACATTCTGTAGAGCTGTGGATGCATGAAATGGGGAACAGATTTTGCAGATTTGGTAGGTTTCAGATCAGCTGCCTTTCTGACCCAGGCTACCTTCTTGGCCTAGAGATCTTTAATTTTCACAATGCTCAGTTGAACAGTTACCAATGACACTGTCCTCACCCGGCGGAAGAAATAGGAGTTATCCAGGTTTAAATGAACATCTCCCCACCTTGCTTAGGTGCATCGGTGATTTCTGTTTAATAAGGAGAGTTTCCCCTTGGAAGGGGATGAGTTAAAGTGGCAGAAGAGTGCAGCCTTTCCAAGGGCAGAGGGTTAAGATGTTACTTCCTTTTATATTCTGAAATACTGAGATCTTGAAGGAGGAGGTAAATAAACATTGAGCACACTGTAGGGAGCAAAGCTAGGGAACAGGGAGGGGGACCATGAGGCTTTATAACTTCTGATGGTAACTACTACTGAACATCCCTATGGAGGTTGGATTATGCTGGGTGCAGAAAGGAGAGGTCTGATTCTTGTGCATCTCTTTCGTAATGATGAAATGGAGTAGCAGCTTGCCTGGCTTCTCAAATCCCTGTGTACTGCATCGTGTCAGCATTGTCTCATAGCCGCCCCCCCACCCCGGACTCTAATGGTCAGGGATGGCAACATCATGCCTTCTTGAAGAAGGGCTTTAAGGCTTGCATTTTAAGTTTTTTCTTGCAACCCCCTTCCCCAAAATATATAAGCTACTCATCACTTAAGCTGATAGATTACCAGTTTTGTTGTTTTCGTGTGGTGATTAAATTTTAGCTTGCATTCAAATTGTTCTGTCACGGAGATATCAAATTTTCCTCTGTGTGGTACAGAGCAATAGCATGGTAAAGTAGCCGGCAAATATTTAAACACTGATAGAACAAGTGTTTGAATAGAACCCAGTATCTGAAAATGACTGGCTTTCTTTTTCCTGGTTCTTGAGTGAATCTTAGTTTGCTTTTCTTAAATATAATTGAAACTGTCTACTTTAATTTCAGAAGTGTATTTTTACTTCACTTTTAAAATACCGTATACAGAGAATTTCTAATAAGTAGAATCTAAGTAACGTAGTTGACTTTAATTTCACTGTCAGACATAGCTTATATCTTAGAACCAGATGACTTCAGGAATTTACCAATGCCATGGATGGAAGCTGTTGTAGGTGATTGCTGGTTGGTTTTTTTTGTTTGTTTTTTGACCAGGAATTAGACAGTTGAACCAGAGTGTGCTCTTGATGAAAACCCAGTACTTTAAATTGTTAGTAGCAAATCATTTGGCCTCTTAGGAGGCAGTAACTTTCTAAATTAATGTAGATCTGTTGAACTGTGCCCACTGTGTATTTTCGGAAATGTTCTTCATTTGCAGCACTTTTCCCTTGGGCATCTTGGAGCAGTAATTTAGGATAGCTATCCATTTTATTCTGAGTAGTTTTCTTGAATTCCTCTCTTCTGTGTTTTGTTTGTTTTCATTTGCCTTTAGTATTTTATTTAAAGGGAAGAAGGGTGGGGGAAGTAGGTGCTTCTAAAAATCTATTTGTTTTTGGCAATGCATGCAACTTTTTGGATAAGAGAGACTTAAGGAGGTTCTGATCCGCTACCATTTTTAAAGAGCCACACATGGCTAGTGGTTACCTTCTTAGACGAGACAGTTCTAGTCTGTAGAGCTGTGATCTGAATTTTTGTCCTCTCTGCATTGTCCAACCTTACTTGCTTCCTGGTGCCAGATATGGTCAGGTCCTGAAATGAATGTGGTTATTAAGAAGGGCCTGATGGAGCAGACAGCCCCTTCCCTGCAAGGGAGCATAGTAACCTGGCTTTATAGACAATTTCAGTTGTCCTCTTCCACCTAAATGTTACTGCCTGCTCTGAATATTATACTTACTACTCACTGGTTGCCAGTATCATCTTTTGCACTGTATAATGGACTTCTGTTTTCTAAATTATTTCCAAAGCATCATAGCAAGATGACATACAGACTATCTTTTATGTGTTATTATTAAGATAAACAGTCAGAACCTTTGTTTTCTTTTTTGCCTGCTCTGTGGTCTAATCAGCTAACTGTGTCCAGACCTGGTTTTTATGCATAGTATCTTTATTCTGTCATTACCAAGAATAAAGAAGTTTGCTATCTGAATTCAATAAGGTAATGGTCCTGTCCAGGATTACCCTGGGTAATGAAGTTCCATCTTTCCAAATACTCTGCTCTTGGGTAACCATCCTAATGAACTCTGTAGAAATGAACGTATGGATTACTGTCTAGACTCCCAGTGGTGACTTCAAAATTACCCTGGTAGGGTGAGACAGTAGTTTGGTTAGCTGGTAGACTAGCTCAGTTTTTGAAGGTGAAATTTCTCTCCCTTGTAATCAGTAGGGATGTAAATGTTTTACATGCCTTGCTATTATTGACGAATAACATTTAGACAGTCATTGGGAGTGAGCTGGGCTTCTGCTCTTATACCTCTAGAACCCAAGTCTCAGTGTAATGCTGACCTGAGGACTGCTGCAGGAAAGCTTATTTAGGTACTGCAGTGACTAAATGCCCTTGCTTAGGTTTCAAGGCAAACCTACCTTATGGTGAGTTTTGCTGAGCACAGTGTCATTAATAAGTAAAAGGACCTTTTCTCCCTAAACCAACACTTGTTTAAATGTTCATTCTGTACAGATTACTTTGCTGGGGCATTGTGGAGGTGGTGCAAAGGTAATTGACATGGTTTCTGCTCTCAGAGGTGTTTGCCTGTCTAGTGAAGGAAGACCACTATGTACCAATAATGCAAGAATATAAACTGACAATGGGGGAAGGGCTGAGAGTATAATGAAAGAATCTGTACCTATCTCCGTGCCCTTTGCTAGACTGTAAGCTTCTCAAGGGCCAAGACTACTCTTCTGTATATGAAATTGCAGAGTGCATGAACATTATTGAATGGAGATAAATTCAACATCTAAAAATAATTTGCACAGGCTCTGAAAGTCTTACTAACATAAGAATACTAAGAAATGTTGGTCATATTAGGATTGTCCTTCCAAGGTAACTATTTTGATGTTTGGATGTATCTGATAGGTTAATCCTATTACTCTCTACCACATTGCCTTTACCTAAGAGTACATCAGGGATTCTACCCTGTTTTGTTGTTTTCCATTTATATTATTCATCATTTTCATTGGTGGAAAAATGAAGGCATATGTTTACAAGGTAGTATTAACTGACTGCTTTTTTAATATCTAGGTTAATGTCTTGTGCCCATTTTGTTAGCAAATTGCAGATTAGATTGTAAAGAAATAAAATTTCTCCTTGAAATCAGGACACAGTAGTTCTGGGAAGCTGTGCTCTCCTTCGCCCTTTTCCCCTCCTCCTGCCTTTTTGTTAAAATGTGTTTTTATGGAGCCTGCAGTAATTTATTTTCTTTTGGCTTATCCACTCTAAAGGTAGAATTTCTGCCAGTTAAGGTTTCCAAATGAAATATGATCTACCACTTACCATTTATATTCCTATTGGATTGGTGATCTAGCAATTGTAATGTCCTCTTTGTAAGTCATGAGTCTTTTTTTTCCCCCAAAAAGGAGTGTTATGTCAAGAAGTGCAAATGCCATTCTAGAATCATTCTCCCTCATTTTCTTCTTTTCCTCTTTTGTTCTATAAGACTTGGACTCTTGTCTGTTCCCAGTGTCTTTATTTGTGCCATTTCAGGACTAGGAAGAATCTTTAGCAGTAGAATTTTCCAGCTAGTGGGGCAAAAGTATAGTTCAGAAGAACAATAATATCAAAGATTCCTATTATAAGGAGGAAATCTTAAAGTCAGATTGATTGGCATAAATTTTATTTGCTGAAGAGACCTGAAATGTAATGTTTTATTCAAAGCATTTATATAAAAATAACAATAGGGGATGTCAGGAACAAGGATCACAACATCTGATGTATGGGTTGCACGCATTGGAATACCTGTTGAGTGAGTAGAACTGTCTCCCAGGCATTCTGTGTTACAGTAGAAATTACCATAGGTATCACTATACAAGGGGAATGTGATTTGACCTCTACATAACCCAAATTTTTTAATACGGTGAGGTGCTATATGCATTGGACTTTGCTTGCTTTATAAAACTAAAAGGTTTAAAAATTATGTGCGTGTGTCAAGAGCTATAATCAGTAGAGCTAAAATAGCTGACTGCTCTAACCATAGGAACCAAACACATGTATTTGGTGAAAATCTCCCAGTTGATAAATCTTACATATTATTTGTTAGAAGGTAGAATTGAGTATCCTTTTCCACTAACACCAGCATATCTCAAGGGGCAACTTTAAATTCAATTCGTTGTTACTGAAAAATTATCAGGTCATTTGCAGGTACATTAACTGTGTTTTGAGCAGAAACTAATACCTTCACATCAACAAAGGAAATTTTGAGAGAATTCATCTTAATTCTCAGTTTTTAGCATTTAGAAGAACCCATTTATGTTGGGCCCTCTATGTATTAGGTTTATGTTCTAGATTTGTCAACTTCAAAAGTCATACCTCATTATACCTCAGATCTGGATACAAAGACCCAAAGTCTACCACAGATAGACATAAGACATTGTGTTTGAAGTGTTTACCAGGACACTGATGAATATTTTTGACTCTAAAATGCAAGTTCCATTTTCTTAGGCTTTCTGCCCAGTGATGATTATTAGAGAATTTTAATAGATTCTGTCCAGATTCCAGAGAATGGAGCTTAGGCATATTGACCAAAGAAAATTATGTTCACAGTTTCAGGCCTAATAAAGTAGTAGCAAGATATTCTGTGGATTCAGCGGAACCAGTCATCCTAAAACCATCATTGGGAACAACATTATGAAGGTTGGTGTGGTGCCTCCTCAATAGGGTTACTTACAAGATCAAGCATCAAGTGCATTTGTTGAGGGGTGACTTGGGAGTTCAGGTGGAAGGTTGGAATCTCTGTGGACCCCTTTTGAAACCCTTCTGAAACAATGTAGCACAAAATCTAAGTACAGATGCAAAGTCAAGATTGTAGTTATTGCCTCTGAGCCCCTGTAGAGAACTGTAGACATTCAGAACGTGCTATCAGGGCTTTCAGTCTATATGGTGGGAAAAGTTTAACCAGATGGACTATTACTGGCTATATCCAAGTTTGCCAAGGTTATTAGAAATTCAGAATAACTGTGGAGTGAGAGACTGTGTGATGTGATAGAAAAATTGCTTCATGTGGAAGTAGGCAAGTTACAGTTCTTAACCTTTCCAAGCTTTGGGCTCTGAGCTATAAAATGAAATTAATCATACCATGCTCATAGGTGGAGGTGAGGATTAGAGATATGATAAGCATTTAACACACTCTCTGGAAAATTTTTGGGGCTCATTAAATGGTATTAATAAAAAGTGGGATATTTGACTACAAATGGCAAATTTTCTGATAATTCCTACTAACATACTCTTCGTCTGTTCCAGTACATGTCTATTACAGAAAGTTTCCCTAGTCTAATCTCCTGCCTTTTACCTTAACTAGCTTGTGAGTGAAAATTTCCAGGAGGGCTGCTACTTTTCTGAGGCATTTTTAGTCTCTTGTCCACAATAGGTATGTGTGGCTGGATCCTTGTCCTGTGTTTATTCATGTGGATCAGATGTTAGATGTCAGGTAGATTACTCATTGCAGTACCCTGTAATTTTGTCCTGTGAAGTGAAGGAAATAAATTACCATTATGTCAGATCACCTTACTTGTTATTTCAAATACGATTAAGGGAGTGTACCTTTTATTCCTTGGGATTAATGGAAAACTTCTGGTCTGCCTTCATCAGGGAACAATAGCCATGATCCTCTGCCATCTTGGAAACCAATCAAAAGGAATTTTGATTCTCAAAATTTCTACTTCTGGAGTTTTCTGTTTTGTTTGTGTGTGTGTGTGTGTGTGTGTATTGCTTGATGGAAATGTCCAAGGCTTGTGGGCGAGTTTCTGCTAGAGACTTAGGTTATAGGCACTTACAGCTTTATGTGGGCCGTTTTTCTTCTCATGCTATTCTCAGCACCAAGATTTCTTGTTCTAAGTTTGGTCAGTTTCTATCTTGTCTCTCAATACTTTTGTTTCTCTGTGGTGGTCTTGTTTCTTTCACGAGTCAGTCAGCAGTTAAGTGCTGCAAACATTTGGCACAAACACCATATTGGATGTTACCTACTGCTGTTATTAAGCATACATGCTAGTGGGTCTTTGTATCCTGTTGAGCTCTTCCCTCTAGTACTGTAGCTGGTTCTCCTCCCTCTGCTTTGCTGTACCTGGTCACCTTCTACTTCTCCTTCAGTTTAAATGCCCTTTCTTCAAGAGTGTCCCTCGATCAGGCTGGGTCCCATGTTCTAGGCTTTCCTAGGATCGTGTACTTGTCCTTTGTTGCTCCAGCCAAATTGTAGATTGTGTTTGCTGAGTAGTGTTAAAAATCTCTCCAACTCGACTAAACTCTAAGAGGGCAGTGAGTGTGACTATTAGATTCACACTGTGTCACTAGCACCTAATACAGGGCCTCGTGCATAGTTGAGGGTCCCTAAATATTTATTACACAACGACTGATGAGAGATGACACACTGACACTGTCAGCCAGAGAAAATGAGGAAGCACAGCTGGTGAGGCCGTCTGGCCAAGCCTTGGAACGTTCCAAGGTCCAGGACCATGTTCTGAATCCGGCAAAGGCCTCGAGATACCAGGTCAATCAACACCCTTCCGGGCGATAGGATAGTGGACTTTTGTATTACAGACCTTTGCCCCGTAGCCCTCATGCACAGAGGACTGGTAGGTAGTTTTCTGTTAGGACCTTATGTCTGGGAGAGTACGCAGACTCTACAGTGACTGACTTGGACCAAATTCCGGTGCCAGAGCATTCCAGAAGCAGCTTCTACCATCATCTTTCCTTGAACTACTGGAGCTCATCTCATTATTAAATGTCCATTTTAAGTTTGTGGTGTATGCTCATTACAGTATTTACCTCCCTTTGGACAACTAAAATTCACTATTATGACAATAAGGGAGAAGTTCTAAGTCGGGGGAAATTAACGTAAGAAACGAATCCTCGATGACTTACCGTCTCAGAGCTCTGTGACAAGGAGCGTCTCCCATGGCCACCAACACCTCTGTGGGTCGGGAAAGAGCTGCTGCAAAAGGCGGTCCAGTGCATTCCTGGTCATGTTCCCTCTGGACCACCACCCATCCCAGCCATGCTGAGAATTTTCCTTTTATGTCTCTCTTTTATAATACCATCTCTGCATCAGCCTTTTTTCTTTTTTCCCCAAGGCCCAGAAAAACAGATTCTTTGTAGGTGGACAGTTCCTAGCACAGACCTTTCCATCAGCGATATGTAAAGATGCAAAATGGCAACCTCAGTGTTAGGATTCCAAACCTCAGCACGCTGGGTTTTTACCCTGGGCTCACTTCAGGAATCATGTTTTCTTTTTGCGAGTGTCTTACCTCTGATTCTTCTGTCACACTGCAGTAGTAAATCATTTCCCTAATCCTTACACAGGGTTTGGTATGCTCTAGCTTCCCCCTTACCCATCTAGTAGTTTAGAGTCTTGTTATATTAACGTTAGTCTGAGTCATGAGTGGAACTCCAAACTGACCACTTGGGTCAATACTTCCAATCATCAATCAACTTGACATTTTCTCGCAATCTAAGTGACTTCAAAATCCTCTCCACTGCCACAAGTTGCAGTGACCTTGACATTTACTCTGATGCTACGTGACCTTCACTTTGATTCCATTTAGGTAGTGTAGGTCTGTGTTGGGACTTACTAGCACTCCATCTACAATCCCATGAACTCAGAAATTCCCCTAGGTACCCACAGACTTCAGATTCAGCAGACACTGATTTTTTTGTGTCTGTACCATGCTAGACAACATGCTAGATCTCACCAGCTATGTGAGCTCAACCTCCCGCCTGCACCATGGACTCACACCTTCCGAACCCTTCATCCTCTGCATGACCCCTATGCTCCCGAACCCTCTGTTCTGTTATTAGTCATCTTGTCATCTTTTCAAGCCTGGAACTCATGGGTAACCATCTCAACAATGCCCTTGGATCAATGCCTGGTCCTTTGCAGTCTCGGAGTGTCCCCACATAGCCTCTTCTTTCTTCTTTAGGGCTGCTGAGTGTTACTGCAAGTGTGCTTGGATCTGTTCCACTTTCTTTCTTTCTTTCTTTTTTTTAAGATTTTATTTATTTGAGAGAGAGTGAGAGAAAGCACAAGTAGGGGGAGTGGCAGAGGGAGAGGGAGAAGCAGGCTCCCCACTGAGCCAGGATCATGACCTGAGCTGAAGGGATCATGACCTGAGCCAAAGGCAGACGCTTAACAAACTGAGCCAGCCAGGCGCCCCGTCTGTTCCAGTTTCTTGCTCTCGCCCCATCAGATGAGCCCTTCTGCTGATGGCTGGTTGTTTGAGTCAAATCACATGGTAGCTGATATTCACCGTGTGTCTTATCCCCTCCACCTCGCTCTTAACATCTAACTTTTCTGCCACTTTGCTGTGAACATGAGTATGTATTAAATTAGCATTATTCTCATTAAACCTCTACAGTGCAAGAGAGGAATGAGGAACTTCTGTTTTCATTTGATGTGAAGAAGGAAGAAGGTAACATTTAAAAGGACTGTTGGCCACCGACACTGAATTTAACTAAAAACCGAGTGTCAAGGGATGATTATGGTTATGTGGCCAGTGACATGCTTTTTGGTGAAACATCCTAGATAAAAGAAAAGCAAACGGAATGCTCCAAGCCCCATCTGAGAATGTTTTGTGGATCATTACTACTACTGGTGCTTCATGAGGGGGGTTAATATAATTACCGACCTGTATTATTCAGGAGAACAGGGTTAAAGAATGAGTCCACACTGCTTCAGGTGACAAGTTAAAAAGCAAAACTTCAATTCAGGACTTTTGGTGTTTCTTGAATTCCTTTCTTCTAACAGTACTGTCACAGTCATTCGAACGGAGGCCTACTTCGTCATTCCCAGTGTCCTAGATTTGATTCTCCGCCCCCACCCCAAGATTAATGACTCTTAAAAAAAAAAAAAAAGATTAATGATTCTTTAATGACTCTAGGTAACAGCAAATTTTTTGGCTGAATGTGTAGCTACTTATGTTGTCCTCTAGCCTATTTTATCTTAAAACTTTACTGCACCATTTTGGTGTGAAAGTTAAACAAAGGAAAACGGAAAAAAGAAAACCGTCCTGGGTTGTGATTGGTGGTTCATCCTGGATGAGCCTGTAGCGCTTAGCATGATCTGCTTCCTCCCCTGTGGCCCTGAGATGTCGAGTTCATTCTTCTAAGATGTTGACTGAAGGAGAGCAGGCATCGTTGAATGAAGCCTCAGCAAGCACACTGGATCCTGCATTACTTAGGACAGTTAGGGTGGTAGAATGCGTGGGTACCAAAATTCAGAATATACTGACTGAGAAAAATAAGTTTCCTTTTCCTGATGCAGATGAAGACCTCCTTCTCAGAATCACAGTGATGCTTTAAGGCTTCTAATGTGACAGGTCTTTGTGTAGTCCCTGGGGGAGACCAAATTTTCTGGCTGGTAAAATGAGCAAGGCAGGTTTGAATGTTGTAGAAGTATCTCTGAAATTTAAAATTGGGGATTGTATGTGAAAGTAGATGTTGGATTGAGGTGGTTCCCATCTGTACAGGGTTGTGGTCTCTTGGGAGACAGTATGTGGAGCGATTAATAACTTGGACTCCAGGAGGTGGCAGAACTGACACCAGCTTTATGCTTCAGGCATGGTGCTTGATATTTCTTTCTGTGCCCACTTGCTTCATCTATAACCAGGGATGATAGCGACACCTATCTCGTAGGGCTGAGGATTAGGTGGGATGATACATAAAGCGTGCTTCTAACTGTGCCCGGCACTAATAAACTAAGTCTTAAGTGGTCCGGAATGCTGTTTGGAAAGTTTTTGTAATTCGATAGCTTAATTGTAGTTCTAAGAGCCCAGCCTTGCTGCTATGACTTCTAAATTTTAGGAGTCTTAAAACCAGTTGAAAGTTGCACTTGCGCTATGAGAATTCAATAATTAAAGACTATTTTCCTTCTGTTTCTCTTTTTTCTTTTAAGATTTTATTTATTTGAGAGAGAAAGCATGTGAGAGAGAGAGCATGGGGGGCAGAGGGAGAAGCAGGGGAGGGGGAGGGGCACCCCTACTTCTTTTTTAATTTGAAAATAATCTCAGATGGCTAGTGACTGTATAACTATAGAAAATAATTCTAACGAACTCGTTTTCCTCGACAATTACTTTCATAGTAGTATTGCGAGCCACTTTTATATTGGCCACACAAAAATAAAGACACTAAAGTGTGTTTGAAATGTATCATTGTGAATTGTGTAGGACTGTTGAATCACAGACCTGTACCTCTGAAACAAATAATACATAATATGTTTTTTAAAAAAAAAGAAGAAGAAGAAGATACCAGGAGGGGAAGAATGAAGGGGGGGGAAATCGGAGGGGGAGACGAACCATGAGAGACTGTGGACTCTGAGAAACAAACTGAGGGTTCTAGAGGGGAGGGGGGTAGGGGGATGGGTTAGCCTGGTGATGGGTATTAAAGAGGGCATGTACTGAATGGAGCACTGGGTGTTATACGCAAACAATGGATCATGGAACACGACATCAAAAACTAACGATGTAAGGTATGGTGATTAACATAATATAATAAAAAAAGACATGTATCATTGTGTTCTTAAGTCAGTATTCAGGAAGCTACTACTTCATGGCTTGATAACCCAGTTCCTTTTCACCTTGCACATTGTTGTAAGGTTGTATAATTTTCTCAGTCCCCTATTTTTTTCATTCATTTTGGCTTTTAAAAGAAGGCTGTAATTTATAGTATTTTAAAAGTTATTTTAAGAAAAAAAGTATAGAAAACAGCTAACATAATAAATCCCTGTATGTGGGACGCCTGGGTGGCTCAGTCTGTTAAGCGTCTGCCTTCGGCTCAGGTCATGATCCCAGAGTCCTGGGATCCAGTCCCACATCAGGCTCCTTGCTCAGTGGGGAGCCTGCTTCTCCCTCTGCCTCTGCCGCTTCCCCTGCTTGTGCTCTTTCTCTGTCTCTCTGACAAATAAATAAAATCTTAAAAAAATAAAAATTAAAAAAATACCCATATGCCTGGAACCTAGACCAGAAATTTTTATATTAAAATACATAATATTTTGGGGAATATAAATAAAAAATATTATGGCTGACATCATAGTTTCCTATGTATCCTTCCCTGGTCTTTCTCCATCCACCCTTCGTATCCCCCCCCTTTCCTCTTCCCAGGGAGATAACATGTACTCTTCCTGTCTGTTTCTTTACTTTTATTACATGGAGATATCTTTAAATAATTTGGGTGTTTAAATTCATATAAATTATGTCATATTAATATATCAGTCTGCCAGTTTGTACTTTTTCTCTCAAGTTTTGAAATACCAATCCAAAGTGATCACTATAGTTTGTTTTCACTGCTGCGTAGAATGTTATAATAATAGGACTTTACCACAGTTTAATTCTTCAATGTGACTTTCCCAGTGGATGGGAAAATATTTTCCAATGGATGGACAGAGAAGTTGATTAGTTTTTTTGTTTAGTCCTGTTGCTACTACAGATTGTGCTGCAGTAATCATTTGTACACCCCTTCTTGGACGTATTTGTAAGTTTCTCTGGTATATTCCTAGAAGTGGTGTGTGCATTCTCACGTGCCAAGTTGCTTTTCCAAAATCATTTTATCCTCATAGTCCCACCTACAGTGTATGAAGGTCCACATTTCCCCATATTCTCACTTAGACTGGATTTAGTAAGACACTTTGATTTTTGCCAGTTGGATTGCTATGAACTGGCCTTTTCTTTTTAATTAACGACGTTGGACATTAGCTAATGTTTTGTTTTGTTTTGTTAATAATGGGAACACCAGCATTGTTTGGGTGTTTTTTTTTCCCCCCCTAGAGGAGGGGAGGAAAACTGCTGCATCAGTAATCTGGTTTAAAGCTCATTGTTCTTGGCAGGTATATCAAATCACTGAGGGAAGAAACAGATGGTACCACCACCATGCGGAACTGAAGGGAAGGCAATTATCTTCTCCATCGACATAGTGGCTGGGCATTAGGGCCGGGTTTCAGATTCCCCTTTTCAAATAGGGGCATCTAGTTTCTGGGCCTGAGCCTTTTGTTTTTCTCTTATTAGTACTTCTTCTGGTCATTCACCATCATTACTATTAGGGTACCAGAGAAAAAGCAAAGTATAAAAGTTAGGTTGGTCTTCCTGGCTAAATTAACTGTACTAAGGTTTCTTTTAGAATGTAAGTGGAGAGGAGAGGGGAGGTAGTGTTTGGGGAAGATTTCTGGGGAGAGCATGTGTTGAAAACATTGCTTAAAATCAGATTTGGTAATTATTTGTGGCTTTCCATTATTCATGTAATCCTTGGGCCTGATTAGCATTTGTAAAGTATAAACTCTACAAATGCAGGGCATTAACATGAATAATTAAAAGGTAGGGAGTTAGCTATACGTGACTGTGGGTTTTCTTTTATTATTGTGGAGGCTATTTTAGTAACGAGGAAGCTTAGACTTGTAGACTGCTAGTCTGGAGACTTCGATTATGCTCTCAGCTCAGCCACATGTCATGATATATTGTCTGGTTGCCTTATTTTCCTGGAAAATGAAGGTTACTTTGCCGGGGAGGGGGGGGCGGTGCAGAAATCTATATTCTGCGCTCTATATCTATCTCAGTTATAAGGGTACAATCTGAATTTCTGGGAGGAGAGCCATACATAGTATAATCATACCTTGTTCAAAATTACCTTGGTCATTGCTGTAACTCATTGATTCAGGACCCCTAGACCCCACAAAGCATCCCTCCCAAAATTCTGGACACTTCCCAAGGGATGTCTGATGTGCTCACAAACAAGGCCACCTGCACTGGTGCCTCCTCTGTCTGTAAAGCATCTTCCTTGCTGGTGCTCTGCCATGCAGTGCTGCACCACTTAAGCTTAAGCTGTGTAGTTCCGTTTCCCAAACTGGTGTTCCGCACGTCATTCCTTCTGCGGGGTGTTAATGGGTATACCAACAAAGAGTGATTCTTAATTTAGATCAGGTTAGGAAGTCTATTTCTATACTATAGGATTTGTAAGGACATTTAATATGCTATTATGAGTTACCAAGAAAGGAATTTAGTACACTTGTTTGACCACGGAATAATTTTGTATGGAGTGTATGTGTGTCTACTGCACAGAGAGCCCAGTTGAGGAAATTCTGTAGTGTTTGTGTGTTTGCATGCATGCAAAGCATCATTTAAGAAAGTCTTCACTTGCCACCGTATGGTGCCAAAGCTGCGAGCTGGTCTGTTGTAAATGGATGGTTTCGATTTTTAAAGAATGGCTTCTGGTAGATTCTTTGACAAGCCCTGATATGTATGAATTTCTCTTAAAGTCAAACTTGGACGCTTGCTACATAACAGAAGTCTATAAACCTAGCTTGGCTGCTGGTGAAAAAATGCACAAAAAGGCATCTCAGCCTTTTCTGGTTCTTGCTACGAAGTGGGAGGCAGATACTACCTCAGTGAATGCCAGACTCTGGTCCATGAAGCCATGGCTGCCTCTGACTTCATGGGAAGGGTCTTTCTTTATCCTGCAGCCTCAGGCAGAGGCTATGATCCTCCCTTCATTCTGACGTTCCAGTGAGTAAAGAAGAGAAAACCCGTGATAGAAACTTAACTGTTTCCTCCAGATCCTTATCTGAGAGCTGCATGTGAGCATGACATGATGGATCTGTTTATTTTCTGAACTCTGGAAGCAGAAGTACAATGAAAGTTAAGTCATGCTATGACTTAACTGTGGTTTGATGGTTCTCTCACTGTGGTTTGATGGTTCTACAACTTTGACATGTATATAACACATTTGGGCAGAGAATTTGGATAAATAACTGGGATAAAATAAATGATATATGAGATTAAAGTGACAGGAATGGAAAGGAAGATCTGACAATATTTCCATTTCCAGCTTTGTAGTATGGGGTTAGTAGTAGAAATGAGAACTGCAGCTATGAATGGAGCATTTACCATGTGAGAGGCCCTGCAGGGGACTTTTCAATGTGTTCTCATTTAATTCTCAATTCCATGTTACACAAATAGAATACTCAAGTTCCGGGGTGAAGTGACTAGCCCAAAATAACACAGCTAGTAAGTGGTGGCCCAGCATTCAGACCTCTCTGTCAGGCTCCAAGTCACCTGCTTGTTCTACTTGCTGTGATAGAACAGAATAAGTGCAAGGGAAGTGAGCCCTTCTGATCCCCATCCTTCAGAGTTTAACGCAAGGAAACAGACTTGGAGGGACTGGTTGACAGTCACTGTTCTCCTTCTGGCACTGAATTCGTGTGACTTAAAGGAAGTGTCAGATACAGTAAACTATTTCAACATGCGAAAGAATAAAGAAAAATTTTTAGTTTATCAGGTCTGCCTTGGTTATTTTCTTTACTCAGTATAAAAGTAGCATGTGATGATTTTTAACAAGTTTGCAAAATACGAAATATATTTTAAAAAGAGACTAAAAATCAGGGTGCCCGGCTGTCTCAGTCAGAAGAGCATGTGACTCTTGATCTCGGGGTTGTGAGGGGTCGTGAGTTCGAGTCCCATGTTGGGTGTACAGATTACCCCCCCCCCAAAAAAAAGTTTACAAAGAGACTAAAAATCACAATGATCATTCTGAGAAAAATCGTTGTTGACATTTGGATGTATTTTCTCCCATGTCTTTTTTTTTTTCTGTGCATCTTCTCACTGGTTTGGAAAGTAGATGTTCCACTTTAAAATCTATCAGTGGTTACACTACATAAGATTTTTTCCCCCAAAATATTCTTAAGCTTATGTTACTAGATAGTGCTGGAAAATGTTTCTCTTCTTGTATATAAAAAATGAGCTTATGTTCTTCTTAAAACAAAAATTTAGGAAAATGTTTAAGATTGGAGTATGTGATTGCTCATAAATCATAGCAGCTTTTGAAACACCTGCTTTTTAAGAATCTGTTAAAATTGGAAGTTTACTTTTTGCCATTCAGATCCCTCTGCAAGCCAGCTGGAAGTGCTACTTTGGTAGTATAAACACGAGCACAACACTTTGCCACTTTAGCATTCCTATTCTTAAGGAAAGGTAGTATCTCTAACATTACTGAAAAACCCAGAAAGAATTTAATTAGAGTTAGGTCCAAAGTGATTCAAGATCAGTGAAAGGACTTTTACTAAACTTGGGGCAACTCTAGGCAACAACTAGACAGATCCTTCTTATATGTGCAACTGCACTTACATGTTAGGATTAACTGAAAAGTCAAGTTATTAACAGTATGTTCCATAAAGAAGGAATTGAGAAGGAAAATTCCACTGAAGGAAACCATGTAGAGATTGTGAGCAATAGATTTCCTGGCCTGAGATGCCAGTGAAATCTATGGAATTTGGAACTTTTATCCGAATAATTTTTGAATAATAATTGCCAATATTTATTGAGCACTTGTTGTGTGCAGGCTAGAGATGATTACAATCCTCTTCATAGATGACAAAATTGAGACTCAGGGAGGTTAAATAACTTGATTAGGATCACACAGCTAGGAAGTAGTAAAGTCCGAATTAGAATTTAGGTCTGTGACTGTAGAGTCTACATTTTTAAACATTACTCATGGTATTTTGCAACATTAGCCATATTATATAGGTGTCTGGGGTTTTGTTGTTGTTTTTTCCACTTCCCTTTGGGTCATTTTCATTACATTCTTTCAGCTGTATCTCATGCGCTTCCTTCTCCTAAGCTCTGGGCAAGATCCTGGTCAGAGTTCTTTGGGTAAGACACTGGCTTATAGTGGTCACTATATGCTTCTGGACTTGGAATTTGGCTGTAGGCTACAATAAAACACACACACACAACTGAGTCTGTCTTTGGAGGATTCTTTAATCTTTGAATGGTCTTACCTTTTGAGCTTCAACCCAATTTTAATCACTCACTAGACCTGTAGGCCCTGAAAACAGTTCTGTAGGAGTCAATCTGTCCTTTTTCTACCACTCCCCTTTCTCTACAGAGCAAAACAAAATCAATAACCACAAAGGTAGACATCTTGTGTTCAGTGCACAGAATGACCTCAAGGTTATCGTCCCTTTTCCTGCTCATAACAAAGTAGGTCACGTCTGTCATACAATTTTTTTGTTTCCTGAGTAGAAGAGCAAGTTCTTTTTCTTCCCCCAAAACTGGAGGAACCTGTAAGGGTGGGGGTGAGCCACCCTGCTGCCTTGACCTTGCTCTCTCCAACTTTTCTGTTGGTGAATTTGAACGACAGCCCACCGACTGTGTTTCAGAACTTTTCAATAAAGGTTAGAGTGTATTTGCTAAATCAGGGAAACCCGTGGCTGCTGCCGAGTTCTTCCAAGAAGTCTATCTCAGGGATGCATCAGAGGTTGGCGGACTACAGACGGCAACCTGCAGGCGGGTCTGACTCCAGAGTTTCTGTGCTAAGAGTTAAGAACGGCTATTTATTTTTGCGGTAGAATATACATCACATAAAATTTGCAGTTTTAACCATCAGTGGCATTGAGCATATTCACAGTTTTTGTTTTGTTTTACTTCCTAAACGGTCGTAAAAAAAAAAAAACACAAAGAATACGTGACCTACTCCTGTGGCCTGATAGCCCAAGTATTTACTGCCTGGCCTTTTGTAGAAGACGTTTGACCCCTGCTTCAGGCTGTTTGTGTACGGAGAGGTGACTGGACGGACGATCAAGGGTGTCCGCCGTGCGGGCGGACAGCCCTGCGTGCACTTCCGGCTCTGCCTCGACGGCCGGCGAGTAGCCTGAGGCAAGTCACGTGAGTCCGGGCCTCGCTTTTCTCAAGCCCTGCAAAGCGGTGATGATCACAGTCACCACCTTCTGGGGCGCGCTCGTGACTCACTGGACTACTTGAACAGTCGAAGCGAGCGGTCCTGTGAGTGACCTGCCCGGAGGAGGTTGGTGGGCTCCTCCCCAGCGGGGAAGGACTGGCGGAGCCTGAGCGCCCCCGGCCGTCTTGCCGCCGGCCGTCGGAAGGGCCCGCGTGAGGGCTAAGGCAGCCCAAAGAGGAGGCCAGAACTTACCAAAAAAAAAAAAGTCAGAAATGGAACTGCTATCCTAATGGCTTCATTTTCGGATCCGGGTGATGCCGTTCCTTCCTGCTTGGGGGCCTGCCTCTCACTTAAACGCACCTTAGCTGAGTTTGCTAGGCTTACAGCTGGAAGGGTTATGTGTTAGTTTGCTGGGCTGCCATGACAAAACACCACGGACTGGGTGGCTTAAACAACAGATTGATTTCCTCACAGTTCTGGAGGCTACGAGTCCAAGGTGCTGGTGTTGAGAGGGTTGATGTCTTCCAAGGCCCCTCTCCTTGACTTGTAGGCAAACCTCTGCTCTCTCCTCACATGGCCTTCCCTCGGGGCCCTCATCCTAATCTCTTTATAAGGACACCTACCAGTCAGATTAGGGCCCACCCTAATGACCTCACTTTACCTTAATGACCTCTTCAGAGGCCCTGTCTCCAAATGCAGTCACGTTCTGAGGTTCTGGGGGTAAGAACCTCAAATACAAATTTGCGGGTTCTGTTGAGAAGCTGTATTTCAGCCCGTAGCATATTCTAATTTTTACAGTATTCTGTGTGTATTAACTACTTCTGAAAATACGATGGTAAGGAGAATGGGAGTAACTTGTTTGGCTCCTGGGGCCGTCAGAGCCCACTGGGGCAGGGCTGATCCCACACAGTGAGGGAGGGTCGGAGTGGCTGTGGGGGATGGGGTGGGGCCAGATGGCCACTACAACCCTGGGCAGAGTTCCTCCCCCACAGTAGGTGTTCATTGTCTGCCAGCTTGTTAGCTGCTGCTATTCTCTAGAAGTATAAGTTGTTTTTAGAAGATAACTTTGGACTGTATCTTCATTGTAAAGTTCCTGAGTAATTAGCAATATATTTTGAAGTGGGTTTTTTTTAACCCTCCATTTGCTATGTCATTTTTTTTTTTTTAGTGAATTTTGCTTAGAATCGCAAGTCCAGGAACGCTCTCAGAAGGCCCTCTGTATTTCTGAGCATCCAGTAGATACGACATTTACACCAGCCCAGAGGGGGGGGCTTACCACACCCGGAAGTCTCTGGTACCTTCTAGTGTAGCATCATCACCATGCAGTCAACCTGGCATTTCAGGTCCAAGGGAAGAGGCTGAGGGCTGAAGACTTCAGGCCAGGCCTAAAGGAAATACAGCTTCTCAACAGAATGCTGGCATTAAATTCTACTAAATATTACTACATCAGTTAACTCTGGCTGGGCAACAGACCGCTCTAAAACTTACAGCCGAAAACAACAGCAGTTTGCTATTTCTAATGATTCTTTGGGTCGGCTTGGTGGTTCTGCTGCTGGTTTTGCCTGGGCTCACTCCTGGGCTACGTTGAGCTGGAGGGCCGGTTGGGGGGAAGGTCCTTGATGGCCTCACTCACTTGCCTGACAGTTCATGGTGGCTGTCCACTGGAGCCCCTGGGTTCCCCTCCATATGGCCTCTCATTCTCTAGTGGGCTGGACCTGTTTGTAGTGATCTCAGGGAAGCACCCAAGGCAAGCGACAGCTGAAGCTGCAGGGCCTCTTCTGGCTTCACCTTGGAAGTCACACAAGGTCACTTCTGCCACGTGCAGAACATGGTCAAAGCATGTCATGAGGCCAGCTCAGATTCAGGAAGTAGGGAAAGAGCCCCTACCTCCCGGTGAGAAGCAGCAAGTCAGATTGCGAAGAAGCCTGGACACGGGCATGGCTCACCAGGGGCTGTTATTCTAACAGTCTGCCACAGCCGCTAATGTTCATTGACCCCAGATGCATCTCTCTGTGATTTGTATCGAATTCGGGTGGGAAAGTAGTTCAGGCTTGAATGCAAATGTATATTCTGTTTTTTCTCAGAATATATTTGAGTGTACTTATGTATAAATGACGTTTGAAAACATGTACTGAATGGCAAGTTTATATTTTCTATTTTGCACCCAGGAGGGTGTAATTCAGAAATTCCATCCTGTGTCATTACAGCCGACTTAGTGAGGTTTTTCAACTGGGCTGTGCAAATAAAGGGAAAGATTAATATGTACATTTGCCAGAAATTACAAAATCTTAAACTGATTAAAATGTTACCTTTGATGTTCTAGATGATTTCAAGCATCTCTTTTCTTTCTTTGGATGCGTTTTCATTAACTCATAATAAATGAGGATCTTTGATCAAAGTAGGAGTCAAGTTCTAGTGCAGTCATATATTCAGATGCAGTATACACACATGGATTGTTGTATATAAACAGCTGAGGATTTCAAAAGGTGTGTGTATGTGTGTGTATCACACACACATATGCACATTGCCTTCTAGGTACAACCACCCAAGCCAAGTGACCAGAAGCTTCATGGGTTCTTTCTGCGTCTCCTCCATCAATTCATTCCTTCTTAACTGATGCCTGGGACCCTACCTTTGTTCTCCTTCCAACCTCCATACATTCTCCTCCCATTTCTTTTGCACAAACAAGCACGCTGATGTAGATATAGATACTTGTGAGCACCCTGTGACACACACAGCCTTCTGGGTTTCATTTCATTCTGGAACCAATGTATATACTACTTTGACCAAAATCAGTGGGGGAGAACAGTGCATAAATCCTGTAACTGTTCTTGTTCCCATCTCCCCATCCCCAAGGCAGGCAGGCCCCAGTGTTCCCAGGTGCATCTGTTCCTCATGTACAAACCCTCTTTATTCTCTCCATCATACCACCATGCTTATGACGAACTCCCCGGTTCTCGGGTATTCCTCTAAAAGCAGATGGATTTAGCTTTAGGGTATCTGAATTCAAATGTATAATTCTTTCTTCGTAGTAGAGGATCTTAAGAGGGATTCCCCAAAAACTGCTGGGTCCACAAAGCTCATGAATCTGTGAAACCATATATCTATCTGTATATATATAGATAGATAGATAGATACACACACACACACACACACACATATATCTATATATATCTATATATATATATCCTTATGTCCATTTTTTTTCCTGAGGAGAATGTCTATAGCTTGCACAGATTCTGAAAAGGACACATGACCTAAGAAAAGGATAAAATCCCTCAACCTATGGAATCTCAGTGAAAAAAGCAAAGGGTGAAAAGATATAGGAAGAAAAAAAATGATAACCTGTTTTCACAATATTACCTACTGGGTGCCCCCCACTGCCCAACAGTACAGGACAGTACAGAGGCTGGGAAGAGAAGAAGCTTTTGTAAGGAAAAAAAAACCCAGTGGTACCAGTAGAGAGTGAATCATGCCAACCAATGTCCAAGAGAAGGAAACATTTAGTGAGCACCTTCCGTGTGCCAGAATTTAGGCCACAGGCTCTAATTTTTCATTTAATCATCTCCAGCATTTACAGATTTGATGGGAACCTTCTCTGGCTTTGGAGGTACTGAGAAATAGATTCAGACTTGAATTTTGGCTCTTCACTTAACTGTGACATGTGGCATGCGCTGTAACTTCGGAAACCCAGTTCTCTTGATCCTAGCATGAGGTTAAGAGTACTTACTAAATTTACATGAAGGTGGGGATTATTCCTGGAAGTTTTAGGGATTTCCTAAATGGTAGCTATTAACATATTTTGGAGATGACAAGGTTGACATTGACAAGGTTGATTGGTCAGTTGCAAGGCCACAAAGGGCCTAGCCCTGGGATAGGTTCCAGGGGCTACCGAGAACAAGAAGTTTAGCCCGTGGTTCTACAACCCCTTCCTTCCAGAAACCAGGCCCTCCCTTCTCACCCAAAGGTTCTGACAGCCATTGCTGTTGCTGTGGAATTAGGGAAAGCTCTGTCCTTCTACAGAGGGAGAAGCTGTGTTCCCAGTGGCTCAGGTTGAAACTCTGGCCCATGAAAATCTTGCTTCGTGCTAGCACCGAAGGTAGTACTCAGCTTCAGATCATAGGCTAGATTGTGGGTCAGGTGGGCTTTAGTGGTCAGCCTAGGAGCTGAGTTAACATATATAATATTGTTTCTGTCAGGGAGCTATTTTCAACATTCCAATGAGATGTCCCATTCCTATGCTGGAGACTGGTAGACCGGTGTCTACTAGTCCATATGTTGGAGACTAGACTAGAAAATTGATAAGGTCATGGGGAATCATTCTCAGGCCAAAAAAAAAAAAAAAAAAAGGGAGAGACTCAGAGAAACATGACACTGAGAAATACTTATACTTTTCCCCATTGTTTACTGAGTGTTAACTTCATATAGTTTGGACATCAAATCTGTCCCACCCATTTACTAATTGCATGACATAATGGGATGAGATATGCATGAGAGGATACTTACTGTCTTTCCTTTTGAGACAACTCAGCCTCTCTTTTGATCAAGAGCTACTGCTATGAGTGGGCTTAACAGTGCTCCACCTGCCAAGGCCCGAGTCACGAAATCCATCATGGACATCTTTTCTTCCTTTGAGGGGAAAAAAGTCAGCTTTTTCATGAGCCATTTATTTCCTTTTGGCCCCACTTCTGGGATAGGGAGAGATGGATCCAGTATGTTTATGTGACAAAAGAAGTGTATCCGTCAACAATACATGATTTGGGGATGTAAGTTATGCCCTGATAGTTTGCAGCATAAGAAACATTTAAACAGTTATAACTGGAGTATTTTAATTATTCCTCTGAATGCAACATTCCTTACAAATTCAGCCCTCCATGAGCCAACACTTTTCAAACTGCTTTTATTGGGGGGTGGGGGGGAGGCTTTTAGAAAACTATTTCAGCTTCCTTAGCAATCTTTTCTTTAGTATTTAATTCCTCTTTGTTTTGATCTGAATAAATAAAATTCAAGAAAAGAAATTCAAGACCTGTGATCCTTAAGGACTATCATAGTGTAAACTTGAAAATGTCATTTTCTTAACAAATAGATTTTGTAGATGTCTATAGATTATATCCAAATGCCTATCCTTCTTCACACTGTGGACATGTGGACCTGTAAAAATCCCAGTAGAAAGAACCTTTCTAAGAAAGGTTGATAGACCTATCAGGGATATATTTTTTAAAGGTAAACATACACATCGGTGTATGTATGTGTGTATATAATTTATATATATGTACGTAAATTTGTGTGTGTGTGTTATCTCACATATACTTCTCACTAGTGGGTCATGAAAATAAGCTTATGTATTTAAACCCAGGATCTGGAGGATGGGAGCTCAAGAATGGGGTTAGGTGGGCTATGACCACATTGGAACAGTCCCCAAACAGTTGTTAAGGTGTGCATTTTCTGGGAGGATCCAGAGCTCATGCATTCTTCTTGGAGAAAGCTGTGACACAGTTTAGAAACCACTTTTCTGGAGTAGGTTAAGGAATGGACCTAAATAATGTCTGTCTTCTTCTCTTTAGAAGAATCTTGAATTCTCTAAATGTTCAAATCTTTAGGGTCTTAGAGCTTCAGAGAAGGTGGAAGGATCTGGTTATGTGCAGAGGATGAGTAACAATGATAAAGAGTCAATGGAATTTTGGGGGCCAAATAGAGCTTTTCCTAGGCCAGTGGCTTTGTTTTTTGATCAGGTTGGTGCTTTTGTACATGAGGCTTCGGTGATTATCATAGCTTTATAAAATGAGCTGTCATGCTTTCTCTCATTTCTCTTTACTCAGGTGTGTGTGTGTGTGTGTGTGTGTGTGTGTGTGTAAATAATCTGTCCACTGATTTGGCAGTAGGAAGTGGTCAGTCATCCCAAGTTTTATTTCATAGGCCCACTGTAAAGGATGGAGCCATCCTATCTCTTGACCACTTTTTCTCTAGTTTGTCTCCTGTCAGTATAACTTCTGTCTCAATGTAAACATGAGTCAGTAATCAAGGGACCCTATGGATTAGCTGTAGCCTTAGTGTCCATGAAAACTACCAGAGGGAAGAGAGTAACTGTTCAAGTTTTTGGGTTTTTTTTAATTGTGGTAAAATACACAAAGCCTAATGTTTTCCGTCTTAACTGTCTTGAGTGTATAGTTCATTGGCATGAAGTACAGTCACATTGTTGTGCAACTGTAGCATTTTTTTAACAATGGGTTTTTCTGTGCAGATAACTCTACTGTGCTTAGTCAGAAATTTCTCCCCAGAAAACCGCACTCTTACCCTAAAGACAATATAAGTAAAATGTGTCTGCGAAAATAACTGAGCATATCAGTTCACTTTTTATAATTAAAAAAGACTTAGTTTTACAACTGCCACCAAATCTGTTACTAAATCTGTCAGGATTCTAATTTATCTTTGGCATATCACACCCCGGAGAGGCAGCCTTTCTTGTGTTAAATCCTCATGTTTCCCTTTTCTGTCTCCTAAGTAACAATCTATTTCGAGGTAGGCTGTAAGACTGAAGGCACCCACTTCAGCGTGCTTGGTTCTGCCAATTCAGCCCAATGGATGTTGGTTGATTACCTACTGTGCTCAGATACGCTGCCTTCAGTTACCTTCAACACCATGGACCTCAGTCTCTAAAAAAGAGAAGTTTTCAATCTGACAAATAAAAATAGAGGGCATTAATGGGGCACCTGGGTGGCTCAGTCAGTTTAGCGTCTGTCTGCCTTTGGCTCAGGTCATGATCCCAGGGTCCTGGGATAGAGCCCCACGTCAAGCTCCCTGCTAGTGGGGAGTCTCCTTCTCCCTTTGCCCTCCCCCGCCCCCCTGCTCGTGCTCGCTTGCTCTCTCTCTCTCTCACTCTGCTCTCTCTCTGTCTCAAATAAATAAAATCTTAGGGTTCTTAATGCCCTCTTTTTTTTTTTGAAAGATTTTAATTAGTTACAACCTGAGAGGTAGGTATGTTATACCATCCCCATTTTATAGGCAAGGAATCTGAAGCTCAGAGGTTAAATAATAACCTCATGGCGGTAGGGCTGGGATTCAACTTACATTGCCTTTCTATAGAATGCTGTAGAATGCAGGATGCAGTCTAGTGCCGCTCTTACACTTATGAGGACATAAAACCGGGGTTTTATGCACACTTTTGTAGCAAAGCACTGATCTCATGACTTAGAGTTCTGAAAAAGAATCGAATCACAATGAGAAAGATACGATACTCTCAGTCTCGGTTTTGAATGTTTCAGAGAAATAACTTTGCAAAGCTTTGAGATAATTATTTCAGAATTGTGGCTTTTAAGGATGAAGGTTTTACTGATCAAAAAATCTTAGTACCCCTTATTCAAATGTTTATTTTTAAAAGTTGGAGAGAGCTTGCATTCAGAATGCTTCTTAGCACTATGAAGGATAATAGTGTTCAGCTTTGCATGATTTTATTCAAAAGATTTTTTTCAATCTCTAACAATTTTTGGTTCTAGAACATAAGGTACATGAATTTTACATAGCAAAATTATGTAAATGTATGTACACTACTTTCTGTCCAGTGGCACTTCTTCCTTCTAAGTTAGGCAGACAGGAAGTAGTTTATCTGATAGTGCGCTAACTGGCTTTGGTGTAAGGCACTCCCTTTACTACTGTGTGAGAGTATTTGAATGAAAACATCATTTGACATTTCTTATTCAACTCTTTGGTTTTTCAGGAAAATTTCTTAGGTTCCTTTAGCAAGATTAAGATGCATACTTTTATTTTTCTTTATTACTTTTGCTGTATTTTATACTTATTGTATGGAGATAATGCCCTTTATACTATAATTTTGAAATGAGCCAAGTCTGTTTTTCATCTTATATCTTTTCAACTCTATGATACAGCTGAGTAATCAGAATGGATCCTCCATTTTTCAAATGAAAAAACTCAGAGAAATGTAAATACCTTTTTCCGAATTCTCAAGGAGAACTAGTGGAGGCAAGGATGATATTTATATGTACTTTAAAATTCTGTGTACGGGGATGCCTGGGTGGCTCAGTCGGTTAAGCAGCTGCCTTCTGCTCAGGTCATGATCCCGGGGTCCTGGGATCGAGCCCCGCGTCAGGCTCTCTGCTCAGCAGAGAGCCTGCTTCTTCTCCCTCTCCCTCTCCCTGCTGCTCTGCCTGCTTGTGCTCTCTCTCTCTCTCTGTCAAATAAATAAATAAACAAAATCTTAAAAAATAAATAAATAAATAAAATAAAATCCTGTGTACGAATTTGCAACAAACCATGCTTATTTGACAGAAAGTTTTCCTTTTTTCTTCATTCTCAGAAGACTGGATGTGCATGGTTCCAGGAGTTAAGTAAGATGAAGATAAGCTTTAAATTCAGGAATGCTTAGTGTAGTCTAGGGTAAAGACACTAGGAAAAATTCCTGACCTAGAACTACTGTATTTCATATTACTGGATCCAAAAACTGAATGAAATGATTGTATATGTATTATATTTACTGCATATAATATATAAATTCCACAATGTCTTACATGAGAGCTACTTATTTATATGTACTAGCCATCTCCTTTTGGAATATAAGCTCATAGGTAGAGGAGCAGGTTAGAAAAGATACCTTCTCCCCCCCCCCATTTCCCTAGCAACTTTGTTGAATATTGGGAATATAGACCACTAACAATGTAGAAGCTCCCAGTAGTGATTATTGTGTAGAATGAATACATTTATAGCATGATTATTCTGCTCTTTCCCATTAAAGCCATTCTTTCAGATCAGAATGTGAAACCAAACAGAGAGCCAGCCAATCAGGACTGTTATTTTAATCTATTTGCTTTTTGGTTTTTTTCAGTATTTAAATCTAGGATTTCCATTCAATATAACCCACTAAAAGGATTTAGTTTCATATTATAAAAATGATTTTGGAAAGTCAATAGAGTGATATTAAAGCTCTACTTTTCTTCTTCAGCTTTATTCTTGCTTATTGGCGATGCTGAGTTTGCACAAGGAGAGTGTGCTCACCAGTTTGTTTTCCTTCATCTGTGCTGTTGTGTAATGGCCAGCTATGGTCTGAAGTAGTTGTCGTGATAAACTTGGCCATGCCATTTAATAGATTGGGCTCAGGCACCACAGGGTGTGAAATCTAGGTCACTACTCATAAGCAGCCTTGTCCTAGAAACAAGAGGCTTTCTGGTTGTCCCACGTCTTACACAAACGGCTCATCTTCGCACTTGAAATCATTGGCATAATTTGCGTCAGGGATTAAGTTGAACTCTATGAAATTGCCATTTTTGACCATTCTTTACCTAAAATCATTTTTTGTTTTTCAGCTTAACACTAAGTACAATGAATAAAATCTGTTTAAATTTTAGACTCTTACACTATAATTTCTAAGCCTTTTCATTAAAAAAAAAAAATACTACCTGTTAAAAACATGTTCAGTAGTCTTTGAGAATTTATACAGGTAATACCTCTCCCTTGAAGCAACATCATTATCAATGGCAAAGATGATCTACAAGGACAGAGGTGGATTCTAGGACTTAGGAGAGAATGAAGATAAAACACTTCACAAGGTCCTAACTACAGTAATGCCAGAAGTCTTTGCAGCATAAAATATGCATCAGAGAGAGGAGTGGTTATGGGGAGAAGGGAAGAGGGATGCTTAGAGGTAAGGTGAATACTCCAGAGGGGTAGAGAATGAGAGTGTGGCAGGCACAGGCCTGTCAGGCCGAGCTGCAGTGGAAGAAAGTGGGAGCCAGGGCCCTTAAAAGCAGTGATGATAGGAACATGCTGTAGCACCAAAGTCAGCTCACCTTCCAAGCAGCACAGGTAGGTGTCTGGGGAGAGTGAGGAACATAAATGGTTTCTGCTTCCCACTTATCTTAAAAGACTACATTCAGACTCACACCCTGAGAGAGCATGCTGTCTGCTGATGCCTGAAAATCATCTATGTGAGGGATGCCGTTTTTGCTTAGCTAATTAGGAAAGTAAAATAGAAATATCCGAAAGAAACAATCCACGCCGTGCTTGTTAAAATTAATTGTAGTCAACTCAATAATCAAGGGTGGAAGGAGACGCCCTCATCACATCCTTTGGTGGTTGGATATGGGGGAATTATTGAGGAAGGAGAGTACCGAATACCTAAAACTAGGATGATGAGGTATAAGAATGTGAGAATCTTATAATGGGTCTTCCATTTTTCTTGGAATTGCCCGTGTTTGCCTTTTAGAATATACAGAGGTAACGTTTAATTATTGAGGTCCTACTGTATCTTAATGATATCATTTAACATACTTGTATCGTTAAAAGCTAGAATAATCAGAGTAGCTTTTCCCTGGATCTTTCATTTCCCATACCTGCATTGTGTGACTAGAAGTTTATCTAGCTATGTCAGAAAATCATCTTGAGGGCATTTACATGGGATGCTCTTGAAGCTTGGTAGTTATTTCCCATTCTTAGCTATTCAGGTTGTTTGTGCCACTTCTGTTTTGGAAGCAGAACCTAATAACTATAAGATTAATAATTACAGCATGTGATTGTTGAAAGCTTAATGGTTAGTGTCATTTACTGTTTGTGACTTTGCATTTCAATAGAGGAGGAATTTTTACTCCTCACTAGTTCACAAAGTTTTTCTTGTGCCAGCTTATGAGAACAATTCTATATGGAAGTAGGATTGTATACCCTTGTTGGCTCTCTCTAGTGTCTTGTGGGTCTCTGCAGAAGAATTGGCGCTTCCTCGAGTTTGGTGTCGTGTGCTTGCTGTTCTCATACTTCTGACAGGCTATGTTGTTGCCTTGGCAACTCTGACTAGGTTTTCACAACTATAATACAGAAAATAGATTTTAAATCTTCAGATTAGAAAATTCCTGGCAGAGGAAACTACACTTTCCCTAGCTTTTGGTTAACACACCATTTTAGTTGAGGGTAGCATTTATTTCATTTTAAATGCTGTTATTCTGAAATGAATGTGAAATTCCTGAGATTTCATGTATGATTCAATATTACCATGTGCTTTAATCACAGATCAGCTTCTTTATCGTAGTATACATAGAGCTCTTTAAAAAAAAAAATCCTTTAAATTCTTCACGGTCTTCGGTTTCGATGTTTTAAATTTTTCATGCCTCTGCAGGTGATTCTTCCTTCCCTGTGCCCACCATACCATTTGCTTATTCTTTTCCTCATAATCTTAAAGCCATAGGATGCTCAAAAAGTTCCTCCGGGATGCCTTCCCCACTCCTAGTCTGCCTATGTATTCCCAGTGTGCTGGCAGTTTTTAAGTTGGCTGCCCTAAAGCATTTAACATTCATCCATGGTAGAAGGACAGAATGCCATGGGGGTCTGCCTGCAGGAGCATCACGGTCCTCAGGGTAAGAAATCTGACTTTACAGAGCATTGGGATGACACAGGAATTCTCCAGCATATACTGTTGCCAAATAAAATGAAGAACATGAAGAGGTAAAGGGAGGTTATAGGCTTAAGCAAGAATGGAAAAGAAAGGGATGGAATCATTAGTGTTGGGGATAAAAGAGCAGATGTTAATCAGGTATTTTCTGGTTAACAGCAACCTAAAGAAACATACCTTTCTCTAGTTGAAGATTTATAAGTTGCTTTTCAGGACATAAGTGAATTTATACAATTTCTTACCTCTCAATACAACAGGGATTGATGACACCCCCCCAACAGGTGGGGGAATGAATTCTGAAATTTCACGAAAAAATACAGTTTACCCTTGAAAGGTAGAGAAATGGCCATCATTTGGAACCACTTTTAATGTTGACCAGGGAGATTAGCACCTACTGGAGCGTCTGTTCCTATTAAAATAAAAAATCTGAAAAAAAAAAATTGCAGAAAGAGAGGGGTGGTGAAGGTAAGCATGGTCTTTGGGGGGATGGACAGGTCATGCCTAAAATTTAAAAATCCCTAACTTTATAATGCGTGTGTCTTCTATAATGTATTTCTCATAGCATATAGGACCTTAATTAAGACATACCTAGCATGACACATAGCAAGATCAATAAATATTTGTGGTTTAACTAGAAGAGACACTATTATTTTCTCTTTTAAAAACAAGTGGCATTTCATGTTATTGATAGTCTTTTCTTTGAACACATCCTATCCATGAAATAAATGTATTTGCTTCTGCTACATTTGATGATACAAAAAAAGAAAAAAATCTAAAAAGACTGCCAAAATAGTGTCACCGCCATCTTCAAACTTGAAAAAGTGACTAAAAATGTGAGAAGTTAATACTCAGCATATGGTTTTCTTCAAAAATGGAAAAGCTTGTATAGGAATATTATCTAGCAGCTACTGAAAACTTTAAAAAGGGATTTTGAAAATGAAATCAGTTATAGAACCTTGCCTTTTGTGAAATATGTTATAATTATCTCAATATGAACATAATGTGAAAGTAAATAAAGTATAAGCTGCCCTTTTCCCATAAGGCTTGTCTTTTTTGAGAGGCTTTTTGGAGGAGGCCTGCTCCCAGAATAAACATGCCTCTTAACCGGACTTCTCAGCGGTCCACATTAGCATATGAAGTGAGGGCCCATTTTAGTGGTCCAGCTTAAAACATCTTTTCCACTATCACTGACAACTGGAACACACAGAGAATTATGAACAAAAATAGTCTCCAGAAATTCTGAACAAAAATAGTCTCCAGGCATCTCTTACTAGTTACTGCCTAAATATTTTGAATGTAATGTACATTTTTCTGATAAGAAAAGAAATATTGTGAGACCCTTTTGCAGGGAAGCATTAAAACTGTTTTTAAATCATCTGTAATCTGACCATCTGCACATAGCTACATTAACATTTTGGTAAATACTACTCTGACCTTTATAAACTGTGTGTGTGCACATGCACAAACTTGTATCATTGCATATATGGTTTTACAACCTGTTTTCTTTCCACTGAGTGTTAGAAACATTCTTCTAGAGCAGTTATGATATCCTTTTGTTTGGAATTTCTGTCAACTTTATGGGCAAAGAAATGAAGGTTTATTGTTCTGATTTGCATTTCTTTGATTACTGGTGATGTTACACATTTCTTACCTGCTTGTTAGCATTTTTCTTCTGTGAATTACATGTTTATTGTGGTATTTTCTATTGGGGTGTTTATCTTCTTTTTATAAATAAAGGATACCTACCTTTTTCTGGTTACTTGTTATAGATATTTTCTCCTTTTAGCATTAGCAATTTAATATTGTTATGGATTTTTGTCATTCATTTAAATCTTTGTTGTTTTGAGAATGCTGATTTCAGAGAGTTGATTTGGGAGTGTCAGTAGGTGGTTCAGAAACCCAAATGTGACCCATCCACTATGAACTCATAAACTGTGAAGACCTGGTGAATCCTAAGGCCTGAGCTCCGGGGCACAGAGCACACAGCAGCCTCAAAGCTGGGGCAGGATTAAGCCCACTCAGATGCCTTCAGCCTGCTGCATCTAACTAGGTCAGTCTGCAGTGGCCCTGACAGACTGCGGGGCTATTTTTGTCAGTGTTTCTTCTGCCTGTGAAAAATTAGAATTGAGAAAAGCTACAGATGCTTCCCATATGGTTGCTATTAGTGAAATTATGTACAGAGGTTTTAATTTGAAAAAAGCAAGTAAGTACACTCAAAGTCTTTAGGGACCTAAAGGGCTGTTACAGAGACTTCCAGCTATCAAACCCATGGGGCTTCCTTTCCAGGAAGACGGCTTCATCTTTGTGGTGGCCTCCGTCCTGTTCTTGTGACTACCAAGGAGGGAGCCTCTTTCCTGGCGTTCATGATTTTGTCTGTCTCCTAATACAGTACTTTATGAAGGATTTGAATGTAATTTTTACCCTCTTCTCCTCCTCCCAACAGATTTTTTTTTCTCTCCCAAAGAGACATGTAGCCTTTTGCATACTTTGGGGCATTTCCCATTGACCAGTGAACTGAGCAGATAGCTGCCCCAGTTTTTCCTACATCTAGGAAGTAAAGAGTTTTCATTTGTGATCAGCTGTCCTTGTTCTTAGAATGGCTTCGACATAGCAGTGAGCGGGCTGTGACGGTTTATCACTCTAATTGGTCCATTAGATGTGCTTGATGTTTCACAGGATTCTAGGGAGAGGAAAAAAATGTTCATCCGCAACAGACTTGTGGAGCCTACTAATGGAGTTTAATATCTATTTTTGCCATCTGTAAAAATGCATTATGGATTCATATTTTAAAGCATTTAAAAAAATTGTAGTGGTATTGATCATTAAGTCATCAAATTTAGTTACTATTAAGGCAATCAGGTGACCTCTGAATTTGATTTCCACTACATTTCCGATCAGGGTGCTTATCCCAGTACATTTGACCAACAAAGAGAATTTACTGCTACATTGTTTTCATTTTATGAGAAATATCATGTTGAAACAATATCATTTGTCTTTTATTTTATTTTTTATTTTTATTTTTTAAAGATTTTATTTATTTGACAGAGAGAGACACAGCAAAAGAGGGAACACAAACAGGGGGAGTGGGAGACGGAGAAGCAGGCTTCCCGCGGAGCAGGGAGCCCGACGCGGGGCTCGATCCCAGGACTCTGGGATCATGACCTGAGCCGAAGGCAGACGCTTAACGACTGAGCCACCCAGGCGCCCCTATCATTTGTCTTTTAAAGAGAATTCTGCAGTCATGTAACTTATAAACATACTGTAATGACATTTGTAAAGTGTGTCCCAGAATAATAAATACTGCCAAAAAAAAAAAAAAGTCCTTTGTCAAGTAGGTTTGGGAGACACTTACTCCCAAATTTTACTTGCTTACTTTACTATAGAGTGCCTCAAAACATTTAATACAATTCCAGTTTCTCCTCAGAAGAAAAGACATAATTCCTACTATTTTCTAAATGTATTTACTATCAGAACCCTACTTTTTGGGAAGCATCACTCAGAGCCCCCTCTTGATAAATCCTAGGCTACGGAGTAAGCTTTTAAAAAAGCAGTTAAGATTATCATTATGATTCATAGCTTAAGAAGCATTTAATGTGGTTACATTTCTTTATTTCTCAGTATTTATAGGTATATAAATATCTCTTCCAAGTGCGCAAAACATGTTTCTTGGTGCAAGGAATTGATGAAGAAAGCAGAAGAATCTGATCAAAGATTTGGTAATTTAGGTAAGAAAGCATTAAATAAATAAGCATATAGGATACTGGAATGACCCTTTTGGGGAAGAGAAGGAAATGGGGAGAGAGAAATGAGGTTCTTGTCTTCAGTTACCAGTGGCTCAGACCATTGTAATATTAGGTTAAGTCATTCTAAGGTCCAACTAAAGAAGCTTTTACTCCATTCAAAATCATGATATTTCACTCTTCAATAAGATAATATTTAGGGATGCCTGGGTGGCTCAGATGGTTAAGCATCTGCCTTCAGCTCAGGTCATGATCCCAGGGTCCTGGGATCGAGCCCTGCATCAGGCTCCCTGTTTGGCGGAAGCCTGCTTCTCCCTCTGCCTCTACTGCTCCCTCTGCTTGTGCTCTCTTGCTCTGTCAAATAAATAAATAAAATCTTTAAAAAAAAAAAAGATAATATTTAGATAGTCTTTATTTTACTTAAGGGGGGAAAGTGTGAACCTATTTCTTTTTGGTTTTGTGTTTAACAGCAGTGCCAGTTTCTTAATATGGTTTGAGCTACCAAATACGAGGTCTGCCCTGGTCCCGGGAGAGAAAGGCTGAGCTATTAGGGATGGATCTTTCAAGGTGTAGCTTGAGCTGAGAATAAGAATCCGAAGTCAATTGATGCATGGTGTGGGGAGAGTGCTTCCTGAAATTGCCAGAGCTCATCTCCTGCTCCAGACAGGACAGATTCCATTTCCCTTTGCCACACAGGGCCAACTACTTTCACTCTCAAATTGTCCTTTGCTCTATTTTTGTTTACTTTTGGCCATTTTTACTATTTTATTGAAGTATAGTTGACATGCAGTGTTACAGTAGTTTTGACAACTCTCTGCATTACTTTATGTTCACCCCAAGTGTGGCTATCATCTGTCACCATACAATGCTATAACAATACCTTTGACTATATTCCCTCGACCGTACCTTTCATTCCTGTGACTTATTCTTTCTCTAACTGGAAGCCTGTACCTCCCACTCCCCTTCACCCATCTTGCCCAGCCCCCAGCCTTCCCCTCACCCCAGCAACCACCAGTTTGTTCTCTGTATTTATGGGTCTATTTTTGGTTTTTTGTCTTGTTTTTTTAAATTCCACATATAAGTGAAATCATATGCTATTTGTCTTTGACTTATCTCACCTAGCATAATAACCTTTGAGTTCCCTCTATGTTGTCACAAATGGCAAGATCTCATTCTTTTTATGGCTGAATAATATTCCATTGTATGGATACACACCACATCTTCTTTATCCATTCATCTGTCGATGGACGCTTAGGTTGCTTCCATACCTTGGCTATTGTAAATAATGTTGCAATAAACAGGGGTGCATATATCTTTTCACATTAGTGTTTTCATTTTCTTGGAGTAAATAGTAGTGGAATGAGAGGACCATACAGTATTTCTGTCAAGGAAACCATCAACAAAAGAAAAATCAACCTACTGAATGGGAAAAGATATTTGCAAATAATATATCCAATAAGGGGTTAATATAAAAAATAAAGAACTTCTACAACTCAACACCCAAAAAGCACATAACCTCATTAAGAGAGAGAGGACCTGAATAGACCTTTGTTCAAAGACCTGTAAGTGGTCAACAGACACGTGAAACCATGTTCGGCATCAGGAATCATCAGGGAAAAGTTAAAAAGTCAAACATCGTCTTATTAAATACCAGTAATGAATAGGGATTCAGTGGCTTTGGTTTAAGTTTTTTTTTTCCATATAGTGTCTAATCTACAGAAAAGCTGAAAAGTTACAAGAAATTACAAAGAATTCCCATGTGCCCTTCACCCAGATTCCCTGAACGTTAGCATTTGGGGAGATTTATTTTGAATTCTTTCCCTCCCCCCCCCCCAAAAAAAACCAAGCAGTCTTTTCTTTTTTTTTTTTTTTTTTATTTGACGGAGAGAGACACAGCAAGAGAGGGAACACCAGCAGGGGGAGTGGGAGAAGGAGAAGCAGGCTTCCCTCTGAGCAGGGAGCCCAATGTGGGGCTCGATCCCAGGACCCTGGGATCATGACCTGAGCCGAAGGCAGACGCTTAACGACTGAGCCACCCAGGCGCCCCCCAAGCAGTCTTTTCTATAACTTACATTTATCAAAATTAAGAAATTATCACTTAAACAATACTGTTGTCTGATCTACAAACCTTATTCAGATTGCACTTTTCGGCCCAGTGATGTCCTTATAGCAAAAGAGAATCCAGTATCGTGCCCTGTACTTAGTTGTCATGTCTCTTTACTCTGTAATACTACTTCTTTGGAACCTTTGTTTGTAGTTCATGTTGACGTGGCTGAAGCATTCAGTTACTTTGTAGGATGCCCCTCAATGTGAGTTTGCCTGACGGGTTTCCTCATGATTAGATTGGGGTTATATACGTCTGACAGGAATGCCGTAGAAGTGGTATTTTGTCCTCAGTGTGTCCTGTCAGGAGGCACATGTTGATTTGTCCCAATCCTGGGGATATTATCCTCTGTCAGTCTGTTAAGGTGGTGCCTGCTGGGTTCCTCCACGGTCGAGTTACTGATTTTTGTTATGTAATTAAGTATCTTTTTTTTTTTTTTAAGACTTTATTTATTTATTTGACAGAGAGAGAGATAGCGAGAGCAGGAACACAAGCAGGGGGAATGGGAGAGGGAGAAGCAGGCTTTTTGCCGAGCAGGGAGCCCGATGTGGGACTCGATCCCAGGACCCTGGGATCATGACCTGAGCCGAAGGCAGACGCTTAACGACTGAGCCACCCAGGCGCCCTGATAATTAAGTATCTTATGAGACTATGTAAATATTCTGTTCTTCCTCCTATATTCACCCGTTAGTTTCAGTATCAATAATTCTCATCAGTTAATATGTTAGTTGCAAAGTGATGATTTTCTAATTCATTGTACCCTCTACATTTCTTAGTTGGCTTTCTATAAGGAGGAGCTTTCCTTTCTCTCTGACTTGTTTATATCAGTGTGGACTCAGGGATATTTAATTTATTCTATGGATTATAATGCTTTTCTCTAATTACTTATTTTGATAGTCACATTGTCCCTGATTTAGCCAGTGGGGTCCTTTTCAAGTTGATAACTCATGTCCCTTTTTTTTTTTTTCCTCAATTCATTTTAGAAAGAGCAGGGGAAGGGGCAGAGGGAAAGAGAGAATCTCTTAGCAGAAGCTAAGAAGATCCCTTTTGAAAGTGCATACCAGATTAACCCAAATGTATCCTAAACCTTTCATAGTAGCTAATTATAATTTTTTGATACTAAAACTTCTAGCATAGGGGTGCCTGCGTGGCTCAGCCGGTTGAGCATCAGGCTCTTAGGTTTGGCTTAGGGCATGATCTCAGGGTCGTGGGGAGGAGTGCTTGTCCCTCTCCCTCTGCTCCTCCCGCCACTTGCCTGTGCACTCTCATTCTCTCTGTCTCTAAAATAAATAAAAATATTTTTTAAAAACATAGCATATTAATTTTGTAGTAGATTATTTAAATCCCAAAAACTTCAACATGATGGTTGATAGCAATATATTATTATATTTAAAAGAAAATTTAAAGACCAATAGCACATCAAGAAAGTTGATCTGTTTTTAGAAGTTTTTGTGACTGAGAGTAATAGCTATCATTTGAGTGCTTATTCTATGTAACAGAGTCTAAAATGCTACTGGTAACATGTTTAAATGATAATACTTTCTTCAAAAATGCTAATCCCCTTATAGGTTCAATTATACTACTACTTATGTTTACAACCTTTCTTAATGCTATACCAAGATTTTTGTTTGTTGGTAATGAGAATATGCAGTGCAGTTAGATAGTAACTCTCACTCTGTGTTGAGTTTGGAAATTGGTAACACCTTTAGGAAATTATTTTTGGTGCTCAGTATCAAAGCCTTAAAACTGTTCTTACCTTTGACCTGATAATTCCTCTTAAAATCTAATCTACAGCTAAAACTTTATGTATAAAAATAGGGTGAAGAATTGGAATAACTTGAATGTGCAAGGAGATGAAAATAAGCATACTTGAAACATCTGTAAAGAGTTTTTTGACATAGAAGTAATTACTAAAATTTTAGATTAAAATGCTGTGTAAAAAACAATATACACAAAATCGTTTATGTAAAATGCCAAAAAACAGTGTGATCACATCCCTACTTAGCACATTGACACAAACTTTACCTTCTGCTACATCTTCCAGGTAGGAAGTCTTGGTTCTTTTCCTCACACCTGTTTGGTCCTCTGTCAGCTTGGTCTCAGTAAATGCTCACCCCAATGCCTGAGTGTCCTGTTTGATTCTGCCTTTCTGTCTCCCCCACATCCTGTCTAGCGACAAGTCCTGTTGGCACCACCTCCAAAGTGCATCACATATGCCTCCTGATGTCCGGCTCCACCTACCATTCCTGGTCCAAATCACATGAGCTCTCTGCACATCAGTGACTGCTTCTGCACTGTGTACCATGACCCCCCAGCCAGGCTCTACACAGCAGCCTGGGCCACCTTTTTAACACAGCAGCCTGGACCACCTTTTTAAAATTATGGACCGCCTGGCACTCCTCTGCTTAAAACTTTTTTCTTTGGTATAAAAATCTGTATTACAGGTGACAGCCCCCTGCTTTTCTTCTTTCTCACCACATTGTCACCCAGTTGACTTTCTTTTCATTCTCTTAATACTCATTGCTCACTCTGACCTCAGGACCTTTGTACTAAGCCCTCCATCTCTGTCTGAAACACTCTTTTCTTGGCTTTTGGACTCAAGCTGCACTGCTACTTCCTCAGAAAAGCCTTTCCTGACTCCCCCCTACCTAACCTCTCTTACCCCACCCCCAGTATTGTTTTCATAATGTTGATCTTATTTATCAACCTATTTCTCTCGTATACTGTCTATCTACATCCACTGGATGGAAGAGCCTTGAAGGACGCCTGGCCCACAGCAGGCACTGGGGAAAGGAATGATCTAGTGAGTGAATCGCTACTGTGTCCGAGGTTGCAGTGAAAGGGGCTCTCTTTGTTTCCAACCAAACATGGAGCAGTTCCCCTCTAGGAATGTATCCTCCACATGCTGATGATATTTGTGTAACTCTATGGGCAGCCTTGTTGACAACACTGAAAAACTGGAAACAACCTGAAGTTTGGGAATCCGCCACATAAATTACGGTGTTTTCCTACAATTCATTATTGTGCGACCATTAGTAAGGGTGCTTTAGAAACATAGTGGTTGATGAGGAAAGATGTCCGGAACATAAAACGTGTTCCAGAATTTTATATGAAGATCCCATTTTTTTGTATTCTATGCCTAAATACACATATTTTGAAAAAATCTACAGGAACGGATGCTAAAATACGTACAGTGGTTATGTCTGAATTTTGAGAATGCAGCTTCTTTTAAGTGTTTTTGCTTATATTTTCTACACTTACTATTTATTGTCTAGTTTATTATCTTTTGAAATATGCACACACACACACACACACACACACCCCAGTACTGCTAAAAATGACTCCAATACTGGGAGCCAGGTCATTGCAATTTAGGATGCTGCCGGAGCTTCAGCTGTGCACAGAGCCTTTCAAGGGGTCGAAAGAGGAGTCTACTAACTCTCCCCTTCTGTGGTAATGCTGTTAGAGGAGTGTCAGCCACGTGTTTGTGGCTTAGAAGAAGGACAGGCCCTTCTTTGTGGGAGAATCAGGGTAAACTTTATGGGGGATGAAGGCATTTGCGTTGGCCCTTGAAGTATTTAGATGATTGAAGAGACAAACCCCATGGAAAGAAGAGCAGAAGTAAAAGAAAGGAAGGCTGGAAACAAGGAGAGGGAAGGAAATCATGAGGCCTGTTAAAGGAATAACAAGTGCAGCCATTCTGTAAAATGGCTGGGGGAGTGCTGAGGAGCAATCCTTGAAAAGTAGGTGGAAACACCTTGCAGTAGCCTTCGTTTGGCAAGTAACTGGGATACACGGTAGGTGTTTGAGCAGGGGAATGATGAGCAACTAGAGCTGGTTTTTCAGGCAACCAATCTGACAGTTCCTAGGAATTGAAGGGGAAAGACTGGCCGTGGCAAGACCTGTCTGGAGGCTAAAGGTGGAAACAAAGCAGTGAAGTGGGTTGAGCCTAGGCTGCTTGCCCAATGTGTCCCATAAGCTGCTAAGCCCGACTCTGTTTAGTAGGGAAAAACCGCACACACTTGAATGCTCTTATTTCCTAGTAACTTGCCGCAGTGTCCTAAATCTCTTCCAGCCTGGCCATGCGTGTAAATTAGGTTGTAAGATTAAAAATGCGTACTTTGGATGTCCACTTGACATTTTTACTTCTCTCCATCCCCCCACTTTCTTACGGCATTACTGGTGCTCCTCACTGAGGACAGTGTAATGTCTGGGGCTAGTGGGTGGGAGAGAAAAGAGTGAATAATCATAGGCTGGGATATCCAAAAAAGGAAACCTCAAATTGTGTCTTTTTTTTTTAAGTGAAAGATATAAGGCATTTTGTACAAGAGTTTTCTTACATATATAGATAATATATTTTGTAATGGAGACATTTCAGCCCCAAATTCTGAAGGTAAATACCTGAAATATTAAATTGGTTTTGGGTCAAAGAAATTAATAAGTGTCCTTTTGAAACCAGGTTAAGTTCTTTATCTTCTGCTCTAACTCAGGACTCCAGCTGTCAGTCTCTCCCATTAATCCTCCATGTCCATGAAATCCCCTCTGAAACACGTTGTAATCACAGAAATTCACAACAAAAGATGGGAGAGCTCAGATAATATTTGGTTACAAATCCCTCATGTGGAAGTGCACATGTAAACCTTTCAGAAGTCATTTAAAAAAAAAAAAAAAACCGCTTGGAGAGATAGTAGCTAGGCAGAAATTCTTCTCCTTGAATGAAGCAATTGACCCTTCCTAGCAGCTTCAGCCCCCGTGATCCAGACGGGGCAACTTGACTTTGCTGAAATGTTTAGTAAGAACTCTTGCTTCAAGCATAAAAAATTTTAAATAACTTCCATGTAGTTATCCCTAAACTACTGTGCCTCACAGCAGGTGCCCCAGAAAAGCTGGTTATAGCTGGTGACATGACTAGTGGGGTAGGAAGAAAATTGAGACTGTTTAGTCACCAGCAAAATGAGAAGGTATCAATGTAAAATAAAAGTATCTCTTATTAGTTTGGTGAAAAATAGAGTTTGGGCCATTCCTATGAAGTGTGGACAGAAAGGAAAATTGTTTCGGCAGTTTGAGGTCAGCATAGAGGATTTTGGGGTTATGTGAATGCGGATTTTGAGAAACAAGCATATTGTGCTTCTTTAAGGAAAACATTCTTGTATGGAATACATTTTTTATGGAATTGAGTGAATTTCTCAAATAATCAGCCTATGTATCTTTTGTCACTGTCCAAGGTACTTTAAAAAGGAGGCTAAAAAAGCTGCATATTCCTGGATTTTCCAGCATCTTAAAGATTGTGGCCACTGGGGACTGTCTAAAGGAAAAAGAGAATGGAATAAGATAACTTTGAGGAAGGAAAGTAAAACAGAATGCTGGGTGCATTGTAAAGGTTGAAAATAAATAAATTACCTCCCGAACCTACACTCTACTTTTTGAACATAGAGGAAATAGAAAAATCAAGAATTAAGATGGGGGTCTGGAGAAAGTGACACACTGCAATATTCCTCAGTTGACATTGGGATTAGAAGCAAGTCGCTGTGGGATTTGAAGCAGTTCAGAAGTCTTCAAGTAAGATCCACCATGATCAGAATCAGTGTGTGGCAGGCAGTCTGAATGAAGTAGGTCTTTTAATTATGCATACCAAATAATAATTATGCATACGAAATCTATATGATTTTAGCTTTTAAAAATTACAGCAATAAAGCATAAGTTCCTTTATAAAATGAATCTCTGCTTTTACTTTTCCAGAACTATAAAGCATAAACAAAATCTATTTCTTAGTATTTGCCTCTTAAAATAGCAATAGCTATGGTCCCAGCATTTTATACTAAACACTAAATTCTACCAAACACCAAGAGATTTTAAACTGTACCATTTTGATAGTTGTGATAATCAAATTTAGTATATGTGATTTTTTTATGTAAAATATTTGAAAGTCTGCAGGAAAACATTTTAAATTCTTATGAACAGTGAGAATACTCTATAAGTACTGTGTTTTTCTAATCTGAGGGTTTAGCCTGTCCATGTTCTGTAAACTATTGGTAGAACAATTAGATCTTCATCTATATCTTGCTATATTCATTTATATATGTATTATGATGTACACACACCCACCCTTTTGATGTTTTCTAAGGAGTGCAAAACAGTGCTGTATCACACAATTTTCTGCGGAATAAAGCTTTGTTAAAATAATAAAGGCAGAAAAGCTACCAGATATCTCATAATCTCATGCAATCCTTGATGCAGCTTAAAAATTCCCATTTTATAAGAACTGTTTTTTTCTGTGAGTAGCCAAAAGTTAAGAAGGAGAACTAGGAGAGAACAAAGACGAAGCAGGGTGACAAATTAGCAGATTTGGTGAGAGAGAAAATGCTAAAGGACACGAGCTGCTTCCACATTTTACCACGTCAAGACAAGGTGCTCTGCAGTTTTAAGGGTAACGGGAGGGACTCAGGTTGGACCAAGAACCGATGAATCATCATCTCTGCTCCAGAGCAATTTTCAGGGGCCTCTGAGGGAAGCAGGGGGCGGGTGGGGGCCAGTGAACGGGAAATGAGGCAGTATACAAAAGGGAAGAGGCTGGACTCCTCAGAGTTGTCCTAAACTGTTCTGAAGTCAAGTTGATAATTCACCAACTGCCATTATAAAATAAAACTGTGCCATGTTTTATACTAGGTATACTATATACTAAGTATATATAGTATGTAATATAAACAATAAATACTAATTTCCCTTTAATGTTTCAGGATTTATGTATTTATTACTTTTTAGAACTTACATTTTTTAAAGGTGATTTCCATTCCCTTAAATCTGAATTATGAACTGGCGTTTGTGCCTTCATCCATCGGCCAGGACCCTGCATCGATGCAGTTTTGGTGTGTGGGGTTAGGAAGGATCTTTCTCAGACAGCTACTGTGCAGTTAGAGTGGGAGATGCTCCGTCGCTGATGGTGCCCCACACTGGGGCATACGCATCTCCTTGAGCCTCTCGTCATATAAAGCCCTTTATTCTCTTTCCTCCCTTGTTAGCATTCAGCTGTTTTTTCCTGGATGAATGCATCACCATTTAGTTACAAACTGTTGTTCCGAGGGGAAGAGTGGCGCAGTGTCTCCACACAATGTCACCTCCTGTCTTCGCCGCCTGCCTTCTCTCCTCGTGGTACCAGTCCTTTCCCATCAGCAGGCGACGCTGGCCTCGTGCTTCCTGGGCGCTCGGAAGTGAGAAGTCACCTACCTGGGGTGCAGATGCTGCAGTAGGTCGTGGTGTAGCGGTTAGGCCTCTAGTTCCCCAAGTTACTCCCCTTCCCGATAGCAGAGGGTCCTCCTCTGTAAAACTGGCATGATAACAGTGTCGTTGTGAGATGAGACCAGTTCCTATGTGTAACGGGCCTTAGAACAACCTCTGGCATATACTAGACGATCAGGAGTTTAAGGAGTTATTTGTATTTCCCGTGGCGTGGCGGAAGGAATCGGTGCTTCATGTGGCAGATTTATCTTCTGTTACCCCTTCTCTTTCCCACCTGTCCATCTCAGATACATATAGCACCGATCACAGTGCGGAGGGATGGATGTGATGGCAGGGATAGGCACTATGGATAATTTCTGAGGATTTGATCGAAAGTAGTGCCAGAAGAGGCTTGGGGGAAGTAGCCAGATAAGGGGAGGAGAAGATTCTTCCAAGGAGTGGCGGCAGCACATACGACATTGATGGTACCTGGGGAACCAAGTTCTGGGAAGTGCAGCTCACCAAAGCCGTGTGTAAGGCTGGAGGGGAGACTGCCAAGTAGGCCCGCAGTAGGTGATGCTGTGGGTCATGGAGAGCAGGACTTCCATGCCAGGGGGGCTGGAGTTTATCCCAGGAAAACTGAGGCATTCAAAGAAATTGCATGGTCATATTTGCATTCTAGCAAATGGGAGTGTCAAAGCTGTCAGTGACTGGTTGTGGTGGGTCATCCGTAGACCAGTGAGGAGACCCTCATGACAACTTCCTGTCCCCTGAAACCTGCTTCTAATCTTCCATCAACTGGGAAACAGATAACCGAGCTAGTTACATTTGAGTCTGAAATACGAATATGTAGATTGAGGGAGGGAATGAAAGGTTTTTTAATTTGCAAATAGGAATTATGTTTTGTTTGATACATTCCTGGTTCCTGTCTTTGTTCTATTTAAATGAGCTGTCAGGTAATTTAGGGTCTCAGTCTTTTTTTTTTTTTTTTCTTAAAGATTTTATTTATTTATTTGAGAGAGAGAACACATGAGAGGGGATAGGGTCAGAGGGCGAAGCAGACTCCCTGCCCAGCAGGGAGCCCGATGCGGGACTCGATCCAGGGACTCCAGGATCATGACCTGAGCCGAAGGCAGTCGCCTAACCAACTGAGCCACCCAGGTGCCCCAGGGTCTCAGTCTTAATAGAGCCCTACCAAATATATGGGTATGGAATTAGGGGAATAAGTTGACATTTTAATAACCTGTCTCAAAAATTCCTAGAAGCCAACATACCTCTTTGGTTAGTGCTTATTACTGTCTCATGAATTTGGTTGCTTTGATGAGGAAGAACTGGAGAATTCTTCCACTTCTTTAGACATGCAGGCAGTATTTGAATATTAATCATACCCCAGCCATTGTACCAAACATGAGCACAGAGAAGTTTGTAAGGCTTGGTTTATGACTTCCAGTCCCAACATAACGAACATGGACCTGCCTTTCCTGTGGTGTCCATCCCATGTCCCTCTAGCAGCATTAAGGTCTACTGGGAAAAAAAAAAAAGAGAACAGTGCAACAGTTGGCAGACATGAGGGAAATAAACAGACACACAGCAGGAGAAGATGCCCTCTCTAGCATCCCTACTGCACTAGCCCTGCTTGGAGGGAAAGCAAGAGGAAAAGATCACCATTGATTTGAAGCCACTAGAGCTGTGATTTTTTTTTTTTTAACCACGGGTTATTTTGCCCCCCTCTAGCCTCCCAGGGACATTTGACCATGTCTAAAGACATTTTTTTTTATCATCTTAACTCTGGGTGGGGGTGCTTGTGGTGATGGTTATGTTGGCATACAGAATGTCCTAGAATGCTGCTAACTGTCCTGTAATGTCCTACAAAGCTCCCTCCCCATCCCCTGCCACCCACAGCAAAGATTATCCAGTCTAAAATGTCAGTAGTACCAGGGTCGAGAAGCCTTACACTAGAGATGTTGTCTATACGGGCTGCTTTTGAAAATGTAAGCAACTGGTTGGGGAAGACGATTGGCACTGAGGCAGCGGTGGAGATGCTGGGGTGGGGCTGAACTGCAGCTGGCGTTCCACTGGCCCTGCTAAGTAGTCTTTAGTTCTGAGGGTGTTAAAAAAGGTTGATTGCCAAAGTCCAGTGGGTGCTTGACCCACAAACATCTTAGAAATCCTATGTGTCCGGTTTCTTTAGTGGGTCAGTTCCTACTCAGAAGGGCTTAAAAGGTTTTATTTTCTTCTAAAAAGTATATTTCTTCCTTCAAATTGGGCCGATTGCTCGCCCAAACTCATTAAGTTAACTGGTTTTAATGAAAGTATTCTGGCCCCCATGCCACCACATGTGTTTAAATTGTATAGGGGCCCAGCAAGGACTTGACAGGATCCTTTTTCCTCAGTTTCCCTTCTACGCCCTTAGACAAAAGCCATTCTGAAGATAAGCCCAAGGTAAAATTATGATAGAAATGTTGAGTTCAAAGTTTACAGTGTAATTTATCACCGGCTTAAAAAAAAAAAAAAAAGATCAGTATAGGTCCCAGAATTTATCTAGAAATCATTTCTGAAACTCCAGCATTTATATTCATTGATTGTTCCTTTCCTCTGGGAAGACCTTCCGAATTTCCAAACCTTGCTAAATAAAGCAGCCAGTCTTTTGGAACCTCCTGAAGAGCCGCAAAACTTCATTTCATGCAGTTTTTCAACAGCTCCATGTATGTTCTCAGTGAAGGGCGAAAAAGAACAGAGGTCTCTCTGCTTGACTGATCCTAAATGATCGTGGGAACAAAATCAGCCATAATCTTCAGGGTTTTAAATGTCATTTTTAATACATCAGGAAACCAAAATGCAGAAGGGTTTGGGAAGAAAAAAAAATAACAGATGGTTTTGGAAAACAATTAAGTTTTTAATATGTGCTTAATGCACATCCTGGTTGGGGCCCCAGCCGAGTCTGAATCCCTGAGCTTGAACTGATATTTAACAACCATTTCTTAACCAGGGAAGGCCTCCCCAACTCCCAGCCCACACCCATTTGAGCTTCACTGGCTCTTTTGAACTGAAACCATTCTCACTTTTTACTTGGTTCAGTGAACAAGGTTACTGTTTAAAAACTGTGGCTGGGGAGTTGCGGTTCTCACTGCCCTCATGCCCCACCCCCCTCCAGTGTACCTCAAGCTGTGTGAGGCCTAATACTTAGGACGATTAAAAGGGCCCTTCACTGACTATTTGGTGTTTGCCTGGCGGAGGAACTCAAAGCAAGAAGAGGGAGACATGCAGATATGTTGCAGCCTATTCAAGAAAGAAGGATTTTGGGATGGAAGACATTAAGCTGGACTGTAAGTTCTTGGACTCAACATGTGTTTTAAAACTCTGAATAAGGAAATTCAGGAATCAGACCATCTCTAAACCAGTTTTTAACACTTAAGACAGGCGAAAGTACACAGCAGAAAATCTTTTGTTTTGTTTCGGGGGAAAAACACCTTACTGGTTTTAAGGTTCTTCGAAAAAGGAGTGGGAAGTTTAATTAAACGGAATAAGCTCTGTTATGTTCTGTAGGTGATGGACTTAGACTTCTGTCTTCGTTTGTCCTGGAACCATGTGATAGCTCCTATGAAAATTATAGGCAAACCACCATTATTCTCCATTTTCCATGTTCCTACTTTTTTCTCTTTTGGGAAAAACCAAAATGAAGGCCCTAACAACGCCTAGGGTCTCCTTTACTAAGTGCTGGATGTAGACTGTAGCAAGCTACAGACACAGTTGTGCTGCTGTCCAAAGAAAATTTTAGCACAATATTTATTGTTGATACTTTAAAAACATTTGACACTTTATTATTTAAGTAATCTCTTCGCCCGACATGGGGCTCGAACTCACAACCCCAAGATCAAGTCGTGTGCTCTACCAGCTGAGCCAGCCAGACGTCCCTGATGATTTCTAAATGCACTTAATATTTGTATATGGACCAGATCAGGAGAATTTGGGGAAGTGATTGCTTTCCTACTTAGAGTGGTGTTTTTGGGAAGTGCTGTTTTTCCCTGCTTAAAAAGAAAAGTCCTACTTCTCTTGCCTACCTCTTGGTTTCCTAGTTTTTTAATCAAGCATTGCCTGTATTTTCTTCTTAGATTTCTCCTCACCAGAATGCTTTTGTTTTCGTGGCATATAAAGTGAATCACATGGCCTTTACAGAGAAAAGCACAGGCCCTGGAATCTTATATACCACATTTTGAAGTTATTTTTATCTCATTTTCTTCTCTAGAAATGTAGCTGTTTTATTCAGTTTAATTCTTAAGAGTAATAAAGATGCTTTATTCACTAAATTATTTGTCCTCAAAATATTATAGATCTTCATTTTCATAGGTAATATTTGCAAATTTTATAATAAAAACACATTTGATCTAGGAACGAAATGTTACATATAGTGTCAGGATCCAGTAACCATTAGGAGATAGATTGTAGTGTGAATAAATGGTTTGCTTTTGTTATTTTAGGATTATAAAATAAGGAGTCAGAGTGGCATATTAGACATGTCTTTGGAACTGGACCTGACTTTTCCTTATAGCTCTGTGACGTCAGACAAGTTACTTATATTCTATAAGTGGTGTTGGTATCATTATTATACAGTGGGAATAATCTCTAATTTGCAGGATTGTATGTACTTGAAAGAAGTAGTAAAATGCCTTACTTAATGCCCAGTTTCCCAGAAAAGAAAAATACATGTTATTAATACATGTATTAACTCATTTTCAGTTCCGTTAACTCACTTCCAAATTCATTTTGTACTTAATGACTTTTTTTTTTTTAAGTTTTTATTTATTTATTTGACAGAGAGAGACACAGCAAGAGCAGGAACACAAGCAGGGGGAGTGGGAGAGGGAGAAGCAGGCTTCCCACCAAGCAGGGAGCCCGATGCGGGGCTCGATCCCAGGACCCTGGGATCATGACCTGAGCCGAAGGCAGACGCTTAACGACTGAGCCACTCAGGCGCCCCACTTAATGACTCTTTTACAGAGACCTACCTTTCCGTGCGGAAAGCATATTTACATATAGTACTAAAGTCTTAGGATTAGACATAGTTGCATACCTAATAAGCACTGGTTTTCATAATGAATTATTTAAATGTGATAGAAAGACTGCTTGAATCAAATGAAATACAGGTTAGTCAGTAAGAAAATTGGATACATGTCTCTGTACACTTTACATGGCATCCTCTCTGCCCATTCATAGAAGCCCATACAGCTGTGGGTGCAGAACCACCTGATGGAATAATGTTTACTGTCTGTTTTCCCACACTACAACGTATGCTTGATGACGGCAGGGAATTTTGTCTGTTTTGTTCACTGCTGTGTCCCAAGCACCTACGACACTGCCTGCCAACCAGGGGACAGTTTATCTAGTCAGTTTATCAAATTAATGCGTCAGTCCCTGGTCTTCAGTAGGGCCACACCTACTCTTTATAAAACACACAAAATAACAAATGAGGATACAGTTTTATATATAAAATAAAGAGTCTCACTGCATGAGAACCTAGTGGTTATTTCTGTGGTTGATAAAGCGCTAGTGGTTTGTCCAACTTCTGGAAGAAAAGAAAAAGTCAGCAGGAAATGTTACTATCTTCTGTTACAGATGTGCCAAGCAGAACAGAGAACCAAAAAGTTTACTTCCTTTGTGAAAAATTGTTAAAGTAAGGACTCTCATGAAATAATTTCATGATTATGAATCATGATCATAAAATGCCAGGTCATAGGCCAAATAAGCTCCTTCTTCCTCTAAACGCTGGGCGAGGTCGTGCTCTGCTCTGAAGGGACAGCCCCTTCCACACACTCAGTGATGATCGACATCCCCTGGCAAACTCAACCTCCTTCACCAGGAATTTTATGTTGTCCTATTTTTTAAAAGCTAAAAATTATGTTAAATGATGCTTTGGAAAAACACTAGGCATTCTCAAAGTTACATCAAATCTCTACTTCTGTCAAGAAGATAAAATGTTGCACTTTATAGTCAAAAGACCAGATTTCCACACTCACCTCTAACACTGTTGGTGTGACCAAAGGCAAATCCCATTTAACCTCCTAAGCCTCCCTGTCCCCTACCCCTGCCACAGTCATGCCTGCCCTAATCAAGTTAAGATGGCCAAGTAAGTTTATACCCAAGAAAGTGATTTGTAATCCATAAAGCAAGTTATACAGTGGTACTTAAAGATATACTAAAAAACAATGCAAGTTATTTACTTAAATGAAAAATTTAATCACTTTATGACCATATATATATATATATATATATATATATATATATATGTATATTCTGTATTTGTCAAAGTATCATTAATTAGGGGAAGAAAACCCCACCAAAATAGTAAGCAGACCAAGGTACAGTTTTTAATGCCATATATGTACATTTATTTTTTAATTTAGAAAACACTGTAGCATAGTGGTTAAGATACTAGATTTTAAAGTCAAATTGATGATGATTTTACCCATAATTTAGCCATATATGTTGCACAGATTTCTTAACCTTTTTGAGCCTTGACTTTTGTCTCTGTACAGTGGGGAGAGTATTACCTAAATGCAGGCTTACTGTGAGGAATAAATTGAATGACACAAAGTGCTTAAAGCATCTAGTACAGTCTGGAACATAATAGAGTTCAATAAATGGTGATTGTGTTTGTATAGTTAATATTTTTTAATTCTCTATAAACATTGAATATATGATTTGCCTTTTAAATTATACGGTACCAAACTTTTAAATATATTAGTTAACCACTACTGCTCTATATAAAAATCTAGTAGAAATTTTCCCAAAGAAAATGATCCTCTGATTTTCCGTAACTTTTACTTTTCTGAGTCTGAGGATATTTAGATTGACTGGTCTTTGAAACAAACATCAATACAATTAAAGTTTCCAAATACTATCATTCACTCACCTAAACCACCTGAGATCTCAAAGTATGTTAAGTGGGGTTTAACTTACCCCTCCATAGCAAAACACACAGATGTTCATAAGGGAAGAGCTTGGGCAGGGGTGTTTCTTTGTTTTTTCTTTTTAAAGATTTGATTTATTTGAGAGAGAGTGAAAGCAAGAGAGATCACAGTGGGAGAGGGAGAAGCAGACTCGCCACTGAGCAGAGAGGCCGATGTGGGGCTCGATCCCCAGATGCTGGGATCATGACCTGAGCCAAAGGCAGACAGTTAACTGACTGAGCCACCCAGGCATCCTGGGCAGGGGTGTTTCAAAGGCAGAAGTTAAGAATTCTCTTTCTTGAGAAATGCCTGTTGCCAGTGAATCTTCTATGCTGTCCAGCCAGAGTTTCTCAAGTTGAAACATAAAAATCTGCTGGATATGTTCTAGAAATGAAATAGAATGAAAGGCCGGGGGAAGACTGTAATCAATAAGAAGGGCATCAAGGTAGTAATGCATATTGTCACACAACCTAAAGATGTTAAAGTTCCAAGATGGACCTCGTATAGTCTAAAATGCACATCATAGGGGCACCTAGGTGGCTCTGTCAGTTGAGCATCCGACTCTTGATTTCGTCTCAGGTCATGAGCTCAGGGTTGTGAGATTGAGCCCTGCGTCAGGCTCCACACTCAGGGGAGGGTCTGCTTGAGATCCAGTCCTTCTCCCCCTGCCCCTCCCCCCACTCTCTCTCACTCGCTCTCAAATAAATAAATCTTTAAAAAAATAAAATGCACATCATATTAAAAGTCACCAATCCTTTCTCAGAGCATTTCACTGAGTCATTGTCTGGTGAATATTCTCTGAACTGAAGTTTTAGTACTGAATTGCAAGCATTTGTATACTGTCTTGACAATATAATTTACTTTTCTTATCAGAACCTCAAGGTGACATGAAATAGATAAATTTCAATTGAACTATAAACCAATTTCAAAACTTAGGTCAAGCTTTTAACATATGGGACTCTTTCTCCATTAGAAATACTTTTCTACAAGACCTAGTCTATTTAAAAAGATAATGCCATAATCCATTTCTGGATTATAATCTGTTAGGTTATGTAAATAAATTCTTAGTATCTTATCACAGAATAAAATAATGTTGCTTGAGCAGCAAGTAACGTATGATGAAAGACCAAGAAGGTAAAGTTAATATTTAAGCTTTCCGTTTACTTAATCTGGTATTAGCGATGCAAAGTTGCCCTGGTTTTCTGTAACACAAGAGTTACAAAGTACTGTCAAAGATTAACATTCTTTTTTTTTTTTAAAGATATTTTTTATTTATTTATTTGACAGAGAGATAGAGAGCACAAGTAGGCAGAGCGGCAGGCAGAGGGAAAGGGAGAAGCAGGCTCTCTGCTGACCAGGGAGCCTGATGTGGGGCTCCATCGCAGGACCCTGGGATCATGACCTGAGCTGAAGGCAGCTGCTTAACCAACTGAGCCACCCAGGCGCCCCAAAGATTAACATTCTTATATAACATTTTATTAAGAATTCTCTGAATATTTGAATTTTGTGTTTTCTGGTAATCAAAATACATAATTTAGATATGTAAGTATTTAAGTTTAATGTTTTTATAATTAAATGCTATCAGTACTAGCCAACAGTTACACTCAAGGTAAAAAATAAAACAAGTGTGTCAGTCAAGAATTTTAGTTGGATCAAAAAAATTATCAAGAACTAAGTGAAAGGAGGGGGTGGGGGTATGGGTTAGCCTGGTGATGGGTATTAAATAGGGCACGTTCTGCATGGAGCACTGGGTGTTATGCACAAACAATGAATCATGCAACACTACATCTAAAACTAATGATGCAATGTATGGTGATTAACATAACATAAAAAAAAGGAACTAAGTGAAAGCTGTTTAACATACATGAATTCTATCTATACATATATGAGAGTTCTCTTAGTTCTTAAATACATGGAGTTTGGCATATTAAACATTCTTAAGTACATTCTTAAATATTTATGTATTTTTTAGAAGTATTTTTGCAGGTATATGGTGGGTATTAGGAATAAGATGGACCCTTGTACTAAAGTAGCTCTCAATCGTGTCAATTTTGTATGGTGTTTTAGACTTCTCATATAAATTACAAAATCGGTAACCAATAGCAACGGAGTTAACTAAAATCCTGCTGTGAGCGCCTAAGAAGTACACACACCTGAGAATGCATGAAGTGGAAATGATGTGATTCATCCGGTCTAGAGAAGGGCTGTGTTCTTCGGGAACTGTTAAATCAATTGTGCTGAAGGCTTAAAGCTGTTCGTTGTTTGTTTTGTTTTGTTTTCTTAATTTTGAGATGGATCTTGGATTTTGCTTTATTAAGCTGTGTGTCACAACACCTAATAAAACAGCCGTCCCACAGCTACCTCACAGCAACAGAGGAGTTAACTGGCCCACTGCAGGGGGTGAGGCTGGGTTCTCCAGGTCGCAGCCCAGGAAACTGTAAATGTGCTGGTACAGCTATATTTCATTTTACTGTGCTTTGCAGATAATGCTTTTCTTTCTTTATTTCTTTTAAACAAATTGAAGGTTTCTGGCAACCCTTCATCCATCAAGTCTATCAGTGCCATTTTTTCCAACAGCATTTGCTCACTTCATGTCTCTGCATTACAGTTTGGTAGTTCTTACAATAATTCAGACATTTTCATTATTATATTTGTTACGGTGATCTGTGATCTTTGATGTTACTATCATTGTTTTAGGGCACCTCAAACTGCACCTGCAAGACAGTGAACTTAATAAATGGGGGTATTCTGACTGCTCCGCGACCAGCCATTCCCCCGTCTTCCCCTCCTGGGGCCCCCATAATCCCTGAGACACAACATGTTGAAATTAGCCCAATTAATAACCCTACAGTGACGTCTAAGTGTTCAAGTGAAAGCTGAGATAGGCCAAAAGCTAGGCCTCTTAAGCCAAACGATTAGCAACGTTGTGAATGTAAAGGAAAAGTTTCTCCAAGGTAATTAAAAGCACTACTCCAGTGAACACATGAATGACAAGAAAGTGAAACTGCTTTACGCTGATATGGAGAAAGTGAGTGGTCTGGATAGAAGATCAAACCAGCCACCAGATTCCTTTCAGCCAAAGCCTAATTCAGAGCAAGGCCCTAACTCTCCTCCATTCTGTGAAGGCTGGAGAAGCGAGGAAGCTGCAGAAGAAAGTTTGAAGCTCACAGAGGTTGGTTCATGAGGTTTAAGGGAAGAAGCCTTCTCCATAACAGAGAAGTGCAGGGTGAAGCAGCAGGTGCTGATGTAGAAGCTGCAGCAAGTTCTCCAGAAGGTCTGGCTGAGATCATTCATGAAGCTGGCTATATGAGACAGCAGATTCTCAATGTCGATGAAATGCCTTCTGTTGGAAGAAGATGCCATCTAGGACTTCCTTAGCTAGAGAGAAGTCACTGCCTGGCTTCAAAGCTTCAAAAGATAGGCTGACTCTAGTTAGTGACTTTCAGTTGAAGCTGGTGCTCATTTATCATTCCAATTATCCCAGGGCCCTTAAGAATTACACTGAATCTACTCTGCCTGTGTTTCATAAATAGAACAACAAAGCCTGGATGACAGCCCATCTGTTTACACCATGGTTTACTGAATATTTTAAGCCCACTGTTGAGATCTGCTTAGAAAAAAAAAACTTCTTTCAAAATACTCCTGCTAATTGACAATGCACCTGGTCACCCAAGAGCTCTGGGGGAGATGAAAACAATTGTTTTCCAGCCTGCTAACACAGTAGCCATCCTGCAGCCCATGGATCAAGGAGTCATTTCAGCTTTCACATCTTCTTATTTAAGATGTACATTTCAGGGGCTCCTGGGTGGCTCAGTCGGTTAAGCGTCTGCCTTCGACTCAGGTCATGATCCCACCAGGGTCCTGGGATCAAACCCCGCATTGGGCTCCTTGCTCAGCAGGGAGCCTGCTTGTGCTCACTTTCTCTCTCTGTCTGACAAATAAATAAATAAAATCTTAAAAAAAAAAAAAGCAATACATTTCATAAGGCTGTAGCTGCCGTAGATAGTGATTCCTCTGATGATCTGGGCAATTCAGTTGAAAACCTTCTGGAAAGGATTCACCATTCTAGATACCATTAAGAATATTTGTGATTCATGAAAAGAAGCCAAAATATCCACATGAACAGGAGTTTGGAAGAAGCTGATTCCACCCCTTATGGGTGACTGTGAGCGTTCAGGACTGCAGTGGAGGAAGTAACCGCAGATGTGGTGGGCACAGCAGGAGAACTAGAATTAGCAATGGAGCCTGAAGATGGGACCGAACTGCTGCCATCTCATGATCAGTCTTGAACGGATGAGGAGCTGCTGCTTATGGATGAGCAAAGAAAGTGATTTCTTGAGATGGAATCTACTCCTGGTGAAGATACCATGAAGGTTGTTGAAGTGACAACTAAGAATTTAGAATATTATATAAACTTAGATGATAAAGCAGCGGCAGGGTTTGAGAGGACTGACTCCAATTTTGAAAGAAAGTTCTACTGTGGGTAAATGCTATCAAACAGCATGGCATGCTACCAAGAAATTTGTCGTGAAAAGAAGAGTCAATCAATGTAGCAAACTTTTTTTTTTTTTAAAGATTTTATTTATTTATTCATAAGAGAGAGAGAGAGGCAGAGGGAGAAGCAGGCTCCCCGCTGAGCGGAAAGCCCGATGTGGGACTCGATCCCAGGACCCCGGGATCACGACCTGAGCCGAAGGCAGACGCTTAACCATCTGAGCCACCCAGGCACCCAATGTAGCAAACTTTATCATTGGCTCATTTTAAGAAATTACTGCAGCCACCCCAACCTTCAACAACCACCACCCTGATGAGTCAACAACTGTCGACATCAAGGCAAAACTCTCCACCAGTAGAAAGGTTAGGATTCACTGAAAACTCAGATGATGTCTGGCATTTTTTTTAGTAATAAAGTATTTTTTAATTATAGTAAGTACATTGTTTTCTTAGACATAATGCATTGCACACTTAGTAGACTATAGTGTAAACATAACTTTTATATGTACTGGGAAAGCAAAACATTCATTTGACTTGCTTTGTTGTGTTATTGGCTCTTTGTGGTGTCTGGAAGTGAACCTGCAAAATTTTAGGGACATGACTGAGGACCCTTCCTTCCGAGAGGGTTTTGCAAATGAAAAAACAGTAGGATAGACTTGTTTCCTTTTGCTGTCTGATATGTAAATGGATTTTTGGTGGGGGCACCTGGGTGGCTCACTGGGTTAAGCATCCAACTCCTAATACGGGCTCCAGTCATGAGATCGAGCCCCGCATCAGGCTCTGTGCTGGGCATGGAGCCTGCTTGAGATTCTCTCTCTCCCTCTCCCACCCCACCCCCCTTGCATGCACATTCTCTCTCTCAAAAAATAAAATAAAATAAAAACAAACTCAATGGAAGTTCAGACCTTCTCTTCAGAGCAACACAGAAAAAAATGGTTTTTGGTGAAGAATTGGGAAGATCGACTAATTTCTAGCGACAAAAATGTTTATTTTTCAATCTTTTTGTAAACCTGCTTCCTAAGTGTGTGTGTGCGTATATATATATATATATATGTGTGTGTGTGTGTGTGTGTTTTTAATTACCAAAGTCTAATGAAACATCACAGAAAGTTTGGCACAAACAGAAAGGAAAGACCACCCATAATCCCATCACCCTGACGTAGCTATATCAATTTTCATGTATTCCCCTTCAGCATCAATGTGCACATGTATCATTTAATTATTCTCATTAGGGTTACATTATGAGCATGCATGGTACTGCCTTACTTTTAGTACTTTTATTTTTACTAGTTAGATAATAACCCATGGAAGGAACATTCTCCCATTAACTATTGTTGCTTTTGAGTTTTGACAGTTGTAAATGGTTGTTGGGGAGGAAAAACATTTCCTTCACTCTCTGAGGTTAAGTCCCTGAGGGCCTGTGAATTGAACTAACAAAGGGCAGATTAACCAGAGAAAAGGTGCACAGTTTTTATTTTTACCTACACTGGAGTTCACAGAAAGGAGGTAAAACTCACAAGTAGTGAGTTTGGACTCTGGGGCACTTATACCATTTGAACAAAGGAAGCAGGGTTTGGGCTTCAGGGGCTGATAAATTGTGAAGTGGCAAGGAAATAGAAGATGCAGAGAGAAGATAAGGGTTAATGTAGTAAGGTTTGTTTTTGCAAACTCATCTCTGTGCTGACCGACTGTCTCTGGGGATAAGAGTCACTTTTTCTGGTACAGGAGAGAGGGATACTGTCACAAGGGAAATTTATGCCCCTGATTTTAGGCGGATGGGGAGTGGGGGACAGGCCGAGAATTCTTCCTGAATCTGCTGAATCTCAACTGCCTTCAGCTCAAAATAATACCTAATGTCACAGTGGCATCTTTTAGGGGTGACATATGTCATCCCCTTCCCGGTCCTCTAATGTACATCTTTAGGTGTAAGGCTTTCCATGTTTTAGATTGTTTCCTTGAGAGACTCAGAAGTAGGATTGTGGAGTTGATCATTTTGGACTTTTTAACAGCAGTGGGTAAATATTGCTGGATTCCTTTCCTAGCATCATGCCAACATGTCAATGTACCGGGGCTCCATTTTAATACTGACCCTTTGCTCCTCATATTTTCAGTGCTGCATTTGGAAGCACATGTCTGATACTTCTCTTCTGGGTACATCCTAGATGAAAAATCAGGAATAGTCTGTTCAAGGATCCAGAAAGGGATAGTTCTAACCATAGGTGAAGCTGGTGCTGTGATTTTAAGGGGTAGCATAACTTGAAGCAGGTGCTTGTCTCCATGTTGACCTGTGGGTGAGGGGTAACTGATGTATTTTAAATTATAAATAGATAATTTGGGTAGGGTTAAGTCTTCATGAGCTGTTCACCTCTAAACCCAAATTAACATTTGATTCCAATGGGACTAATGGGTCAAATGATGAATAGATTCTGATGGGTGAGATGTGGCTCAGCATTTGTGGTTTCAAGTTAGAACTGGGTAGACCCTACTAGGTGTCCGTTGTCAGCATTTCTGGAACTTTGGGAAGATCCTAGGAGCTCCATGTGCCTGGGTAGACAGGGAGGAGACCAAGAGGCTAACACAAATTTTGGAGATAAAACATTGAAAAGCAACAGTTTTGTTCATATTTTTCATATTTCAAAACAAACACAAAACTTAATATGCCACATGCATACACATATAAATAACCAAAAACATCAGGAAAAAAAAAGACCAATTAATTTCTCTTGGTGAACACTTAAAATTAAGTGGTCTTTGTTCATATAAGCACCAGATATAAATAGTTTGGGGTGAATGCTCTGAAGCTATTTCTTCACTTTTTTAAAAAAGTTCATGTTATTTTACTATATTCAATCAGAACTTTTGACCCAGTGCTCCATATGGATATAAGAATAAGAAAACCAAAGAAATGCACCAGAATTTATCTTACAGGAAAGAGCAGGTGAAACTCCTGATGGCTAAAATAATCATATCATTAAATTTTTCTCCTGTTTGTGGCTAATGGAAGGAAGTCTCTTTATTCCAGCATCTATTCTAATTGTAAGGAAGAGCCTCTCACCAATTACAGCAAGTAATTAGATGGCCTGATCGCTTCCAGAATCCTTAAACTCACTCCTTGAACGTTGACTGGATTTTTCAGAAGGCATATTATGACACATGTGAATCAAGGAATTTGAGGCCCATCCCCAACAGCTGGCTACCATTGGGTGGGATCTTAAGCAGTGCATTTGAAAACTCTGAAGCAGCTCCGATGTATTATAAATTAATGACATAGGATGTTCATTAATTATTTTTTTTTAAAGATTTTATTTATTTATTTAACAGAGGGAGACATAGCGAGAGCAGGAACACAAGCAGGGGGAGTGGGAGAGGGAGAGGCAGGCTTCCTGCCGAGCAGGGAGCCCGATGTGGGACTCGATCCCAGGACCCTGGGATCATGACCTGAGCCGAAGGCAGACGCTTAACGACTGAGCCACCCAGGCGCCCGGATGTTCATTAATTATTAAGCTGGGTTGAAATATGCTGAATGTTGTACACAGGTTTTACAGTCAATAGATGTCATCAGAATGTTTTGAAATTATACCCATGAGAAAAATAGAAAGGGTTTTATCACTGTGCATTTGCAGTTGCTTGTTACTTTTGCAGTAACCTTCAAAAACAGAACATTGATTTATGCTATTTAGTTGCTCCTCTTCCGAGAAAATTTAGCCACTTTGGGGGGGGAAAAGTGTTGTATTATCTCAAAAAGCCCCTTAAAAAAAAAAAAAAAGAATTCAATACTCAAGGTACTGATTTTATCCTGAAGTATTAAGTTCTTAATATTTTAGTAAGATAGGTAAAAGTATTCCATGATGGGAAATTACATTCCATTTAAAAATATGCACTTATGATGTGGTAGGGGTAAAACTGTTATTTAAAAACAAATTAGGGGCACCTGGGTGGCTCACTCGTTAAGCATCTGCCTTTGGCTCAGGTCATGATCCCAGCGTCTTGGGATCAAGCCCCACATCGGGCAGGCTCCCTGCTCGGCAGGAAGCCTGCTTCTCCCTCTCCCACTTCCCCTGCTTGTGTTCCTGCTCTCCCTATCTCTCTCTCTGTCAAATGAATAAATAAAATCTTAAAAAAAAAAATAAAAACAAATTAAATGAAGAAATCTCTCTGGAAATAAATTTGGGATTCTAAGATGTTTTGGTTATAGTATTTCTCTACCTAGAGTTGTGTCCTGAATTCGATTGGTGAGAAGGACAAAGGGCTTAACAGAAGCCACATGGAATTTTAAATAACATCTATTCAGATTCTTTTGTTATATCCTTCCATAGAACTGTGTTCTCTTTTGGAGCCCTTATCCCAGTTTACAATGTAACCTTCATTAGGGTGATCGTTTTGCTAATGCTTATGTCTGTGTTGCATGTAAGTTTCATGTGGGCAGGACCTTGCCTCCTTCTGCCCACCATCCAGTGCCTGGCACAGTAGATGTAGGCACCTGGTGGCAGTGCAATGATGGGATGGAGTGAAGGAACGGGGAAGGATTCTTTCGGTCATTATTCTGCAAGTCCATGAAGCTTTTTTAAAGATAACACATTAGTTGTGTTTTCCTTTCTCAGCAACGGATTGAAAGGATTGCTTTGTTACTTTTTCGTTCTGCATCTTGAACTTGTCAGGCGTTGCTTTAACACCATTTTGTAGAATGGGAATGCTTATAAGAATTCATTGTCCTTTAACAATTAAAGCCTTTTAAAAGGTTTGACTCCCCCATACAAAGGTTTAAGTAATAGTGTCACCAAATGGACCTTACTGCAAATTAAGCTCATATAGATTTTCTAGCACATACCCCAGAGCGTTGTTATAAAATTCCCAGAATCTGCTTATTCTTTCAGAAGTCTTAAAGCAGCTTCCTGTTTCCAATTGCTTGGACTTCCCTTGCTTTTTATTTTAGCACAGCACCATATGAAGATTTTTGCTTAAGAAAAGTTTTGAGTGATAACTTGCAAGACAGACTGATATTAAAAAACAATATTTTTGCAATTGTCTTAAAGCACCAGGTAGGTAAGTATTCTTTTTCCAAAATAATGATTTTTCAGCCAATATTTGAGGCTTTAAATTTCTCCTTGTAACAGTTTAAACATTTATTACAAAGTGTAAATCTTAGTTGAAATAATATTAAAACACATCTCTTTATTTTCTGCTTACTGCATTGAAAAAAAAGGAAGGAGAAGCTCTGATAAAGTCAGAAATCTTTACTTTTAACTTTTTAAAAAATTTATGTTTTGGGAAGGTATGTGTGAGAGAGTGTGTTTTACTTTATAATACCCTGGTTATGGTACAGATACTTAAGGGTTTTGTTTTGGGTTTGTTTGTTTGTTTGTTTGTTTTAGCTTTGGCTCTTGTTCATTGTAGAAATGAATATTAAAACATTAAAAACAGATTGAGCATCTAGTGTATACAATACAGATTAATTTTCTAAAGTGCTAAATTTTTGAATATGCTAAAGTTGGGGACTAACTTTAAGAGTAGGTTTGGTAGGGCGCCTGGGTGGCTCAGTTGGTTAAGCGACTGCCTTCAGCTCAGGTCATGATCCTGGAGTCCCGGGATCGAGTCCCACATCGGGCTCCCTGCTCAGCGGGGGGTCTGCTTCTCCCTCTGACCCTCTTCCCTCTCTTGCTATCTGTCTCTCATTCTCTCTCTCTCAAATAAATAAATAAAATCTTAAAAAAAAAAATGTTTAAAAGAGTAGGTTTGGTAGATGACAATATGGTTTATTACGCAGCTGTTAGTTTGACTTACTATAAGATTAGTCTTCTGTATATTCCCTATAAGTGTAGCTTCTTGAAACTGAGCTTGTGCTGGCTATTGAGTAACAGTGAGCACAAGACCTTGTACTCCTTGGCAGGTTCCTGTAATACATTCTAGGCTGTCAGTTATTAGTAGAATCACATGAAGTTGACCTTGGGATAGAGTTGATCTGATCACATGGAAACTGAAAGACCTAACAGAGACATAGACGTAAAAAGTTAGCCATTACGTCTTGCCTCTGGAGAGTACCAGTGGGCAGGGCCAAGCTTCAAGAATAATTTTAAGCTGGGTCATTTTGCTGAATTTGTATTCATTTTAATTGAAGCCCCAAATTGGAGCTCCAAGTAGTATGATTAATGTAATTTTAACCTAGGAAACTTTTTAGAAATCTTAAGAATGCATGCATGGAATGCTAAATGCCTGAAGCTTTAAGCCATCTTTCTGACAGTAATTAAACAATAGGACCACTGTTTAAATCTATTATTAGATCATGTGGTAGGGTGATGTTTGCATAAAAGAGCATACTTGACTTTCTCTTCTGCAATGCGCTAGCTTACAGCTTATTCAAAAATGGTATCAAATTTCTAAGAAACATAGTAAAAACACATCACTATTCTATACCACATCACTATTCTGTACCACAGAAAATTGCAAAAGAGATGGCTCCTATTGCCATTGACTCTGCCATACAAATTCTGAATAAGTTTCAGTAGCTTGTGTTGAGTTTGTATAATTTAGCTTATAACAATTGCCTTTCCAGAGAGTCAAAAGGACAAATGAGTCCCCCAGAATGACTCAGACTTTATTGTTTCTGGAAAATTTCACCATAAAGCAAGAAAAAGTATGAAGTGTCAGTACATGTCAGTATAAACAATCAGCCCTGTCATACTTGTGATTTTGTAACCAAGAAGTCTCACCTAACTTTTTAATGCAAATAAGTATTAATTTGTGCTTTATGACAATGACATCAATATGGATAGACAGGCAAAACAAACCTTTTTATTTGTGTAAGGGGTAGAAAAACTTTTCTTCTACCCTCTTAGGTATATTTCCTGAGGCTTGCAAATTAAACTGCTCAAAGACATATTAACTGGAGAAAAGCATATGATTCTCTACCGATGTTAGTATTTTTACATGCATGGGGGCTTCACACAACTAAAGTGAAAACCCGAAGAGACTTTTAAACCCAGAGGCTTTATACCACCCTAATAAGGTGGATAAGTAGTAGAGAAGTGACTAGACAAAGGAAAGCAGGTTTGGGCATCTAGGGGAAAGGCTCATTGTGGGAAAGTAACTATGTAGGAGAAACTAATGGTAGGTAAGGGTTATTTATTTAGTAAGATTTGTGAGGCAGACTCAAGTCTCTCTGGTGTTAAGTCATTCTCTTCTGGAAAAGAAGAGCACCTTTACAAATGGAAATTTGTCACTTTCACAAGGTGAAATTTATGGCTTGCTTTTAGGCAGAAAGGAGGTGGGCAGAGAGTTCCTCCTATGTCCGTTTCTCAGTTGCCTTCAGCTCAAAATAATCAATACACCTGGGTGGCTCAGTCGTTAAGCGTCTGCCTTTGGCTCAGGTCATGATCCCAGGGTCCTGGGATCGAGCCCCACATCGGGCTCTCTGCTCAGTGGAGAGCCTGCTTCTCCCTCTCCCACTCCCCCTGCTTGTGTTCCCTCTCTCGCTGTCTCTCTCTCTGTCAAATAAATAAATAAAATCTTAAAAAAAATAATACACCAAAGTAGCATCTTTGGAGATGGTATATCCTGATCTCCTTCCTTTACATAAAACAAGGCCCTGCTCTCAGAGTTTTTCTTGCCTTGCTCTCAGGCAGCTCCTTTTCAGGAGCAGTGCATTTTCTCCTTGTTCCTTGTTCCTTTGGTGACACTTCAAAGGTTTTTACACCCACCATGAACCACGTATCATTCAGGATGTGTGAGTGGTGCGCCTTTCTCACAGTAGTAGGAGAAGGGAAATGTGAAAAGCAAGGTGAATAAGGGTTTTAGGGAAAAAGTCTGGAGATTCATTTCCTTAAAGCCCTCCATGTCCATGTGCTGCCTTACATGAAGGTTCATAACCAGGAGTTTATGCGGAAAATAATTGCATCTTTATTTCCAGTAATGTCTTCTGGAAACTGAGCATTTCCTTTAATTATGAATGTGAGCAACAAACCTACAGTAGCGTCAGCATCAATTGAAATCAGATATTTTCATATCACAGTATCAGATATCTTAAAAGGTAATTTAAATTGATCTCAGCTTTGAGAAATCATGGCAGTTATTAAACATGCCCCTAGATTTTATGTAATGGACTAATAAGGTAGCACGTTACATTTAAATATGGTTGTATTTTTTTGTAGTGTTGTGTATTTGAATTTATGCACTTGAAAATACTATCCTGAGAAGGGATCCAACCTAACCTTTGCCAAAGGAATCCAAAGCAGAAAAGTTGAAATCCTGGTGTGGAATACCTTCATGTGCCCTCAGGAGTATGCATGTGCTGATTTGCAAGCTGCTGAAAGGGAAAGGCTGAAGCCCACCAACTCTTAAACTATGAGTCCGGGACACCCAGAATGAAAAATATGAAAAATCACTTAAGCCTGGGGGAGACAATCCTAAATTAAATTCTGTAATCCATGGGCTCTAAATCAGGGATGTACATCAGACTCCTTTAGGGAGCTATTTAAAAAATACACAGCTAACAAGGTGCCTGGGTGGTTCAGTTGGGCATTTGGCTCCCTGCTCAGTGGGGAGTCTGCTTGTCCCCTTGCCCTTCCCCCCCACCACCACTCAGCTCATGCTCTCTGTCTCTTTCTCTCTGAAATAAAATCTTTAAAAATAATAAACAAACAAACACAGCTAAGCCTTATGCCTCAGGATTACAATTCAGCAGGTCTGGGTGGGGCCTGGACATCTCTGTATTACAAGCCCATAGGTGATCATACAAACCTTCAAATGAGAATGGAGTGCTTTGAAAGCTTGTTCTGTAAGGACTATTTTAAGGATATTTTTAAAGATTGAGGTTTAATTGAAAAAAATTCATGGCTAGAAATGGGGAACTTACAACTACTTAAAAGCCATCTTCTACTCTGGCAGCCGGTGGGGGGGGCGGTGGAGGAGGGGGCAGTCCTTGACCATCAATCCATCAGTCCCTGAGGGCCATGAAACTTTCTGAAGCTACAGGTAACATTTTTCAAGGTAAGAGATTGATGGCTTTCCTGAGATTTACAACAGTATTTCAGATCTTTAAAAGGGGCAGGAGGAGTCAGGAAATAGCTTCCTGTATACGGAGATAGTAAAATTGAATTGTTAGATACTAAGTAAACAGTTATGAGAACATCATTTCTGTGAGAAAAGCACTGAATTACAGCTCTATTTAATATTTACTCTTAATTTTATTACAGAATTTATTTTATTCCTGAAATCAGAATACTTTTTTTTTTTTTTTGCAACAAAAGTACAGCATCATAGGGTGGCAGATAAGTGGGGTTTTTAAATATTTATTTATTTGAGAGAGAGAGAGCACACGCACGTGAGGGGCAGAGTGAGAGAATCTTCAAGCAGACTCACTGCTAAGCATGGAGCCCAAGGCAGGGCTGATTCCAGGACCCATGAGATCATGACCTGAGCTGAAACTAAGAGTTGGATGCTCAACCAACTGAGCCATCCAGGTGCCCCTGAATAAGTGGTTTTGATGCTATACATTTGGGGGGGGGGAGATAAATTATTAAGATATATCAAGTATTTATTGTACTTAAAAATCCAAAAGCAAAATGATCGTTAACATAAGACTTCAAAAAAAATTTTAAGGTGAAATAATTTTATCTTAATACTGGGCTTTTTTTCTTATCTTTGACAGTTTTGTATCCTTGGACACGAGCCCTCTGTTCATCATTTTAATAATTCCTGGGTCTTAATTCTTATTTTACTGTAAAGCCTAAAGTTTTCTTTTCACGTTCAAAATTATGAAACAACAAATATCATATATGAAATGTATAGTGTCCTCTGTGCAATAAGTGAGAAAAAATTCTATATTGTAGCAAAAAAGTGTTTTTAAGGAAATAAAGGTGCAATCTTTATAAAAGAAGTTGACAGGTTTTCTAGTTGCTATGATTTTAGGTTGATGTATGTATCTCTGCCCTTTTCTCTGTAATAGATAAATGCCTTCCTGCTTTGGGTTATCGTGCTTTCTCCTTGGCCAGAAATGCCCCCCATCCACATGTGTACTCTTTAGAGCCAGCTCAGGCGCCCCCTACTGCAGGAAGCCTCCCTTGCCTGTCTCTGTGCTTCCATAGAATCTTTCATGTCCCTCTGTCACGGTACTTATGACATTATATTTTAATTATCTGTTTCTGTATCTGCATCTCTTGGGGGACTTTAACCTCGGTACCATTATTTTTGTGTTATTATGGCTGGCATGGTGCCTGCTCATTAAACATTTTGCTGAGTAATTACATATGTAGCCCCCAGCTCACACCCCTCACCCATTATTCATCGTACTTGTCTGTGAGTAGGCACTGACCTGGCCGCATGGGGATCATGCTTTGGCCTTCAAGCTCCTGCCCTCACCAACCATGCTAACCCGGCCTGACCAGCAGCTCACTGTAATAAACTGAGTCCAGAGGAAATCTAGCAACATTAGACTGGCCATCAGCCCAAGATGACCCTGCACAGCCCAAGCGAGACCAGACATGAAGCTCAGCTCTAAGCTCACCACTCCCTCTGTATGTGAGCTCCAGACTCTCAAACTTGCCATTTTATTGCTGTCCTACCAAGATTTCCTTTTTTCCAGGCCTAAACTGTTTTGGGGGGAAAAAAATGTTTAAGTCACTTACATCTTCTCAGTTATTAATATAATCCTAGCTTAGTTCTGAACTTGAAAATAGCAGTTTCTTAGGACAGCGCAGTGAATTTAGTGGGAAGCGAAATATAGAGGGTCTGAAAGCAGTTGCACTGCATTTTGAAAAGTGAAAAAAAGAGGTGGCCATGGACTCATGTTCCTTTTATTCCTAGAAAATAGAAACAGCAGGGGCCTGGGGCCCCCGGGTGCATCCTGGAGGTTTTATGCATCACGCACACAGTTTTAGGTGTTACACTGATCAATGGTCCAATTGAACATAAAATTAATATGTCTCCCTTTGACAAAATACAAATCAGTGCAATTTAAGACCAAGCTGCATGTATCAACTGTACTCTATAGCTGGAATTTTGGCAGAGAACATGGTTGAAACATTTGTATCTACTATCAGATTGCTAGGAGTATTATTTTTCTATCCATTTTATGCCTGTCAGTTAAACTAAGGAAGGGAGAGGGAAGAAAGAGAGCCATGATTTCATCCCACATGGATTATTTTCTGTCATTTCACTGAAGGTCTTGGCTTCTATTTCTGTCATCTTAGAGACCTCCCAATATCTCTTTAAAAATAGCAGGCATTATCAAGAATTCATTAGTATTGTGAAATACTGAGAAATTGTAAAACTCCTGTGATTTTGTGTCCTTACACAGGCATGGCTGAACTTTCACAAAGCAGATAGGAAAAACTTCCTTAGAGTCAGGACAGCTCATCAGAAGCACAAAGTCACTTGTTTCTTTCTCTCATCAGAAAAATAATAATATATGTATATCTATGTCTGCATATATATATATTATAGAAATTGGAGAAGTAAATTAGTTTTTGCTATGTGACATATTAAATAAAAAAGTATATCCATATAAAAAAAAAGAAAAAGAGTAATAATTAAAAAGCCACTGGCCTCCTCTTAGGCCTCAAGACCAGGTCTTCGTGACTCTCCATGTAGTCAAGCAGGTGAGCTGTCTGACCCTGCTCTCAACCATCAGCATTCTGGAGACAGACCAAGCCAGCTTCATTCCTCCTTCCAAACATTCATTATCCTCTGCCTCTGTGTACTCAGTATAACGTGGGGACACTAATTGCCTGCCTTGCAGGGTGACTCGAGGAATGAGACCTGGTGTATGCAAAGCTTCTGGCCCAGTGCTTGTTATGTAGGTGGGGCTGGATGAATGGCTCCCACAGTTCTTGCTCTTATTATTGTTACTAATATTATATTTTTTCCTCTATGGTGGTTCTATCTCACTTCCTTTTTTATTTTTTTTTTTTAAGATTTTATTTATTTATTTGAGAGAGAGAGAGTGAGCACGAGAGGGGGGAGCGGGAGAGGGAGAAGCAGACTCCCCGCTGAGCAGGGAGCCCGATGCGGGACTCGATCCCGGGACTCCAGGATCATGACCTGAGCTGAAGGCAGTCGCCCAACCAACTGAGCCACCCAGGCGCCCTCTCACTTCCTTTTTTAAAGCTCGAGTTTTATTTTTATTTATTTATTTATTTTTTTTAAAAGATTTTATTTTTATTTATTTGAGAGAGAATGAGACAGAGGGCATGAGAGGGAGGAGGGTCAGAGGGAGAAGCAGACTCCCCGCTGAGCAGGGAGCCCGATGTGGGGACTCGATCCCGGGACTCCAAGATCATGACCTGAGCCGAAGGCAGTCGCTTAACCAACTGAGCCACCCAGGCGCCCCAGGCTCGAGTTTTATAATGAGCAGTCTGTGTTTCTCTTGTTTTACAGGGTCGGTTATGAGTGTTTTCAGTGGTGTTTTAGCGTTGTAGAGTTATTTCGTTTGTTAACCTCAGGCCACTTTTCCTTCCTCCTGGAGTTAATCTGATAACTGGCTGAGAGAGCAGATCCAGAGTCCGCTGGGCAGGCGTTCAATGAGTAGAAGTACCACAGACTAAATTGGACATTTCTAATTAGAATTTGAAGCATGGTTTTAAGTAATCTAAAAAGGTTTATAATAATATGAAGCCAAAATATAAAGATTTATAATCAACATTTTTTTTTTAAAGATTTTATTTGTTCATTTGACAGAGAGAGACACAGTGAGAGAGGAAACAGAAGCAGGGGGAATGGGAGAGGGAGAAGCAGGCTTCCCACAGAGGAGGGAGCCTGATGCAGGGCTCGATCCCAGGACCCCGGGATCACGACCCGAGCTGAACGACTGAGCCACCCAGGCGCCCCTATAATCAACATTTTTAATGCTGCACAGTACTAGGATAGTTTTTCTAGCTTTTATAGTCAGCCTAAACTTTTTGTGTAAAGTTGAGTTTTATAGAAGGGCAAAAAAAAATTTTCTCCTAGTGAAATGAGAATCAACAGATTTTTCAAGCTGGTTTAGAGTAATTTCCGGATCAATGGAAACTGAAATGTGTTGCTAGCAGGTGTTGTAGTGTAGACCACTAGGAAATGACTGCGTTCGGTCTGCATTTCTAAAAATTTAGATGAAATGGTCTTTCTTACATGCAAACTTAGCTAAATGATCCCTGATCGGTTTGAATCAGATCAGTATTGGTTATTTGTAGAACCCGAGCCTGGACAGTTCTATACTGAGGCCTGCAAGTGGCCGTGAGTTTTAGGGAACTGCTCACAGAGATGGTGCTTGCTGTACTCCAGGGGAAGAACTGTGCAACATGGCAATATGTCAGCTAACTAAACTTTTGGGGATAAAACTGTCTGGCTTCTGGGCATCTCTGTGGAGGGGGCCAAGGGCCCTGGGGAAGGAGGTAGGGAAGCCCCCACTCTGTCCATACTGAGTGAGTACTGAGAAGTTATCGCTGGGACAGGCCTCTCATGAGTGGGCTCCAGACCTTATCCAGATCAATTTGCAAGGAATTTGAGGGGGGCTGATTGTACTCTCATGATGGGAAGTGGCACCATCTCCACATAGACTGCACAGTGTGGCAGGGGGTCAGTGGAGGGAGGAAGGGATGGGGCAAGGGAGCAGTTCTTTGATGAAAATTAGATAATAGAATATACCTTCTGCATTTTTTTTGCTGTAGGCAGTAATGTTTCTGACAAATATATGTCATTGCAAAAACTTTTTTTTTTTTTTTTGCTATAGAGAGATGATTCTACCAGATATACAAGTAAAATGTCAGTTACCCCCAGAGCTCTCAGAAGTTCACCTGTTGAACCCACCCGGTCTAGCCCAGCACAGCGCAAGTTTAGGTGGAAGACTTAAAAATCAGCCTTGATGATGAAGATAGAACACAGTGATGTCATTCGTATTTATTTCTGTCTCTCTGTATTGTGTAGTTATACCTTCAGGTCGCTAATGCTCATACAGCTGGGGTGGATGTCTTATTATAGAGGGTAGACATTAATACAGCAAAAATTATATATAACTGGTTATTCAGTGCAGAGACCTAGATCATCATTTTTAATGTGGTCCACATACTACTTTAATGTGATCTTTTTATGATTAAAATGTTCTAAAATCAATTTGGTGAGATTTAGAAAGAGAAAGCAAATGTTTCCTTGTGTGAAACACATGTCTCAGTAATGAGACAACATGAGCTATTTTTTCATCCTTCCTATTCCTGCTGCGAGGGGAGTAAATACTTGTCCACAGTGTTTTCAGTGATGAGAAAGGTTGTCTCTCAGACACATGAAAAATAGGGCTTGGGGGCATCTCGGTGGTACAGTTGGTTGAGCATCCAACTCTTGGTTTTGGCTTGGGTCGTGATCTCAGGATTGTGGAATCGAGCCCTGCATCAGGCTCTGTGCTCCGCGCGGAGTCTGCTTCGGATTCTCTCTCCCTCTGCCCCTCCCCTCTATCTCTCTCTCTGAATGGATAAATCTTTTTTTTAAAAAAATCAGTTTTTGTCAAACATCATTAGTTCCAATATTTTTGCTACTGAATATTTGTTTACAAAGTCAAGTTCAGCCTGCCTGCTAGAAAAATCTTGCCTAAATAAAATTGAATAGCAATCCAGAGGTGCTAAATTGAGAAACATATGAATGACTGTTTCTAAGACAAGATATTTTAAAAAATCTAAATGACTAATTATACTTATTAGGTGAACTTCCTTTCTCAGCTAGCTCTAAAACATGATCACCTATGACCCTTACCTTACACATATTTGCTAGACTATTGTAATGTTTAAAAAAACAGCAATTCCTGATGTTATATGGGTTCATTTGTAAATTGCCTGGCTGAAAGCTGGAACACACCTTCACATTATTAAAATACTGCATGTGGAACTGGTAACACAAAAAGCCAATTTCACCTATTAATGTAGTAATGCTGTCGTAGAATCTCCATGAAACAAATATGCCCAGAATTATTATTCAACACCTTCCAAACATCTATACTAATGGTAAAATAATCCACCCTCAAATTGCTCATATTCTGTTTTGAAAGCTAATGTTCTCTCCCTCTCTCAGTCCCTGCTCCCTACCCCATCCTCATCATTTTTCTCCTTCCTTAATCTACATGGAGACTAAACTCAGTATTACAACTTCTCTCTCCTTCACTCTTTACAAAAAGCATGCATCCTTTTGCACATTTTCTAAGGTTTTTCATTGCTATAAAACAGTAGGTAAAATAACAAGGTTTGAAGAAGTCTTGGGCTTATACTTCATCTGTAAACTAAAAAGAAACCATATTGCTATATTATTCATGGACTGTTCCTGGTACATCCAGGAAAAGTGTCAGGTTTGAGGGAGTGCTCAGAGACTGCAGTGAGATTCATTCACATTTCATTAGAAATCTCAGACAGTTCAGGGGGCCCCGGTGGCTCATTCGGTTAAGGGTCCTATTCTTGGTTTCGGCTCAGGTCATGATCTCAGGGTCCTGGGATGGAACCCCGAGTCAAGGCTCCACGCTCAGCGCAGACTCTACTGGACATTATCTCCCTCTCCCTCTGTTCTTCCTGCTTCTGCTCTCTCATTCTCTCTCTCTCTCTCAAATAAATAAATAAATGAAATCTTAAAAAAAAAAGAAAGCTCAGACAGTTCTTTACATATTTTCCTTTCTCACAGTGACTCTGCTGGAATTTTGAACACAACTGGTTATCTAGGAGCAGGTTCTTGGGTAAAGAGCAGGTCCAGTGACCAATATGGCGCTCCCTGGGATGGAAGGAAGACAACCTGGCTGGCAATAGCTCCTTCCTCCCCACCTCCACTGAGGGTTTGTTTATTGTTTTTCCCTTCTTCCGGGGGGAGCTAGCTGTGCAGGTTTACCCTCTCAGTCTCCCTTACCCTCCTGGCTTCTCCAACTGCTCTAGATACCAGCTCCCACATGGAGACTGTCAGGTGAGAAATGGTCACATAAAATGCGTTCCCAAGGCACTTAGAAGAAAGGAGTCAGTTTATCAGCTTAGTTTTGGCTTAGCTCTTGATGACCCTGAAGGCCCTATAGCTTAGGCAGATTTAGAATGTGTAATTGGATTCTCTTGTTTGAAATGGATGTAGCATACTTGAAATGAATATAGGTATTGGAAAATAAGCATATCAGTTGCAGTCTATAAACTGCCGAGTCACTAGTGCTCCACCCTGCGAAGAGCCTTTCCGTCTGGCCAGGCCTTGCCGCCTGCCACACAGTCGTCTTTGTGCTTTGGGGAGTTGCAGAACTCCGTGGAACTGCTCCTTGTCTTTCAGGCTGGCATCCTTTCCTTTTGTTGGCTTTGCTTTCATTAGTTACTACATTTAGATGTTTGATAGGTTCTAAAATCGGAGATCCTCTGTTTGGGAACATTTTGAGTAGGGCAAGTTAAAGAAATCCAACAAATAAGATGCCATGTCCAGTGAAAAGATAATAAAAAGGTGAGCAGAACAGCATGCTTTAAATTTCACCCCTTCTTTCCTGCAGAGGACTTGAAGAAATGCTTTGTCATCTAAGTCCCTTTTCTTGGCCTGAGTCTCTGGTTACTTGGAGCCAACCAAAGTCCTGGCTTAATCACATTTCTTTGCACTCCAGGGTGATCATCTCAATTATTGAATAGATTTGAATGTATGTTCAGACCACAACCACACATCGCCGAAAGTCAGTGGCAGTGTGAGTCCCAACACAGCGTGTGTGTGGAGCCCCCAGGGTGGGCGTCAGCGCTGTCCTCCCCAGTCTGCCCCCACTGGCCGATGCTCAGAGCGGGGAGCAGCTTCAGCATTCTGCTCTTCTCGACTCTCCCTGGCCTAAAAGCCTGTGATTCTGGCTTTGAAGGGCGCTCTGGCTGGCCAGGCTGTGTTCTACCCTTCTGCTGCACTGCTCCATTTCCTATGCAGAGAAGGTGCCAGAGAAGCAATTCAATCCCAGCCCAGCCCACAGTGTCTGCCACCAGAGGTGGCAGAAGCCACCACTTGAACCGATACAGGTTTGGTTTGCAGAACTGAGAGAGAAGAAGTGGTAAATGTACCCACGTAGAACAAAACCTAATCTTGAAGTTTCTGATCAGCCCTAACACTGTGGCTCCTTGTGGACCCCATTCCTGCTTTTCCCACTAGAGCAAAGCTACCTTGGAGGTGGGTTTTGTTTTGTTTTGTGTTGTTTGGATAGTCCTCTTCCTTGGAAGTGGTTGCCTTCTCAGTGGTGTCCAGACCAGCAGAAGCAAAGAGGCTTAAACTGCAGCAGATGAATACACCAACTCCAGGGGCGAAGGAGCAGGTACTGGTGTTAATACAGGAAGGTTAATAGCACTCAGGGCCCCGGTTTCACACATTGACGAACGTGCAGAGAATTGCACGTTACAGAAAAGGTGAGACAAGGATAGCTGATGACTGTGGGCATGTACTGCAAATGGTGGGATGCACTGCAGTGAACAAAGGAACTGGAAAAGTAGGCAAAGTAAAATCACCAAATGAGAAAAGAAAGGGACCAAAGAGTAAGTAGCATGATGCTTTGAATAAATAGAAAGCAAATACATGTGAATGCAGAAACTTTTTTTTCCAGAAATAAAAGAGGGAGGGAAGAGGCTTTTTCTTTTTATTTTACAGCTTTATATACCATTTGAATTTCCTAACCACTTGATAGACATTTCTTTTTTAAGATTAAAAAAAAAAAATGGGTTATCCAGGTGATGGGATTATAGGCCTTGCAATTTCTGTCTTCATAGTCTTTCTGTAGTATAGAAAAGCTAATAGATTTTTTTTTAAAGATTTTTATTTTTATTTACTTGAGAGAGAGCGAGCAGGGGGAGGAGCAGAGGGAGAGGGAGAAGCAGACTCCGTGCTGAGCACAGAGCCTGACACGGGGCCCGATCCCAGGACCCTGAGATCATGACCTGAGCCGAACTCAAGAGTCAGCTGCAGGGCACCTGGGTGGCTCAGTCATTAAGCATCTGCCTTCAGCTCAGGTCATGATCCCACGGTCCTGGGATGGAGCCCCACGTCGGGCTCTCTGCTCAGTGGAGAGCCTGCTTCTCCATCTCCCACTCCCCGTGCTTGTGTTCCCTCTCTCACTGTCTCTCTCTCTGTCAAATAAATAAATAAAATCTTAAAAAAAAAAAAAAATCAGCTGCTTAACCAACTGAGCCACCAAGGCACTCCAATAGATGTGGGGTTTTTTAAATAAAATTAAGCTAAATCAGGTGAAATTTTTATAGGCAAGTGTGGACTTAATATCTGCTGTGATGCTACCTTTATAGACTAGCTGACAGAAGGTAATGTCTTACTGTAACCAGTCTGTGAGTCCACTGCAATGAGTAAGCAGTTGGATAGAGGGCCTTAGGATGCTAGCAAGAGCTATTCTAGATAACCAGCTTTGCTGGGGGAACCCTTCATATTCTTTACAGAAAGCCACTGGTTTGGGGCACCTGGGTGGCTCAGTCGTTAAGCGTCTGCCTTCAGCTCAGGTCATGATCCCAGGGTCCTGGGATCGAGTCCCTCATTGGGCTCCCTGAGCAGGGAGCCTGCTTCTCCCTCTCCTACTCCCCCTGCTTGTGTTCCTGCTCTCGCTCTCTCTCTCTGTCAAATAAATAAATAAAATCTTAAAAAAAAAAAAAAAGAAAGCCACTGGTTTCTAAATTTTTTGGAGCTGATTTCTATCACAGATGATGTTATTAAAACCCTGATCTGGGGGCACCTGGGTGGCTCAGTTGGTTAAGCATCTGCCCCCAGCTCAGGTCATGATCCTGGAGTCCTGGGATCAAGTCCCACATCAGGTTCCCTGCTCAGTGGGGAGTCTGCTTCTCCCTCTGACCCTACCCCCTCTCATGCACTCTCTATCTCTCACTCTCTCAAATAAATAAGATCTTAAAAAAAAACAACCCTGATCTGGCATCCTTTATTTTTTTTTCTCCTGACTTTGTTCTTCTGCTCCTTTCAAAACTAAATGCTGATCTGCTTTAATATGATGAGCCAGCACCTGTTTTGCTTTCTGACGTCTGGAAGAAATCAGAATACGTAAGATTCATGATGTATCAAATAAAAGGGGTCAATAGGAGGTATGCACAGAGCCCCTCGATGTGTCGAGCCTGCTTTTGAATGCCTTGAATGAAAAGCCACCATCTAATCACCACCTAGTTTTGTACGAATTGTTTTTTCCTAGGTAGTCCACACATTGTCCTTGGTGGCCTTTTATTGTTCCCATTCCCTCACTTCACATCAAATCTTCTGCTTTTTCTGAGTCTCCCCACCTCCAAAGCCCATCTCGGATCTCACCTCCAGCCTCAGCGCTGTCTGCCTAGGACTGAGGTGTTGCGTGTTGCAGGCTAGAGGAAGTGGAAGCTGGAAGGGTAGGCTGGGACCAAATTTTGGAGGTATTTGGTAGGCTAAGGTGCATGCTTGCACCTCATTCTGTAGTTAGTGGAAACTCTGTCAGTTTAGAGATTGCTTTTAATTGTGAGTACTGAATAAGAAAACAACAGTGATTTAAACAAATTTGGAGTTTTCTTTTTTCTTACCTACAGGAAATATGGAAGTAAACAGTACAGTGGTTCAAAGATGTCAGGGCCAGGTGTCCGTTACTGCCTTAGCTTTTCCCTCATGACAGCTTCCTGGTTACAAGGCAAATGCTCTACCTTGAACATCATACCCATGTTCAAGACAGGAACAAAAGGCAGAGTGAGGAGCCATGCTACCTGAGTCCTCTTCCCCTTTAAGGAGCATTCCCGCAAACCCAGCCTAACAATTGCAGTGTTCAGCTTCTTGGCCAGAGCTGTGCCTTGTGGCCAATTAGGGCTCTGTTAGAAAAGAAGCCTTGTGGGGCGCCTGGGTGGCTCAGTCATTAAGCATCTGCCTTTGGCTCGGTCATGATCCCAGCGTCCTGGGATCGAGCCCCACATCGGGCTCCCTGCTCCGCAGGAAGCCTGCTTCTCCCTCTCCCACTCCCCCTGCTTGTGTTCCCTCTCTCGCTTTCTCTCTCTCACTGTCTCTGTCTCTGTCAAAATAAATAAATAAAATATCTTTAAAAAAATAAAAGAAAAGAAGCCTTGTCTAGACCTTTATTAGGAAGCAAGCATGGAACAACACAGTTTGCCTATGCAAATGGCCAGTATGAATTTCCAAGAGAGAAATGCTGCAGCAAACATTTCCCCAATTGGGTTTTTTTTTGTTTTTTTTTACTATAAAGCACAGTTTTTTTTTTTTTGCCCTGCTTCCTGTGACATGAGCAGTATTTGGAACTTGTGGAAACATACATCCTAAAAACGACATAAGATGGAATGAAATCAAGTACCAGACGATTGTGGGTCAGACTTGGGAGCGTAGTAGAAGTCAGGGAAGGAAAAGTGTTGGAAAAACTTGAAAAGATTTCATGAGAAAGAGACCTGAGCGGAGCTATGAGAAATGGATGGGACTCTCTACCATGCTATAATGGCGGATGCATGACTTCTCTGTTGTCAAATCCCAAAACAACACTCAGAGTGAGCTCTGTGAACTGTGGACTTTGGGTGATAATGATACGTTGTGAACTGTGGACTTAGAGATTCATTGAACTGTGATAATGATATGTCTGTGTAGGTTCATTGATTGAAATAAATGTACCACTCTAGGGGCGCCTGGGTGGCTCAGTCGTTAAGCGTCTGCCTTCGGCTCAGGTTATGATCCCAGGGTCCTGGGATCGAGCCCCGCATCGGGCTCCCTGCGCAGCGGGAAGCCTGCTTCTCCCTCTCCCACTCCCCCTGCTTGTGTTCCCTCTCTCACTGTCTCTCTCTCTCTCTGTTAAATAAGTAAATAAAATCTTTAAAAAAAAAAATGTACCACTCTAGTGCAGGATTTTGACAGGGGGAGAGGTTGTGCATATGGGGAGGTGGGGGGCACATGGGAACGTCTCTGAACTCTCCACTCCATTTGGTGTGGACCTGAAACTTCTGTAAAAAAATAAAAGCTATTAAGGAAGGAAGGAAGGAAAGAAAGAAGGTAGGAAGGAAAGAAAGATAGGTAGATTGGATTTAAACAGTGGAAGAGATGGTGAGGCTGGTGTTCCAGCGAGAGGGGAAAAACGAACAAGGACACAGACGTACAGATGACTGCAGCGTAGGACAGCATGGTGAGATGGGTTTGCCCCTAATTTTAAACAACCTTGAGGTTAAACATTCACTTGTTACTCGAAAGGAATTGGAATAATCTTAACCTTCCATTTTTTACCACTCATTCCTATTGCATTTTTCTGAGTTTGCATAAGAAAATTTAAAGTCAAGTATTTTACTATTATGTTGTGCAGAGGAGGAAGAGTTAATTATTGATATTCTGCAGCCTTGTATATACGTGTTTTTTTCCACAGATTAAACTCAGTTGATTAATATTCATAGGATTAAAATTACGCTCATTTCTTTGCAAAACTGGTATTTAAAACTGACTCTGTTGTTTATTTGGGATTTTAAGAACTATACGTCTTCTACCTTGATCATTTTATTTTGCATTTAAGTATGAAAGCTGTTCTATTTTGTGGCCTATAGTAATCATTTTGTAAAATACTGGTATTAGCAATTTTAGTTTTCTTCTTAAAAGTAAATCATTATCCTGCTAAAAGTAAAAGCACCTTCTTTCAGTTGGTTACTTTAATTAAGCAGAGTAATGAAGTTGAGTTCTAATTATTTTTCCCCAAGTTATTTAACTAGTTGCTTTTAATTACACATTGAATTTCATTGAATTTGGTCTAATTTGATAAGCTCCCTATCCAGCTGTTGAAACTTAGAAAATTAGCTACAGTCTCCGTAATTTACCGTTTCTCAGTGTAAATGGAAAACTTTCAATACGGTTAGGCTTTCCCACTCCTTTCTGTACTTTGCCCTGATCTTTGCTTCGTCATAAACATTATTCATATTATGGAACAGAGCTCCTTGGTGTAGTAGCTAGCATTGTGACTGGTGATAGATCACCGAGAAGGTCCATCACCCATGGGGATGAAGAGGCTTGCCCTTTAATCTGGTTTATATTAATGCAGGTGGAAGATACAGCCTTTTCTGTTCTATTTATAATGTTGCCATCTGGCTGAAGGAAGGTTTTTGCTTGTTTTATTTATTGGTTTTTAGATAAAAGTGTTTTGGGTTGGAGTTAAAGTATGTAATGTTTGCTCCTGTCAGCTGTGTCAGAAGGAGTTTGTACCATGAATCAGATAGCTGCTTTTATTGGTAAACAAAGTAGCTTAAGAAGTGATTCCCAATCATTTATACGCAAAAAATTGGTGGAACACGTGCTTTTCTAAAATACGGTTTTCTTCATTTCAGCTAAAATGGATGTTTGTCTTTTTAGCAGACTACCAAAACAAATCTATTAAATTGCTTTGGGGAAAATGTTGGGGTTTACAAATCTCTCAAAGCTGAAATGTTTGTTTTGTAGCCTTTCTGGTATTTCCAGCAAAGGCTATAATGTTTTCATGCTTCTTCCCCTGCAGTATAGGCAATAGTCTGTTGTATTTGGAGTCTGTCACTCTAATTCCTATGATACTCTAAGTGATACTGAACAGACCTTTCTGTTACATGGCTGCAAACGCAGTGATTTGATTTTGAGGCTTGCCTGATGTCACGTCAAAACCATCCTAGAATTACATTGTTTTCTGTTTTTTTCCTGGCATGGAGTGAACATGACTATAATCTGACAATTCTTTTGGTCACCTTTTCTCTACAGTCTTAGCAGGCATCAAAAAACGAACAAATGTACACTTTTTCTTGTTACTTGTCATGAATACTTTTTCTTTCGGGGCCTTGGCCCCAGTTTTGCTCAGAGTACACCACCCACCATCCAGCCGTTCCCTCATTCCCTTCTTCAAGTATTTATTCAGTGTCACACAGGTGCCAGATAGGGAGCTAGCCACTAAAGATGGAGATCCTGTGGGTGAAAATCACGGGCCCTGCCCTCAGATTGCCCCAGTCGAGTAGAGCATTATCTCGAACTGCGCCTGACCAAGTGTCAAAGACAAAATGGACAAAATGCCTCAAGTTCCATTTAACTGGACAGCAGCTGTGGTTCTTTAAGCTCAAAACACAATGGCTGTGATTAGAGCTCTTTGGAGACAACAAGTAGCCCACTCCTTATCCCTTAATTCCGGTAACCTGTTTTGGCAGAATTATCTTTTGGTGTTATTTAAGTAATATTTACACTATTCCTGTCATATGTAATTTAACAAAAAACGGAATTTTTGGTGAAAAGTTATGGTTATGTCAGTATTTTTGACATGGACATTTCAGTGCAATTGCCTCAACTTTCCTTTGGAAGTAGATGGACTATAAATTATTAATAAATGACTCTGTGTGTCTGTCCCATTCTTCATGCCTTCACGTTATAGTTAGGATGAGGAGTAATGTTTCTGGTGCATTCTGTTCCCATGGATCACATAACTGTACACAATGCTGGATTGTATTTATAAAATCAGTGTCTTTGTGTTGGGTTTGTATTATCTCAGTATTGGACAAATTTCTTTGTCTTTTGGTTGACTATCCCTTTCTATCACAGTCATAAATTTTTCATTTTTTTCATTACACAGAAATGAAGTAATCAGAAGGTGACTTTCAGTCACTGTTCATTGTTGCTGAATAAGCTCCCCCTAAACTTAAAGATCTCCACGTGGTCTTATAAGCCTCTGGTGCAATCTGTTGTAGCCACCAAGTCACAACTTTCTGTTCTGTCTGGAGAGCATGAAATACAAAGAAAAAGTAAAAATTGAATTGTTTCTGTCAGAATGAATAAGGACGAAATGGGAGACTCCGAGATGCATTATCAAATATTCTTAATTGCATTTGTTTTTACAGCAAGAAATGAGCAACAGATTGTTGAGTAAATGGTTCCTTGTCCTTATTGCTATGTCAGATTAAACGTGGCTGGATTTTATTTATTTATTTTTTGAATATTTTATTTATTTGTTTAACACAGAGAGAGAGCACAAGCAGGGGGAGCAGGAGAGGGAGAAGCAGACTCCCCGCTCAGCAAGTAGCCCGATGCGGGGCTCGATCCCAGGCAGACACTTAACCGACTGAGCCTCCCAGGCGCCCCCGTGTCTGGATTTTAGACCATAGCACAAAGTGGATTTCTTCTGGCATAGAAGGGCAGGTTAGAGTCTGCACTGTTTCCCGGCATCTGCAGTTACACGTGTCGCCAGCAAGCAACGCCTATAAATCTACATACTGAGGTGGCTGCTTCCCTATCCTGTGGTGACCTGTGAAAGATTAAACGCCCCAGTGAGCCTCTGCCCACATTTTATTTCCTTGACCCTCCTGCAAAATGACCTTCAGAACAGCCCGCTTGTTTCCCAGCCAGGCACATTTCCTCCATTCTGTATTTCCTCATCCTACCCACCATCCTTGCTCCACGGAGGTGGCGGCTGGGGTCCCATTTCCTGCAGGAGTTGAAGCAGAGGGGACGCTGAGGGCTCAGGGAGGTTCCCTGTGTGGTGGCACCTCGCTGTCCCGGGCTCTGTCGTGGATGGCCACAGTGACGACTCTGCCAGTTCTGTGATGCTTCAAGGACAGGCATGGTTTTCACCGTGGTCACCGGAGTCACCGTTTCCCCTTGAGGGTCAGATACTTATCTCTTGGTACCTGTTAAGGGGAGATGGGAAGATCTGAAAAAATTGTTAAATGATACAGAAAGCAGAATTCTTAAGATGTCTGGTTTTAGCCTGGTTTCCTTTTGTTGTTTTCATTAAGCTGATAAGCACTTTTTATATATATATACACTTCCAGCAGGCTTGTTATAGGCTTCACTTTGTGTTTACCCAGAGTCCACTGAAGCTGTAGTAGCTCACCCACCAGAAGTCCCGCATGACATACTCCAGTGACTTTCATTGCCTCAGGGTCAAGTCCAAACTCTTGGAATTCAGGGAGGCATTGACCTCAGCCTGTTTGTCTTATTTTCAACTGCCTACCTTCTTAAACCTGCTGTTCCGACTGCACAGTGCCCTGATTATCTTCTTTTTTTTTTTAATTGCCTAGGTAGTCTTGCTTATGGCCTCTAGCCAGAAGTATTCTCTGCTTTACTCTTCACTTACACAGACTCTCTCCATTCTCCAAAATTGTTATCCAATGAAGTTTTATATCACTACTACCCCCTTAGCACCTTCTCCCACCTCTGAATCTCTATAATACTGTCTGCATCATTTATTTGGTTATCCATGCTCTATGGTACATTGATTTTTTAAAAACTAAACGGATCCATTGCTACAATTTCATGCGTTTTTATGTTGTCTCTTCCAAAAGTTCATAAGCATCTTGCAAGTAGATGTTGTGTCCTTTGATCTTTGTGTTCTTAGTGCCCAGCACAGTGGCTGGCCCATGAGAGTATCTGTAAATGTTTATTGAAAAAATTATTTAGAGCACCTGGGTGGTGCAGTCAGTTAGGCATCTGACTCTTGGTCTTGACTCAGGTCAGGATCCCAGGGTCATGAGCTCAAGCACAGAGTCGGCTTGAGATTTTTTTCTCCCTCTCCTGCACCTCCCTCTTGTGCTTGCTCTCTCTCTCAAATAAATAAACCTTTTAAAAGTTTTTTTTAAAAAAAGAAAAAATTATTTAACATTTCTGAGCCTGGGAATGTAGTAGTTCCATTGATACTAAGACTAACATCAGGATTGGCTGATTTTGTGAGGACAGTTAGTTCACCTTTTGACATAGTTTCCAGTGATCACAGAGAAACAGGAGCATAGGTTCCCTAAAGGTGGGAGACAAACTGTATTTGAGAGAGCATATTTGTAAATGCACTTGAAAATGACTGACGTGGAGAGCGTGCTTCAGGCCATAAGAGACCACTTTTCTGAAGAGAAGAGAAATTACTCGGGGAATCAGAAGGTCCAAAACACAGTTTGAAGAAGTAACCTAGAATTAAGGGTTCAGGAAAGGAAAAGTGGTAGAAGGAGACACATTAATATTTCTTCCCAGTACTGAGCACGAGGTGTCCCCCGAGTCAGGTGCTGTCTGAGCAATGCTAGTAGAAGAAAACAAGGGAAAGCAGGACATTGAACCCAGGTTTGTCTAGTGCCAACTCCCATGAACTCCATCATTCCTTTAATTTCACATACTATTATGAGGAACTTAAACTGAGAAGCTCTCTATCCTGTGGAATAATCAGAAGAGTCATTAGAGAAGGTTGCCTTATGGCCTCATTCTAATGCAAATTTCATAAATAACGGATAAAACCTTTAAGATCTGTGTTACAATACTCCTGGCAGCTCTATTAGAATAAAATTTAACGGTCAAGTAAATAAGCAAAAGGATGATAAAGTAGAAAATTTTAGGTGAAACACTGAATTGCCTGAAAACTACTCTGTAATCACTCTCTGTTACATTTTTAAACCAATAACATTCTTCAGTTGCCACAACAGTGTTCTGCAGCCACATTTTTCAAATAAGTGATTTGTTTAGTGTGTCTGGGGGTCTGTCAAGACCACCCAGGGTCTGTGATTTACTAGGAAGACTCAGGACTCAGCATGGAGTCAGACTCGTGGCTAAGATTTATTGGAGCAAAACCAGGCCTTCCTAAAGAGAGCTCTCTGACACCTGCTGTGTGAAGTCTTTTCTGCACAGGTAACCTGAAACTATTAGGTTGAGACCTATGAAGTTGCAGTATTCAACCATTTTTTTACTACAAAAATGGCAATTGTCAGGATGCCTGTGTGGCCCAATCCGTTAAGCGTCTGCCTTTGGCTCAGGTCATGATCCCAGGATCCTTGGATCGAGTCCTTGCTCGGCAGGGAGCCTACTTCTCCCTCTGCCCCTTCCCATGCTCCCTCCCTCTCTCTCTCAAATAAATAAATAAAATCTTAAAAAAAAAAAAAAGAAAAAAGGCAATTGCCTGTGGTTCAACTCTCTTTTACTCTCTCCCAAAGCTGTTCGTGTACCCCGAGCTGCATGTCTGCCAAGTCCAACTGAACAATATAGCAAAGAAGAACTCATACAGAGCTGGGCCTAATGGCTAAACTCTATTAAAAATAGTGACAGAAAGGGGCACCCGGGTACCTCAGTCGGTTTAGCGCCTAACTCTTAATTTCAGCTCAGGTCATGATCTCAGTCAGGGTCGGGAGGTCAAGCCCCATGTTGCACTCAGCACAGAGTCTGCTTGAAATTCACTCTCCCCCTCCCCCTCTTCTTCTGCCCCTACCCCTGCTCATGTGTGCCCATGTACTCTCTCTCTCTCAAATAAATCTTTTAAAAAAATAGTAACAGAAATACATTATCCTTGTAGACATCAAGACCACATATCATTCAGTGAGATTTAAACTCAGGATGGTTCCTAAGATTGTAGTCCTAAATGTCTTATTAGAGTAAGCTTTTTTTTTTTTTTTACTAAATTAAGCATTTGTTGAACCAATTATTCTGATCAGTTGAGAGAGACTCTTCAACCACACCATAGAGCCAAAAATAGAAACAAAGCAGTGAGAACCCTTGCCCTTTATGGGAAGACATGGCAAGGAATGCAATGAATCGTAGAGGGTATGGATTTTAGGGGCTCATTTGTGGCACTTACTGGAGCTGCAGGATTTTTACTGGATGAAAGCTCCAAATGTCTGCCATCTCTATATTTTGTTTCAGAGCAGTTTAGAGGGAGACAGAGCCCCAGACCACAAGGGTGCTTGCTTCTCTGCATCCTTCCTCTTGTCTTTAACATTCTCACATGTGACACTAATGGAATAAAGCTTTCAAGCTAACAGGAAGATCAATAGAGATTTTATAAGGCTAGCAAAGACTTTTTGAGCATCATGGTATATGACTCAGTTTTCTTTATGAAAAATGAAAGAGATTCAAATTAATACTGGAAAGTCACCTGAGTCATTTAAAAAATGGTATTTTTGAATGGTGAAATAAAAAATGGTATATTCAATCCTGTCTGCTAGTTACCTAGGATTTCCAGTTTTTTAAATGTTGGAAATCTTAAATAAATTACTTCCATCATGTTCTCAAATAGTGAAATTCCCTGTACTTTGTTTAAAAAAATAATAGTAAGATTTTATTTCCCGTTATTATAATGGAGGGTTTGGGGCGGTTGTTGTTGTTGTTGTTGTTTTAAAGATTTTATTTATTTATTTGACAGAGAGAGAGAGATCACAAGTAGGCAGACAGGCAGGCAGAAGGAGAGGGAGAAGCAGGCTCCCCACTGAGCAGAGAGCCCGACATGGGGCTCCATCCCAGGCCCCTGGGATCATGACCCGAGCCAAAGGCAGACGCTTAGCAAGACTGAGCCACTCAGGTGCCCGTTGTTGTTTTCTAAAAGCTCATATTTACTTAATGCAATGGTAACTTGAAGGGCATTCAATCTCCTGAAACTGTCACCTAAGTCCCAGAAACACTGAGGATTGCCTCTTCCAAAGCCAGGTTGTACCCTAAAAACCATACCAATAAGCCCAGCCTACTTGAGGGCCCCCAGGAGGTGTGATTGTAGCTGAGTCGGAAACCTCTGAGGACAGCAGCTGAGCCAGACTTCGCACCCCAGGACCCTGTCACCAACTTGACATAGGTTTACTTTCCCCATTAGTGCTGCATGAGCAAAGCCCTGGGAAAACAGAAACCGTTTCCCACATTTGTGTAGGGAATAAAGAGAGAGCCAATAAAATACTTACTACCAGTTATTGAGCATTGTGGTGGGTCCAGTGCTCTCACTAATTTTCACAACCCTGGAAGTAAGTGTTGTCCCTCTTTACAGATGGGAAAATTAAGGCTGAGAGGTGATGTGCTGAGAATTCACACCCCGTTAAGGGCACAGCCAGGTCAGCTGACTCCAAAGCACACACCACCGCCTCAAAACTTCCAAACACACTGCTACACCATGCCAAGAGCCCCAAGTGCCGTGGTTGAGGGAGGCCTAGACCTCAGTGGAAGAGCGAAAGAGAGAAAACGAATGTGTTAAACATCTGTTGTATTCTAAGCTCTGTGGCACATTCTTCCCATGCATCTTCTCCACTAATCCTCGCATCTTCCCAGCAGCCCTGTGAGGGAGGCCGTATCCTCCCCCCACCACCCCCCCAGCCCCGCAACCTACTCAGAGAGGACAAACTTTCTGAAGGTCACCTGAGCCCAGATCTGTTTGAGTTTATATCTTCCGTCTTATCACGAGTGTTAACCAGAGAGGTTTTTGGAGAAATAAAGATTCTTACAGTGGTGGAAGGAAAAGTGGACTGATAGAAAAGTGGAAAGATAACCTGAAAACGTTAGATGAATGTCTAACCTAAAGAGTAGACATTAACAATTATTTATAAATTATTATTGTTAGAATTATAACTTATAATCTTGGACTAAACAGACTGACCATTTTTAAAATTTCTTTTGCTTTACTAAGTTAAGCTGTCATTTTTACATGAGCATTAAAAATTTTAAGATTTCAAATGTGTCTTGTTATGAGTAGGACCCAGAAGGTTTTCCGGGATAGCAGTGAATTCCTGAGATCCGGATGATAAGAGGGCAGGCAAATCGATGTTCAGCTAGAGCAGATCCAGTAGAAGTCAGATGTAGATAAATTGGGATTCAAGTAACCAGACCTGCAGTTTAATTCAAGTATATTTTTTACATTTAAATTTCAAGATGATAAAACAAACTATAGCTCTTCCCCCCCCCCCACCGCCCCTGAAAAAAAAAGCTCTTATCAGAGATTATTTGGACAAGTCACTTGGACTGAACATGTGTTACAGTCTTTTTAATCTCCTTCATGGTGGACTGTTACATAATAGTTAGGATTGATGTTTGTTGTCAGGACCTGGGGGCCCTTCAGATATGCAATCACCAGAGAAAGATTAAATTATGTCATATATACCAAGGCAAGAAAGAAATGAATACATTTGAAATTCTAAACAAATCGTTCTCATTCTTTTTCAGTTAACTAAAAATAATAAATAGCAGATCCATAAATAGCTTACTAATTAAGGCTTTACTTACTGTGTGCTGGAGGTAGCTCTATAACAAAAAGGAAAATTATAATCATAGTACTCCAAATATGTGATACATTCTACTTCTTTCTGTTATGTTTCTTAACAACTTCTTTTTTTTTTTTTTTAAAGATTTTATTTATTTATTTGACAGAGAGAGACGCAGCGAGAGAGGGAACACAAGCAGGGGGAGTGGGAGAGGGAGAAGCAGGCTTCCCGCGGAGCAGGGAGCCCGATGCGGGGCTCGATCCCAGGACCCTGGGATCATGACCTGAGCCAAAGGCAGACACTTAACGACTGAGCCACCCAGGCGCCCCCTCTTAACAACTTCTTTATGAGCAATTTTAATAAGATTAACTTGCAGAATAAGGAGGAAGGTGGTTCTTTTTTTTTAATTTATTTATTTTAGAGAGAGAGAGCACAAGCATGAGTGGGAGGGGAAGATGGAGAGCGAGAGAGAATCTCAAGCAGACCCTCCACTGAGCACAGAGCCTGTCGAAGGGCTTGATCTCACGACCCTGAGATCATGACCTGAGAAATCAAGAGTCAGACGCTTAATTGACTGAGCCACCCAGGCGCCCCATTATCTACAATTTTCCAAGCTAATACTATATGTAACTGAGAGAGAGCCACAAAGATTCGGTGTATTCCTCATTTAGAGGTCAAAGGTAAATTTAGGGAATATTTTTTTTTAGTAATTTCTTCTTAGTACATCTTGGGAATAGTTTTTAAATTTAGTCTTCTTAAAGCATAATTATTATCACACCTTTTCAGGTTCAAAAACTTTGAGGCAGTCATTCCTATTTTCTAGATAATGTCCAATTTCCAAAGCCTAATGGAGAGAGAATATGTACTATGTCAGGGGCAAGGGCTGCAAAGAAAGCAGGGGAAGCAGTGCAAAGTGCTGAGTGATGGGGGTGCTATTTTAAACAATTCAAGGGGATTCTCTAATGTCTTATATAAGCAGAGTCGCAGAGGAAGTGAAATCCATGTGGGTATCAGAGACAAAAACGTTTCGAGTCCATGCAAAGTTCTGGGATGGACTGAGCCAGGATGACTAGAACAGAGTAATTAAGAGGGAAAGGGGTACCTTGTGGGCCATGATGGAGACCTTAGGTTTTACTCGGAGCAGGATGGGAGCTATCGGAGAGCTTTGAGCAGAGGAGTGACACAACTTATGTTTTAAGGGGATCACTCTGGCTACTAAGATGAAAACAGACTAAAGGTGGTCAGTGGGAGGATCATGTGGACTGGGTAAGAGGATATTGTAGTCACACAGGGAAGAGATGATTAGAAAGGCAGCAGGAGAGGTGGTAAAATGTTTTATAAGGTAGAGGTGAAAGAACTTACTAACACATTGAGCATGAGAAGTGACAGAAGTCAAGGATGAGTCCAGGGTTTGGGGCATGATCAGCTGGAAGGGTAGAATTGCCTCAGTTGGTGGAGAGGACTGGGCAGAGCAGGTTTTAAGGCAGAGAGTAGGAGGCAGAAACTCATGGGCTTGGTTTTTGACATGATTTGTATCTGAGACAGTAGCAGACATCTTTTAAATATCCTTTGAATACACTGAAGTAATATGAGTAAAGCGACGCCTAGGTGGGCGCAGTGCGTTAAGCATCCGCCTTCAGCTCAGGTCATGACTCCGGGGTCCTGGGATCGAGCCCCGCATCGGGCTCCCTGCTCAGCGGGAAGCCTGCTGCTCCCTCTCCCTCTGCCTGCCACTCCCCCTGCTCATGTGCGCGCGCTCTCTCTCTGACAAATAAATAAAATCTTAAAAATATATATATGGGTAAAGAAAGTAATATGTTTACAGTATGGGATCCTGTACTTGACGTAACCAGAGAATTACCTGGTATTTCTGCCCTTCATTTCTTTCCTAGAATACATTTCCCTTAGTCTCTTTAATAATCTTTGTTATGGAACTTTTGTCAGAGGCTTTATCAAAATCCTAGTAAATTTTATGTCCTGGCTCCTTTCTGGTGACCCACGTAGTTATGTTCTTGGAATTTTGGGTTCCTAATGCATGAACTTTCTAAGTACTAAGATCAGAGACTTTGGATACCAGTCATGCTTCCCCGTGCTTGCTTTATGTATGAACTGGGGCCCTGGAACATGCTACTTCTGTAGGATCAGTCGAGCCACGGACCTTGAGTTTTGAATGCGTCCTTCCCACAGAACTGGCAAGAGTTGTAACAGCCTCATCTTTTTATTTCCCGAATCTAGCTTAGTACCTGATACAGAGGTTCACAGTAAATGTTGAATAGGTGAATGTTTCTGAATCAATTTTAAGAAACTAAATATGGTCTTTTCTCTTTTGTCTCATTTGTATAGCGCCTGAAAGCTACAAAGTGCAAGATAAGAAAATTGCTGCCTCCAGCCGGCCCTCTGCTATTTCAGGACAAAATAGCAACTACTCAGGAAATAAGCCAGGTACTATGCGTGGCATTTACTGTAGAAAAAAAGGTTATCCCTAAAGCCTAAGGCGGGCTAGAATTTAGGAGAGCTTAGTTCCAGTCCTGCTACCAAAACACAGACAACTCATACTGGCTTTTATAAGTTTAAGTCCAAGACCCTCTTAAAGCCTTGATTTTCTCTTTTTAAAATGGAGATTCAAACACATGCCCTGCTCACCTCCCAGAATCATTTTGACAATCAGGGAGATGATGCATGTGGGTGCATTGTTTACTATCAAGCAATGTATAAGAGGTAATCATTTTCCTATTCTTTTTTGAAATGATGCGTACGACACAATTTTTTGTACCTGTGCGCCCAGCATTATTGCATATCTTTTTTGTGACATTTTCAAAAGCCATTTAAGAAAATCTTCACACGTAGCAAAGCTGGTACAGAGTTATGTTTCTGTTCTCTATTTTCTGCAGTGATTGTACACCTACACAGTAATTTCATTTAATAGCCTGTGATTCATGGTCTCTTCCACTCAGTGATACAAAGAAGCAAACAGCCTGTAAACATAAACAGTTGAATAGACAATGCAGTTGCTTCCAAGTATCCAGCAGCCATTGTGTGGCCCTTGGGAGAGACCACTGTCCAGTATGATGGTAAACAAGCCAAGGAAGGCAAAGACAAATTGAACCCCCCGTGAGGGCCTTGGAAGCCTACTTCGTGCAGCATCCAAGACCGAAGTCATTCAAGAACAGTGAATCAGTGAGAATAAAGATGAAAAATAACTCTTTCTAGCCGCAGAGAAAACATTCCCCCATTATACCTAGTTGGGTGGGGGGTGGCGGGGTTCCATGTGGGAAAAGATCTTAACAGAGCAGATAAATCTGGCTTGTTGCTTAAAAGAAGGACAACTAACAAGTACTATTGCATGGACTGCATGAGCGGCCATTAATGGAAAATGATATGTAGTTTCAGTGGAATTTTAATTAACAGGCTGAGATTCCCCCACTTAATTTGCCTTTCATCCATTCATTTATCCACCTACCACTCAGCCACCATCTACTACTTACTGAGTAATTGTCCTGTGCCTGGGACCGTGACAGGTACTGGATGAGCAAAGCAGGGCCCCTGTGTTCCCAGGCCTTATTTTAGTGGACTTGGGTTCCTTGTATTCAAGTGAGGATCCTTTAGCATGAAAACCTCATTTGTTTTACCATGAGAATTGAACATTCGCTACATGGTATATGCTGTTTTTCCCTTGTTTTGACTCTATTCCCTGTGCTGTACCTTTTATCCTTGTGACTTACTCATTGCATAACTGGAAGTCTATACCTCGCACTCCCCTCACCCATTCTGCCCATTCCTCCCCACCCCTCACCTCTCTGGCAATCATTGAGATTGTGCCTTTTGAGCATCATGTGTCTCCTTTCTTGTATATATATATAAATAAGCAGAGGTACATATGAAGGTCTCCCTTTTAAAACCACCATGTTGTTTTCCTTAGTGTCTCCAAAGGATGATAGAAGAGATTTCATGTTGGAGGGCTAGGCTTGAGTAAAACCTTTTAATTTTATGAGATATAAGTCATGGGAATGTCTGACTAGAGCAGTTTATTAATTTTCATTCTCTGGAACTTGGGGGGTGGGGAGGAGTAAAGTAAGTACTAAATTTTTGAATATTTTGAGTATTGCCCTCAACCTGATATGGGCATTCTGACCAAATGATTTCTCGGGGTCTCTTTTAACCCAGGAAATTTTACTTAAATGTCTTTCCATCCTTAACCTTCTGATAACTTAAAATTCATTGGAATACTCTAGAACATCTCTTTGATGTTAATAACATTCAAGTTATTAATATTTTATCCTTAAAACATGTATAGAAGGCCCTTGTGGTTTATAAGTGTGGGCATAATATGTCTCGTGTTAACTGGGAAAGACCAGTACTCTCAGCTGTGAATACTTGGACCCAGACTGAAAGAGACCATTTGTAAAGTCACCGATCTGTCCATGTCTACAGAGTGGGTGATGGCTCTTGAGGACGCCATCAGCTGCCTCCAAATGATTCAGAGTGTGACCTGATTAGATGGGAACATTGGTACGTTCTTCATGAACTGTATATACCTGAAAAAAAACAGAAACTTAAGTTCATTAAAAAATCCCTCTTAATTCCTATCCCTTTATTACCCTCCACCACAAGTCTTTTTTTTTTTTAAGATTTTATTTATTTGAGAGAGAGAGTGAGAGAGAGAGAGAGAGCACAAGAGGGGGGAGGGTCGGAGGGAGAAGCAGACTCCCCGCTAAGCAGGGAGCCCGATGTGGGACTCGATCCCAGGATTCCAGGATCATGACCTGAACCCAAGGCAGTCACTTAACCAACTGAGCCACCCAGGCGCCCTCCTCCACCACAAGTCTTTAAAAGAGCCACTAATAACTGCACTAGCATTTATAAATCATTTCCGTCGCAGAGGAATGCAGGCCTTGGAATCCTCCAGGTCTTCTCTGGCCGCTACATCAAGCCACTTGTGATGACTCCCTGGGTACCATGGTGTGCAGAAGGGCCCGGAGTTGAGCAAGAGATCCGGTTTTAAGAACTAGCTCTAACATTTCACTGTACCACCTTTCTTGGTCACAGACATTTCCCTCAGTTTTCTCCTTTGGAAAACAGGCGTGAGAACTCATCATTGAAGGAATAAGTGCTTGGCCAGCTCATAGAGCTATTGTAAAGAACGAAATGATAACATTTGTGAAAGTGCTTTGTAAAATGCAAAGCCCTGATGAAGTTACTTATTGCATCAACAGTAGTTGTTCGGATAGAAGTCAAAGACTGGTGAGCTCTTGAGCAAGCCTTGTCAGTGTGAGTTGATTTTCTTATCTTCGACAGTCACTGAGTTCTCATTTGTGGTCCAGGTTCATGCATGTCATCGAAGACAGAATATCAGGAGCACTTCCTGTCACCCTTAAAAGTGCCCCAGTTTGGGTGGCCACCCCCCCCTTCAGTCATCCCGGCAGGAGGTTGAAAGCAGAGTGCAGCAATATTCTGTTGCTCTGAAAACTTTTCCTTCTGACAGTGTTAGATCTATCAGGAAACGATGTGAAATGTTCATAATGTTCATGTACTTCCTGTACCTTGATTTTGCTCCAGGGTAAAGTGATGTGAAGGATGGAGATGAGAGGGAGAATTCTAGAACATTCACTATTTACTTGGAACTATTCAATTTTTTCATTTTTGGAAATCTAGCTTGAAAGATAATTTTTATCAGTTTTTGGTTATGAAAACTGACTGCTTAGCATTAATTTTTTTTTTTAATCTATTATCAAATACAAGATTGCTGTTTGTTTGCCCCGTTGGTGCATGTTAGTGGAAGTTTAAAGGCTCTGAAAGTTAGCAAAGGTTGTTTGCTCCTTTATTCAACCGATGCTGACTGAATATTCTCCTTTCTGGCAGATGGGAATAAGCAGTGAACAAAACAAAAGGCTCTGTTCCTCCCCACCCTCATTCACACCATCTTTAATCTGCCATAAGTATTATTGACATTCTAGCACCAGAGTGACTCTCTCTCTATGTAATCAGAAGGATGGAAACAGAATCTAAACTGAATGCCTTGGGGCGCCTGGGTGGCTCAGTCAGTTGAGCATCTGACTCTTGGCTTCAGCTCAGGTCACGATCTCAGGGTCATGATCTCAGGGCCCTGAGATGGAGCCCCACATCGGGCTCAGGGTGCTCGGCACAGAATCTGCTTGAGATTCATTCTCCTTCTACCCCGCCCCCAAAAGAAATAAATAAATAAAATCTTAAAAAAAAAAACCTGGGGCGCCTGGGTGGCTCAGTTGGTTAAGCGACTGCCTTCAGCTCAGGTCATGATCCTGGAGTCCTGGGATCGAGTCCCACATCGGGCTCCCTGCTCAGCGGGGGGTCTGCTTCTCCCTCTGACCCTCTTCCCTCTCTTGCTATCTGTCTCTCATTCTCTCTCTCTCAAATAAATAAATAAAATCTTTAAAAAAAAAAAAAAAAAAAAAAACCTGAATACCTTTGTCCCTCTACAATTCAATATTTTCTAATGCCAGGTTCCTAAACCAATCAAAATCATCTAGCATATCACAATCACCATGCCCTAAGTCTTTACTTCCTCAAAATCTGATTCCAAAGTAATAGTGATTATCATTTCAGCACTGATCTCAACAGAAGGTCAGTGGGAATCATTGGACATATAAGCATCGGCCTTATTTATAGTGATTAATTGATATATTTGTGCAGCACTATGTGCAGCCTTGTTTCTTATATGATCAGGCAGGATGCGGTTTATTACATGTGATGAGCATAATCTTCATATGAAATAATATTACAGAAATCACCTCTTGTGCTATTTTTCCAACTGTGTATCTAAAAGGCAACTATTATAGTGCGTAATTGGGTTATTGATAACAGTTATTGATTTGGGGCCATCAGGGTTGGTTTGGGTTAGAAGAGGGTGAGGGTGTGTTTGTCCCATATGTTGTTTTTAAAATCTTCCTGTCAAAATTGTTTTTCAAAATTTTGCATGTAATTTGGCATGTACTGGAAAGTAAGCTAGAAATGTCACATCCTTCATATCGATAGTCTGTGGCAGAATTTATAAACATAATTCCAAGTAGTTAATTTTTAAAGTTAGTTAGTTAGTTAGTTAAAGAAAGCACGAGCGCCAGGAGAGGGGCAGAGGGAGAGAGAGAATCTCAGGCATGCTCCGTGCTGAACACAGGGCTTGATCTCACCACCTGGAGATCATGACCTGAGCCCAAATCAAGAATCAGACACTTAACTGACTGAGCTACCCAGGCGCCCCTAAACTATTTTATGGAGACTTTATGTGATGTTCTTATGCATCTTTTTAAATAAAGTTGATTTTTGAGTTTTATAGTTAAGTAAGTGTTTATGAACGGGTAAACCTCATTATTTAAGGAATATTACTTAAGTGGTAGGTAATCATTAAAGGTTTATTCTAACTTCATTTTGACTTGTTCTCGGATAGTTCTTTCTTAAGAATGGTATTTGCCATGCTATCATTTCTTTTCACCAGAAACAAATGACAGTAAAGCACCCCCGTGTATGGCCCATAACCGGGTGCCTGAGCTGGAGTCCACATGCCCATTTTCAGATTTCAGAAGTAAACCTTTTGGGGCCAGGAGCTATATTTTCTTACACAAACAATATTTGAAATCTAATAAATAATCCGTATATCTGAGAAGTATCATAAAAAGTGTGAGCTACTGAGGGGTCCTTTTACCAGTTTTTAAAAATCTTACCTTAAAAGGAAGGAAAAGCATAAAACACCATCACTTAGTCTTGCTTATGATTCTCACTGCCAGGTTTATGCATGCTCCTGATGGGCCTTTGTACAGTTTCTGTTTCCCCTGGATGTACAAATTCTGTGACATTTAAGAGGCCTTTGGGATGGAGGGCCTTTAGATTTGCTGATCAAGCACTACCATGCTGTCTAAAATATTGTCCCACTAGGTTTCTATTTTTAACATGAGATCTTAAAAATATGTCAGTTTAAGACAGGAGAAAATAAACCTGATCTTAAGGTCATCATCATCATCATCATCATCATCATTATTTTTTTTTTAAAGATTTTTATTTATTTATTTGAGAGAGAGAGAATGAGAGAGAGAGAGCACATGAGAGGGGAGAGGGTCAGAGGGAGAAGCAGGCTCCTTGCTGAGCAGGGAGCCCGATGCAGGACTCGATCCAGGGACTCCAGGATCATGACCTGAGCCGAAGGCAGTCGCTTAACCAACTGAGCCACCCAGGCGCCCCATCATCATTATTATTATTTTGCTTGTTTGTATAGTAGCAGAGGGAACCCGTTAGTATAGCTCTCTACTGGGAAACCCCCAGCAGTGTCTCACTCCGAGTACAATCCAGAGTCCCCACTGTGACCAGAGAGCCCCGTGCTGTGGCCCTCGCGTGTCTGGCCCCATTGCTTACGATCTCACTCCATTCCAGGCTCTTAGATCTACCCGTTTCTTGAGCACATTAGGTGCTCTTAATCTCAGGGCCTTTGTGTTTGCTTTCCATCTCCTGGAATATCTGCACATGTGTGTGTCATTTCCATCAGGGTTTTGCACATAAAAGTTACATCAGTTAGGCCTCCCTTGGCCCCTGTCTAAAATGTTAAACATCCCCCTTCCTGCCATGTCACAATCCCCTTTGTTGCTTTGTTGTCCCCTTAGCCCCAACCCCTTTTTTTCATTCTATATCTCTTATTTAGCCTGTTTATAAAATTCTCCCTGAGTAGAATGCAGTCCCCACCAGGGCAGAGATTTTTTTTTTCTTTCTTGACTGCTTTCTTTTTGGCACCTAGAATGATGCCTCGTGCAGAGTTGATGTTCAACATGTGTTCAGTGAATGAATGAGTTAACTGAAGCTTATGTGTGAGGCACCATAATTAATGCCATTTCAAGTATTTCATTTAGTTCTTACAGTGAGGTGAGATTGGTTCTATTTATTCTCATTTGGTAGATAATAAATAAAAATCCAGGGGGCTCCTGGGTGGCTCAGTCAGTTAAGCATCTGCCTTGGGCTTGGGTCCTGATCCCTGGGATTGAGCTCCACGTCGGGCTCCCTGCTCAGCAGGGAGCCTGTTTCTCCCTCTCCCTCTGCCTGCCAGTCCCCCTGCTTGTGCACGCTCTCTCTCTCTCTCTCTCTGTCTAAAATAAATAAATAAAATCTTTTAAAAAAATATCCATGAAACCCATGCCCTAATTAACTTGAGACTTAGAGAGTTGGTGAGTAACTCAGCCAAATTTACATAGTGGGTGAGAGAACAGAAAGTGAACTCTTGTGTGTGTGACCTCAGAGCTGGACTTTTTACATCCAACTGGTGAACCTCTATCCAATAGAAATTCACTTACAATTCTGTTTGCTGTTGAGGAACAGACTTTTTAAAGAATAAAAATGATAGAAGTTCACTAGCTTAGGAACACAAAGCATTGTATATATTGCTGGATAGAAAGTCAAAAGGCTGCAGTTATGTTTTTACATCATGGGTTTTGGGGGGGCGGGCTGTGTGTCTTTTTATTTTATTTTTAGAACTTGTTTCCCATTTTTGTTGAGCTAGAACTGACATACAGCACCCTGTAAGTTTAAGGCATGCAGCATAATGACTTGACTTACCTGTATTGTGAAATGATCACCACAGTCAGGTTAACATCCCTCATCTCATATGGATATGGGAAAGAAAAAAAAGGGGGGGGGTTCTCCTTGTGATGAGAACTCTTAGGATCTACTTTCTCATACAATGTTTTTAAACAGGAGAAAAATGCTTGGAAATTCCAGAAAAAAATTGTAATAATAAAGTATATCACTGAAACTATAGTCCTGTGTACCAGTTGTAAGACATAGTAATATTTCATTCATAGAATTTACTAGACAAAAAGATAATTATCAAACTATATCATCATGAGAAAATCTGCTCTTCTGCTCATGTGTTTTCTCTCCTTTTCAGACCCTCCTCCCGTGCTTCGGGTGGACGACCGGCAGCGACTGGCCAGGGAGCGACGGGAGGAGCGCGAAAAGCAGCTAGGTATCCATCCCCAGCCTCGGCTCATCGTTCAGGGACGCTGTTGTTGAGGTGTTACTTTTCACCTCGAGGCTAGTGGACACTTAACCATTGAGCACACAGGCATCACTATAATAACCATGCTCTCTGCCTTTATGAGTTGTACAGGTGGATGTGAAACAGAATTGAGTATGTGATAGACACATAGGACTAAATTTTAAGTAACAGGAAAGCCCAGCCCAGGATTAGGGTCATTTTCACTTCTTTGACTGTTTAATGTGGCACTGGAGAGAATGTATATATGACAGGCATGATGGCTCAGCTTATCTTTTACAGCTTAAAAACAAAACAAGGACAGTAAGCTTACGGTTCTCTTTTATGTGAACAGTCATAAGCATATACACTGCTAGGGCACGTCCTACTTTCCATGATAAAACCATGCTGCTGCTGAATTTAGAGACAGATGCAACCAGCATGCTGCCAAGAAAAGTGCAAAACCTAGTGCTGAGCTGTCGGATTTTTCTTTGCTACCTAAGGTCTTTGTGAAAGGTTAGCAACTGTGGTATTGACCATACCATCACCTGGAGAGCTGTGTCCTGAGGACGACTTTACCGGGAAGCGAAGATCAAAGCACCACTGTCTTCTAGAACATTGAGCAAGGATGCTAGTGCTCACTCCTCCTTTACTTTGATGTCCATTTATGCCAAACTGCTAAAACAGGATCCTCTCCTTAAGGACCTTGGAAAGCTGAAATGTCCAGTTAGCATGTCTCAGTGTCCCCAGAATGTGTCTGTCATTTAAAACTAGGACTGACTGAGGTGGCCAGCATATTCCCAGGGCATGACCCATAACAACTTTTCTAGAGTTCCACCGCGTTTTGTAAGAATTCGTGTTTCAGTGGGAGAACCCAGCACCTATGCCCCATCTTTTCTATTGTTCCAGTCCACAACCCAAATTTGTGAAATTGACTGGAAGCTGGTTTTCAGAAGTCTGTTGCCATTACTTAATTCTTCCAACACAGGCCTTTTTTCCTCTCCTTTGCCATAATGGGCATGCGAGTTCAGTTCTTTTGCTGCCAAGGTCTTTTCCACACCAATTTCAACAACTTGGTGGAAGGGAGTGAGCTCTGCCGCCTTTCTGTGCCTGGACTTACTGCCCAGGCTTGAAATTCCCTGTGGCTGACAGGCTTCCTGCCCGCGGGTAGGTTCCTGGCAGCAGGGCTGTCTGTGGCCATGAGGCTGATGCTTTCCCAGAAGCACTCTGCAGCCTGGCTATCTTCCTCCTGGGAGCTATGCCCACTGCTCCCTGATTCAGGTTGGTTTGACAAGTAGATCAGAACAGAGGAAAAGACAGAGCTACCCAAGCAGAAAGAGATTCCAGATAAGCAAAAAGAAGAAACTGCCCACTGCTCTGGGATGGCTGGTATTTGCACTGTCTTTGGATCTATCCAAGCATGAGCACTTGAGTTCTCTCCCCTCTCTGCCTCATCTGGTGGGTCAGGTCTTAACGCTATCCAATCTCCCCTTAGAGTTGCAACATGGATTCCTATCTGCTTGAGTAGAAGTAGCTCCAGAGCATCAGGAGACTCCTTTATGATTTATGTCCCATTGTGAATTAGCTTTTACACATTAACTCATACATACCTTCCTGTTTGGGTTTGTCTTTCAAAGCCAAGCACTATTTGGTGTTTTTTGTTTTTTGTTTTTGTGGAATGTATGAACATGCTGGTCAAACAAAAATGATTTCACTTCTTATTCTATGAAGTTATAAGACCTAGAGCTTTGAGCCTGCACAGTCTCCTGCAAGTTGCCTAGCTTTGTATGTTGAGTGGCTCGATTTTTGTCTTAAGATGTAGCCCCATATTTTAATTCATATCCACAGGGCAGCACACAACTTACTAATTTTAAATTCGAAAACCGTGTTTGCCAGGTACAGTGTTCAAAAGATAGAGATTGAGACCCAACCTTCAAGGGCTAGCTGCAGAGTAGTGGGGAGGGAGATAAACTTACAGCAATTATAATATGAGGTGGTATTGAAAGGGTGTGCACACGGGTTGGTGAGAACCCATAGAAGCACCTAACCAGCCTGCAGGAATCACGTGCCACTGGAGTTCCCCACTAGAGGATGTGGACCTGCTATCTAGGAGGATGGAAGAGACAGAGACTATAGAACAGTGACACAGGGATAGGTGGGAAAAGGCAGTTGCTAAAGAGACTCATCATGCTCCGCGGATTATATTATATGGGTCAAAGTAATTTTCAGGTGATTGTATTATCCTGTTACTACACTTGGACTGTTTTAGTGAGCCAGCATATAATATACATAGTTTTTCTTCTTATCCCTGCCATGTTAAATATCATGGTTTCCTTAATTCTGATCTTTTTTTGTTGTTAAAAATCACAGTTTTCATGAAATACATCAGTCCTAATTTTTATTTTTTATTTGCATTAATTGCATTTTCTTTTTAAATTTTAAAGCAATGTCTTTTTGCCTAATTTTTTCCACTTAAGCCATCACAGCAGCAACTAAACATTGAGAGGCTCTCTTCAGTCTTCATAAACACATGAATAAACATACATGTAAGCACACATAAATATATTTGTAGAAGTGTTATCTAAAACCTAGCATCTAACTTAAATTGTGCCTTACAGTATATAAAGGTGATTTCTAAAAAAAATCGTTAGTACTAAAAATCAAAGGGCACACCTGAGCAACTACCCTTCAACTGTGCTTTGCAAAAACTATAATGGCAGTGGAATATTTAAAAAAGAAAGGGTGAGGGACTGTCACTTAGTAACAGCTCTCTGGACTGTGCTTTTTAAAAACAAAAACAGTTGGTAATACCAACTGCTACCAGGCTTTCAAACTTTAAAGCTTTTCAAGTAAAAAAAAAAAGGAGTACATTCCATAAATTCCAACAAAGCAAAGTTTTAAATGATTGGCCATTGAGATTGGATTATTTACTGTTGGATGTAGGTTGAAATTGACACTGAAATAATTAAAAATTTTTGTTTTAATCCACAGTTTTGAAAAAGCAAGGTAGAGAGGGAGAATAAAGTTCTTTTTGTTTTGGGTGGGCATGTCATGTTTGTACTATTTTGTAAACAGAAAGGACCTATTAATAACTTTCTGTGGGTTAAATCTCTGAGTCATGCTATAATGCTTTTATGGTAGGATTATGTCATGTGGCTTGTTCTTTCTACATTATCCTTCAATTTATCACATAAAGCCAGGTATAATTCTTCATATTTGGGACTGTTCTGTCCATTTGGTTGAGCCACACGTACTGTGAAAGCTTTATTTTTCTGTCTTAAAAGCTTTATTCCTGAAGGAATCTCCCTAACCACTCTATTCCATCTGATTCTCTTCAGGCCATTCCTTCAAACTCTCTTCTCTTAACTTCTGTATCATTTTTCACCATCTCTCTTCCAAACTTTAATCTTTTTTCCTAAGGGAAAAAAAAAAATTCATTTGTTCTCACTGGTTTCGACTCTCCTTTTTTGATGAAATGGGTCCTACACATTCATTTGCTCATAAGGTAGTAGATGCTTCCCCATTATCTACAAGTCAGCTTCTGTACAACTAACTTGCTCATCAACTTTCATTCCAAAACCGACTCCTCTGGGTAATTTTTGTGGCCCGATCAATTGCACCAGTATTTTTCTGGCCCCAAGAAGTTCTTTCTTTCAGCTGTTTTTGGTACTTGTACTGTTGCTGGAGAAACTGGCGTCTTTCTGACCACCAGTCTTAGCTGTTGGATCTTTTGCATTGTAAAACACTTTTTTCTCTTCCTTGGTGTCCCAGTGCTGGGCCCTGACTAGTCTCCACCCTGGCCTATTGGGCCACTTGAAGTTACCAGTGGTGAGTCGGACTCAGCCTAGTCCTCAAGCTGGAACTTCAGCCATCTCTTGCCTAGTAGGTAGGTGGAAGTCGCCACATTCTCTCTGTCCCTCAATCCAGTTAGTCATAAGAATAGCTGGCGCTATCTTCAAAATAAATCTCAGGTCCTGCCTTTAAATTTGCTGCCTATGCTATCGTCCTCGTCCAGGGCTTCATAAATTCAGGTCTTGGTCACCAGAACGATCTCACCGATGCACTGCATTTCTCCAGCTGTGTTGCAGTTGGCGCTGCTCCCTCTTTTGAAGCCCTTCCTAGTCTTCATGGCCTTTCCCCTTTTGGAAATTTGATCATTTTCTCGCTCTACAGTCTATTTTGCATAACATCGTATTTTAGCTCTCATTCTAATGCTGTTGTATGCTCTCCTGAACTTTTCCTAGTTGAATTTTATGTAACTTCTTGGTTCGTATGTTTTAAACTTTTAAAGGGTGTGACTGACTATAATTTGCTAATTCTTTGTATCCCAATACATGGCATGGTACTAATTATTAAACAGACATGTAAACATTTGCGGATATTCCTTACTCTGTGGTCTTTGATGAAATATTATTAATAATAATGGGCCAAACAACATTATACATTGCATTATCACATTTAGTAGCAAATTAACACCATGGTTGTACTTTTTATTGTGTAGGCCTGCTATAATTGTTAATGTAATTTATTTTATAGAATGGCATTTATTTTATTTTTACACTGTGATAAGTTAGCTTAAGGAAGGAACTGAGAGGATGCCTGGGTGGCTCAGTCATTAAGCATCTGCCTTGGGCTCAGGTCATGATCCCAGGGTCCTGGGATCGAGCCCCGCATCGGGCTCCCTGCTTGGCGGGGGGCCTGCTTCTCCCTCTCCCACTCTCCTTGCTTATGTTCCCTCTCTCGCTGTGTCTCTTTCTGTCAAATAAATAAAATAAAATCTTAAAAAAAAAAAAAAGGAAGGAGCTGAAAGAATCTAGAAAGATGGAATAGATGGATTTTCTTTCAGCCAGAGCATATTTAAGCATATCTTTAATATGTCTTTGATATTACTCTCAACATCCACGCATGTGTATATTTTTACTTACTTGTTTATTATCTGTCTGCCCCCACTGGGATATAAGCTGCACAAGAGAAAGTACTTGTGTCATTTTGTCATTTCTGTAGCCCAGTACCCATTAATTGTGCCTGGCCCATCGTCGATGTCTAACCATTGTTGTTGAACGTTAAATGAGTAGTAGTAATTCTATGCATGTTAATATAAGCAGAGATGAATGCAGCAGGTGTACGACAAATTTGTTAAGACATTACCAAATTATCAGATAATACCTGCCCTTGTAATAGTTCAGTCAAACAAGTCTTGGATTCTTATTCTTAACCATTGTCTCAGAGGAACAAGGTTACCAGGGTCGTCTATACAATAGTTGTGCCTTGAAACTGTTGGATTTTCATATGTGTTATAAAACGGATAGTCCTACAGTATGTTGACAAATTCAAGAGAATATTTAAGGAATGTTCAGCAGGTGAATAGTCTTCTGTGCTTGGGGGGGATACAGTGTCCCCTTTTTAAAAATGATACAGATTAAATTTGAAGTATTGGCACGAATAGAGTCACATTCCCAACTGGGGCTTTCTGGGGTTCTGTGACATCTTGAAAGATTATCAGAGAATTGTATGATTGATTCGTGTAGCTCGTGAAGAAAAATTTGAGTTTATAAAATCTATCCTTCTATTTATTCATAGGAGTTTTGTAGCTAAGTTCAAACTTGTACAAGAGATCTATCTTACGTGTTAGAAATCACCAAGATAATATAAAAAGGATTTTGACCTTCAAACAAATGTCAATTAACTTATATTTGAGTTTCTTTCTGTGGGTAATTTTACCAGACTTCTTCACCCTTCCAGTCATAGCTTTTTTACCTTGCCTTTTTTTTTTTTCTTTTTTGAATCTCCTTAATCACGGTGTGTTGTCAACACAGGGACAGCATTGTTAATCAGAGTGTGATCAAGAGATAAATGATCATTTCAGCCTGGCTTGAGTGTTCATCTTAAAAATGTTGATGGGGGACTAGGACTAATTAGTAAACAACCAATAATGCTGTACCGATTAAGGTCATAAGTGAAACGGCCCGTGATCTCGCATGTCACGTTATTTGATTAGCACAGCTGTTGGTTTTGACAAGACTATCCACAAAAAAAATACAAGCTTTGGGAAAGCAGTCTTTCTAAACCCAGTTGCTACTGGGTAGAAGTTTGACAGATGTGTGGTTAATCTTGGCATCTGGTCTGCTGAAGTTGTCACTTAATGAACGTAGAGTACAAAAGCCTTAAGGCTGTCAGGCAGGCTCTGAACAGCTAAGGGATCTGAGTACCCGGGAGTGGGAGGGATGCGGACGTTAGCGCATACCACAGCAGCTGTATCATGAGTCAAGCTCAGGACTGGCAAGAACAAATGCTTGTTGCGGGGTGGATTTGGTAACTCAGAGGCTGAAGCTTTACCATAAAATGAATGAATCACTGTGACTAAGCAGCCATTATTTCTTTCTCTCAGATTGACTTTGCCTTTGAGGCTGAAGATGAAAAGATCTTAATCTCTGAAAAGTAAGGGGTCTTGGAAACAGATGATGATAAAGGCTAAGAGTGACCTTAGGGGATCAGGGTCTTCACATCGGATGAACAGCTTTCCCAAACTAGAGCAGCAGTTTAGTCTTTGGGAGGTGTTGCAAATCATGTCCTTCAACATAATGGCTCATTGTTTGCTTCCAGAAGCGCACAGTCCAGAGTTTGAATTCCAGTTCCACCACTGACTTATTGTGAGACATCAGGCAGGTTACATCACTTCTCTGTGTCTCAGACTTCTCATAATAAAGTGAGTTTAATAGCAGTGTCTACCTCATTGTGTGGCTGTGAAGATAATGCCTGCAAATCACTTGGTGTCAGCACAAAGTGAGAACTGAAGACATCATGGCAATGATGGTGAAAAGATGAGGATGGCCGGCCACGTGACGCTGCAGATACTGACTCACATGCCTGGGATTGGAGAACCCTAATGTTTCCGAGCTGGGGGAGACAGGGAGAGAGGGCTGTTTGTGTTTCCCGGTCCGGCAGAGCTCAGTAAAGCAGCCAGGTGAGGAGGATGGCAGCGTTTTTTAAGAAGTGAAAGTGGATTAGGGTTGAGGTCCTAACTTAAAGATTCCAAGGACCACCGTTGATTTGTGTGCTTTAGCAAAACTCCATTTACTGTAGCGGAGGCTGCACACTCCTTTAAGCCTGGCCCTGAAGACAGGAGTCCTGGATAGTATTATTTTCTTATATCGAAAGTCCGTCAGCCCATGTATGGGGAAGGCTCTTGGTCTTCCAAGGTATAAACTGCTATCTCAGCCCCTCAATCCCATTTGGCCACCTGCTGTGTGCAGGGAAGAAGGTGGAGTAGGAGGGCCCCTCGGGAGCAGGAGACAGTGTGGTGGGCATCCTGCAAGGTCACGGTTGTTACCAGGCAGTTCTCCAGTATCCTAGTCCAGCGAGAGGGGAGTGGAAGAAGAGTTTAAATGACTAGTTGAGAAAGCTTGGAATTAACAGTAAGGCCTAATGCAAGTCACTTGGCTTGCAAGTCACACAGTCCTTGAACTCTTTACCTCGTTCATCAGATTTACTTTTAAACTGGAAATGCAAGTAATCTTAGTAATTGTTGAGATAAAGCATAAAGATGAAAATGTTAACAGTCAAAATAAAAACAAAAGGAAACCTAATTGTAATCCCACACACCTCCTCAAAGGTTTAAAAAAAAAAAAATGAGTCCTGGAAATTGATTGGAAAAGATCTTGGAGATCATTTTGTACATACCCTCTAATTTAGAGGTCAGATAGGTTGGCTCATTTCCCCAAGGTCACACAAAATTAGTAGCAGAACAAAATCCTGAACTCAGATACTTAGCACTTGTCATTTTCTGATTCTTCAGGATATTACTGGCTATGTTGTGTCCGGTATTACCAGTGACCAAATCCTTCCATGTCTTAATATGAAACTGAGACAGCCGCTCTGTATGTTTCAGAGGCGAAGTGATAACGTTGCGCTACCCCTGAATGTCACATGTTTCTTTCCGTCACGTGGTGGTGACATGTGCACTCACACAGATGTAAGCTGGTTCAGAAGGACCGGGTGACTCCCAGGCACTAGATTGCTGATTGTGACTGGGAGTCACCCAGCCCACGGGTATCCTGTCCTACCTTGTTCTTCCCATTAGCTGTGGCAGTAGGGCAGGAATTAGTCTGATTGTCGTCAAGACTCACTCCCGGTAATTATCTACATTTACTGAGTTCCTACTGCATACATGGCACTGGGCTGAGCACTCCCACCTAGACCCTATCAGGAAGATAGCGCCATTGCAGTTTGAGGATGCGAGACCACACAAGGCACTTGCTTGCTCAGTGGCATGTAAATGGTAAGTGGCAGGCCTAAGGGTAGACTCTCGTTCCTGTGAAGCCTGAGGTGTGCTTTATCCACTACAATACCTTGCCTTTCATTTTAAATTCCTTTTAGTGCAAGAGTCACTGTATGTTTCTGAATGGAGTCCAAATTGATAGTGGATTTCTCCTTTGTGTGGCACGGTCATACTGTGACAGTGTCCCCTTTGCATGGTACTGACATACTGTTTAGTGTCATCAGAGTATAATCCTGGTGACAGCAGCTCAGGGATGGGACTGATTTATTAATGCCCAGTATTTCAGGGGCTACAGTGCATTTTCATTTCATTTTATATTATGATCCCAGAGTCCAGGGAAACATGAAAACTTCACAAGAATAAGGTTAATAATACTCATTATGATTCTTTTTCTGGACATGCTCTCCTTTTATAGAGCTGCATCTATGAAATGAGTGATCGTTAATGATTTAAATAGGAACAAACTGTTGTAATAGTCTGCTTGGGCTGCCTTAACAAATACCATAGACTGGGGGTTTTAAACAACGGAGACTTACTTTCCCATCATTCTGGATACTGTAAAGTCCAAGATCAAGGTTCTGGCAGAGCTCACTTTCTGGTCAGACCTCTTTTCTGGCTTGCAGATGTGTGCTTTATTCTCACATGGTCTTTCCTCTGAGCATGAAGAAAGGGAGAGTGAGCTCTTTGGTGTCTCTTTTTATAAGGACACTAAGCCTGTTGGATTAGGGCCTCACCCTTATGACCTCATTTAAACATGATTACCTCCTAAAGGCCCTGTCTCCCAATACAGTCACATTGAACATTAAAGCTTCAACATATGAATTTGGGGGGAGGAGGGGAGGGACACAGTTCAGTCCATAGCAGTTTGTTGATTATTTTCTTGTGTTCAAAACTCTTATTTCTGAATGAGAAAATATAAGACTTTGACATTACGTATCATCCATAGGGAATATTTTAAATAACTAAACCTCTTAGAATAAACTAACTTTCAGTTCTTATTAAATAATTGAAATATTTTGTGTATTACCCTTCAATTTAAAAGAGCACATGGTCCAGGATCTGCACTTGGTAATAATCCTAGCAGTCACCAGCATACTCTGCAATCATATGAGAAGTGTTGTTTGCTGTTTCACCGTTGTTTGCCTATTCTCTGTAAAAGTGTTTAAGGGCACTGCAATAGGATATCCACTTCCTGGTAGAAAATTGAAGTAGAACTCAATTAGAGCTTGATGGATAAAGAAATATTATTCCTTTAAAAGATTATTTGAGATAAAATTTATTTTTATTATTATTATTATTATTATTATTATTATAACATCTAGGCCTGTTGTGATTTATAGCACAACCTTAAGAACACCTTTAATTTTCAGAATTGAAATCACAATGATGATGACAGTGAAAAACTTGGCAATAATAGCTAATATTTACTGAATGTTTAGTAAGTGCAGAGAACTGTTCTAAAACTGTATTAAGCATAATTATTCTTCTACTCCTCACAGTGAACCTATGAGGAAGGTCCTATATTTATTCACGATTTACCCTGACAGAATGAGGCATTGGGAGGTTAAGTAACTTGCCCAAGACCACACCCTTAGGGTGAATGAATCAGGAAGTAGTTCCCAATGAACAGGAAGTAATTATTAAGACCCCTGGATATGTTCTAGTTATGAAAAGCACTGTGGTGAGTGGGGGCGGCGGGGAGGAGGGAGAGCAACGAAAACCTTTGCTACCTAGAAATCAGAATAGAAGAAATGAAGTTTGTGGCAGATGTCATAAGAGCAGCATTGACCCCCCGGAAGAGTCAAAACTCCTGAAGACCTTGAGGGCAGTGTTCCTCCAAATGCCATCATAGACTGCTTGGGACCACCCCGAATCACCTGGGAGGTTTGTTCAAAATTCAGATTCCTGGGCCCCATTCTAGAATTGGTAAATCTGAATATGAGGGTTAGAGCCCAGGAATTTGCATTTTAACTAGTACTCTCCCCCTACACACCCCCCAATATGATTCTGAAATATATTGTAAGACCACTGCCTTAAAGGATGGATCAGTTTGGATAAACAATGATGGCAACTTTCTCAACAGAGCGACGATAGGAGCAGAGCTGGAAGAAGCATGGGTTGTTTGGGAGGGGCAGTGAGGAAATAGGTCTAATTAGAATTAAGAGGCCATTTTGGAGAGCAATGCAGAATAAGGCCACAGAAGGGTATTAAGGCCAAGTTTAGGGAGGACTTTAGAAATCAGTGGAGTTTCCGTTTAATGAGAAAATAATCTCAAATATTCATGAGCAAAAAAGTAGCCTGATGAAAAACATTATTTAAGGAAAATTAATCTGTGAACTGATGAACTTTAATTTTACAAATTTACCTTTGAAAAAATAGTTTCTTAATATTCCATAAACATGTTTTTTTTCTTATTTTGTCTTTTGGCTTCTGGGATATCTTACAGGAAAAGAAAATATTACATTGTAAATGTCCTCAAAGACTGAATTTTTCCTCAACATGGGGTATAAAAGTCAGAGACTATGTAGTTAGAAAGCTAAGAGTTAAGGAATAGATATACTGCCTGTCTCCAGGTTTCAGGGTACAAATCCATTTCTTTTTTCTGCCTGGGATCCTCATCCATTGTCAGTGGAGTATAAATTGGTGTGACCTCTGCAGAGGATAGTATGACAATAGCTATCAAAATTTGAAGTGTGTATTCCCTTTGATTCAGCAATTCTACTTCTACATGGATATGTTCACGTATCCAGAGATGGTTATGATAGTACAATGTCACCCCAGGTCTGAATTGGTAAAATACTGAAAACTTAGATAATCTATCAATAAGTATCTGGTTATATAAAATAAGGTGTGTAGGGGTGCCTGGGTGGCTCAGTTGGTTAAGTGGCTGCCTTCAGCTCAAGTCATGATCCCAGGGTCCTGGGATCGAGCCCACGTCAGGCTCCTTGCTCAGCAGGGAGCCTACTTCTACTCTGCCTGCCGTTCCCCCTGCTTGTGCTTGCTTTCTGTCTCTCTGGCTCTCTCTGTGTCAAATAAATAAATAAAATCTTAAAAAAATAAAATAAAATAAGATGTGGACAAGGGAATATTATATAGCCATTAAAAAGGTTGTTGGAGTCATGTTTTATGTGTTGATATGCAAAGATGTCTAAGATCTATTTTCAGTGAAAAAAGCAAGACACCGAGCAGAAGGTGTACTATGCTACAGTATATATGGATTTTTACTTTTTTTTTTTTCTTTTACATTTGTACAGAAGGTAAAAGTGGAATACAAGAGGGCCTGGGGTTAGAGAAAGACCTTCATTTTGCCTTTTAATATTTTGTACTATTTAAGCTTGACAGAAGTCTGTCACTGTAAATCCATCTTTTTAAATGAACTAAAATATGTAGTATCATTGAAAGCCTGTTGAAGGTATTCCCACATAGGAAACCAGAAGATATTACATGCACAAGTGTGTGTGATCACAGTAAATTCACCTTTAAAACTTGTTAGAATTATGTTCCCCATCTGTTACTTTCAGTGTGTATTCTCATAGTGTTTTTATTTATTCACTCGGCAGTATTTATTGAACATATTCTATGTGCTTTTACTTAAAGTAAATTTTCAATTGGGCCTGAGAATTTCTTTAGAACCATGGGCTTTCAAACTTGGAAGAAATCTTGAAAATCAATTTCCACATCTTTTAGGCAAGAGAAAACTAAAATTCAAATGAATGTGTCTTAAGATCTCACCACCCATTAGTGGCAGGGCTGCTGGGAAAACCCAGTTCTCTCTGCCACCACCCTGAGTGATGTCACAAGACAAACTCATCTTGGATTGTCCGTGTCTTTTTACCCAAGTAAAGTCAATTCAGATTGCTTTCAGTAGACTTGTCTCCTTAAATGGACAGCTTTGGAAAGGTTTAATGATAGCAGAAATGTAGAATCTTTAATAGTAAACATTTAGAGGAAATTGAAATGTTCTGAATTTTCATTTTTTTTTCTCTTAAAAAATAACATTTTAACTTATACACCATGTATTATCCTCAAGGTTTATGCTTTAAATTTTGTTTGGACACTTTTGCCAACAGTGTTAATAGCTCATCTTAAAGATCTGTTTAGTTATCACGGGTCAAGGAAGCATCGTACTAAAAAACAAAAAACAAAAAAGAGTTTTGTTGGGTATGTATTCCCCTAAAATGAGGAAGAACCATGTATATGTAACGGAGAAAAGAAGCACTCCATCCCTGAATTTTCTGAATTGTGGATTTTCATTCCACCTGTGATATTAATAGTCAGATTTATCTAACCAGAGTCTGAGCTCTTCAGACACAAGAACTGCTTCTTTAGGCTCTCACATGCCTTAGCTGATTCGGTGTGATAAATCTGTAAGGCATTTAATACAATCTTTTAGCAACTATCAATTCTGGGGATTTTCTCCCAAATTCTTTTAATACTTTCAGAGAACCAGTGCTATGTCGAAACAACTGTAGTCTCAGGCTTTTGACGGGGAGGATAAAAGAGAGACGAACAGTACTGTTGATTTTGAGGGCATCGTATCAGGATAACACACCAAACTAGAGGACCGTAGGGATTCCCAAAGAATGGAATTCAGTGCCTCTTCGTCGACCTCATTGTTGGCATATTAAAATTATGCTAGAAATTAACAGTGGTATTTTTTCCTCAAAACTGAAAAAAAAATCTTGAAAATCAATTTCCACGTCTTTTAGGCCAGGCTTGGTAAATACAAAACCAAAGAACCCATATTTGTTCATTGTGGGCCATTGATACAGTCCTACCTATGCAACTTTTCTTGTTTTTCTGTTAAGAGCGAGTGTGTGCAAGCAGGGTGGGGCGCGGCACGGGGAGAGGGAGAATCTTAAGCAGGCTCCAGGCCCAGGGCAGAACCCCGGGGGGGCGGGCTCCATCTCATGGCCCTGAGATCATCCCTGAGCCAAAATCAAGAGTCTGACTTTTAACCAACTGAGCCACCCAGGCACCCCAGTACCTATTCAAGTTCTGAACCTGCCTGTGCTTGATTTCCCTTGTTTTTCCTCCTGAAGCTGCAAGAGAAATAATCTGGTTAGAACGGGAAGAGCGAGCCCGGCTGCACTATGAAAAGCATCTGGAAGAGCGGAAGAAGAAACTAGAAGAACAGAGGCTGAAGGAGGAGCGGAGGAGGGCTGCTGTGGAGGAAAAGCGGAGGCAGAGGCTGGAGGAGGACAAAGTAAGAGGCCGCCCTGGGCAGTAAATGGGAGGTTTGTCTACTTCAGAAATGCAGCACATTTACAGTGAAACCTTCCATTAAGGTGCTAGGCTGCCTAGCAACATTAAGTAATCCGTTTTATAGATAGATAGCCGCAGCTTCTAGGGAGGTTGGGGTATGGAGGGCAGGTAGCGAATGGTGTGGTTGTTAAAATTGTTTCCCTAAAAACTTAAAAAACCCAGGTCTCTGGTCTGGAGCTGTAACTTACTTATGTTCCGTTCATCTGTGTGAAAAGTATCATGATGACTCCCAAGTAATTGGGTTTTTCCGGGGCTTTATCGCTTAACATTTTCACATGGATTGTCTCATTTAACGTGTACACAACCCCTAAGTGTTTATATATCAGTTTCTGCAAAAATGAACATGTAGACTCAGAATGAGTAAGTCACAGCTCAGGAAGTCATGGAGTCAGGATTACCCACCTGCTCAGATACTAAATTCCATTGTTTTTTAAGATACAGTACCACATTTGTTTAGCATCTGCTGAAGCTAAGACCTGCACCACCATGCTTTTGTGAACTGTTGAAAGTACCACGTTCCTGGTAATAATAACAAGGGTTGCTTATTAAAGTACCTGTCGTTCACCAGGGGCTTTATCAACGGGGACTTAATGATTTCAGTAACCCTCCCAGGCTGACGTGTAAACGTTAGGAGGTAGGCGTACTAAGGTAAAAATCTCAGTAGTGCCTTTACTCCATTCTGCCTTAAGTTGAAGAAGCCTCGGACCACCAGGTTGAATCTAATCATCCGCTCCTCTGTTCCATTTAAGGAACGCCATGAAGCTGTTGTACGACGGACGATGGAAAGGAGCCAGAAGCCAAAACAGAAGCATAACCGGTGGTCATGGGGAGGCCCTCTCCATGGGAGCCCCAGCATCCACAGTGCAGGTAAACAAGCCGTGATTGCTTTCGAAAGTCACTACTTTTTTCCTGGACAGCAAAAGGGCAGTTGCTTCTTTCTTCTAAGCCTGTGTTTCCAAAACAAAAATCATGGGCTGAAATAATTAAACTATAAATGATGCTCCTACTGTTTGAGGATAAGAGGGTGATGGAGGTAAGAAGGTAAGGTTCTCTCCCTTAACACAGGCTGCTTTTCTCTTTTGTTACACAATTCCCTCAAAGAGATAGAAATCTGTGCAGTGTTTCTAAGTAAACATGCAGTTTGCACGCTACATTATTTTAAGTAATCATTTGCATTAAGATTTCAGGATGATGGAAGAAGTTAACCGATTTTATCATCTTCTCTGGAAGAATCATAGCAGTATTGACTGATCAAAATCAATACCATGAGCTTGCGTATTCGGACCGTAAAGCGTGTGCAGGGTTAATGCTCTGCAGGAGAAAGCGCAGGTTCTGAACCTAGAGCCAGCGAATGTCTCAGCCATTCCCTCGTTCTTGAATGGACATAAAACCTACTGAAATTTGGACCTAATGAGAGGCTTTATTTTTGTACTGTAAATTCAATACACTTTGAATTTTATATAGTGTGTCAGTTCTTTTTTGTCTGTGTGAGTCTAATAACATTTTTTATTATTATTATTATTTATTTTGAAAAATCATTGTCTTACATTCTGTCCCCAGGTGGTTTTGTTGAATCATCATTCACCTTTCTCGATTTAGCAGGCCTGGACCACCACCTCACAACTCTTGGTGGTACTAGAAAAGCTGGTACAGACATCCCTATGGTTGCTGATTGCCTGACCTGTAGCTAGCACCTCCGACCTAGGGCCGGTCCATCAGTAGCTGAACCATCACCACCTTAGGCATAATGCATGCTTACTATCCCATTGCATAGACCTAGATCTGGGATGTGGCACAGTGTTTCTTAAGTGCGACAATACAACTCCGGTGGCTGGAAGGTGTTGAAATAATGCAATGACATGTGATGTGTTTACTTTCTAAGTGATGAGTTTGGATAAAACCTTTAAAAAGTGCTTTTTTAGTTAATAAATTACCTGGGTTCAAAGTACATCCAGTTTGCTCTCCCCTACCCCACCCCATCCCCACCCCTGTCTGTTTTCTGCTCTTAGTTTTAATCTAGAACACTGTGGATTGTTGTTTGCTCTACTCTTTCATTCCTAACATTCAGTGTGCCCAGTAGAAGCTCTTTATTTTAAAAATTCTAAAAGCATATTATCACAACTTACTTTCCTCTGATGTTGAACAGTATTTGAAAGTACTCTTTTTGTTTTTTCCCTTGGCTCTTAGTGACCCAGTGGTACTTGGTGGGGGCACGTGGCAAATCTGTAATCATAAGGCTTATTTATGTGTGATATTTTATTCTCGGGGCAGTTTTACATATACGCTCCGTACAGGAAAAGCTGTCGTGGTACATATCTTTATAACCTTATTTTATTGCTTCCACTTTCAAAGTTTAGTATATGGCCTTTATTTCTGCCACTCGGAGCACGAGAAGCTAGTGCTATATTTGTTAGCTCTTGGATAATACCCATTTTTATAAGGGCTGTGAATAAAAAAAAAATTGCTGTTATACAAGAACAGAGAAGTTGGAAAGTAACTGGACTTTGCCAAAATTCTCAAAGGTCGCAGTGATCTGCTGTGATCTAAAGAGCAATGACCTGGCCTCACTTATTTATAAAAATGCCTCACTCAGGGTGGGCACTCAGTGTTTACTGATCAAAAAACAGATCTTAGAAATTAAATTTAATCCAGATTAAATCAGTGTGATGCCTTACTGCTCACACATCAACTAGCACTTGTTTGGAAATTTTTTTAAACGGATTCTTCCTAAATCCTTTCGTGAATTTGTACTTTGTTCAGCAAGAAAAAGAAATGATTAAAAATGGTCTTATTATATTAAGTAATAGAATAAATACACATTATACCTCCATCATTTTCACCATGCAGAGTAGGCCTGCATGGAGACACGATGTCCCCCAACTGAAGCTTAACATACAAAAACAAGATCAGAAAATGTATTGCTGTCAATCATCCAGAAATGGCTTTTGTTATCCTTCCTTGTGTCCCCTGGACCTTACATTTCATCATTAAGATGTTCCTTTTGATATTTTATCCTAAATCTTCAGGATTACCCCAAGAGCCATCAGTTAAGGGTTAACTGACGTCACAGGCTTGATGTCTGGGTTTGTTTGTTTTATAATTGAGTTGCTTCAACCATACAAATGGTAGAAATAGGAATGTCTGATGTTGGTAGAAGACTTGTTTATCCCCCATACGCTGTAAATAATGGCCAAAAATGGTTATTCTGTGGAGGGACGTTTACTATAAAATTTTTGACTACCAATGTTACTTAGACCGATGGGAACTGGGTTTTAAAGGCATCTACCACAAGGATTATTTTTTTGTTTTTAGTTTTAGAAGAAGCTAACAATAGAAAACAAAATATGACAAAACCCTTTTAACTTTGGTCGTAGGTCAGAACCTCCACTTGCCCTCCTAAAGAAATATAATGAGATTTTTAGACTTTTATTCCTTGCAGTTGTATTCAGGGAACATGATCTATTCTAATGAGCCTGGTTACAGCTTGGTTCCACCATACAGACAGCAAACTAACGGAGCTAGTTTTTGCCGTGTATCCTCTCGCTGAACTTTAAGAATTACTATGAAATTACTCACCTACAGGAATTATTTAAGTTATTATTAATAAACTTAAAGAATTCTGATGTTCTTTCTATTGCCGTCAGTTTTGTTGGGCAAGTTTGTGGGCCGATTCTATATTTGTAAACCACCCAAAACTCAGTGTTATAGGCAGAGGTGTGGTAGTTCGTAGACTTTTTAAAAAGAAATTCTACAGTGGCCATCCGTTCCACACCTAGTCTTTCTTCTTCTTTCTTTTTAATCTGTTTTTCTGTAATGAACTTTAATGCCCTGAGTAAAATGACTGTACAAGAAAAAGTAGCAGCAATGCATAGAACCTGGAGTTCTTTTTTTTTTCTTCTAGTGTTTGCATTCTATTTCACCAGCCCCATTTCTACCCGCTTGTTCCTAGTGGGGGCAATTCTAAGGGCATCCACTTTTACAATCTCCTCTTTGCTGTACGGTCTGCCCCATTATTTTAGTTGCCCTCCACTGGCCTTGGTCTTCGTCTGTCTGTTGTATTATAACAAAATGCTTGAATTTCCCTGGCTGACAAACTGGTGTACTAAATATTTATTTTATCCTACGAGAAAAATGAATTTTATTTCTAACCTTTAAGTTACCTTTAAATGTCCACTTAGAAAACTGTGCTATTACATAAGATCTAGTAATAGAGCTGAAAGCATCCAATCCTAGTTTTTCCTTCCTTCAGTGAACTAGGAAATTGCAATCCTGCATGCTGGCTGTCAATTAGCATTATCTCCATTTGTTTTAGATCCAGACAGGCGGTCAGTTTCCACCATGAATCTTTCGAAACATGTTGATCCCGTCATTAGCAAGCGGCTCTCCTCTTCATCTGCAACTTTACTAAATTCTCCAGATAGAGGTACAGTCAAAAGGAAAACAAAACAAAAGTGTTCTGTTATTTACTTAATGCTTTTTTTTTTTTCTGGATGTTTACAGCTAAAAATAAGCATCTGAAGTTGCTTTCCCTACGTTTCTTAAATAGGAAGAACAAAACTTCAGAGTAAAAAAGCAATAAACGGCTGAGCAGCATTTCCCTTGCGACAAGAACCTTGCTCATTTTAGAACTTGGCTGAATGGTTGCATTTAGCAGTGATGAAAGCGGTGCTTCTCAACTTTTTAGTAAATGAGTTTACAGCTCCAGAAATCACCCACTTACCCACCACCATGCAAATAATCTTTGTTACGAACATTTATTTTACTTCAATCATGTTGTCTTTGACTTTTCATCTGTACTTTGGGAATTCCAAGCTTTGACTTTCTAAAAAATCTTGAATGATTCATGTTGGTAGATTTCATTTTGCTATTTGATTTCTAATTTAACCAAACCTTGCTTACTGCATCTCTTGTGCGTGTGTGTGTGATTGGTTTTTGGTGTCCATTCATTTTGCTCTCAAGGGATTTGGCCTAACTTCAAGAATATCATCATTGAAGCCTCCTACAACTTTTAATAATCATAGTCCTCCAATTATTGTTTTATTTGAATTTTGAGTTTTACTCATCCCATGGATTTACAGTACATGAATGTTGAGCTATTTATAAAATTAAAGTTTTATTTTACATATTTATGTCATAAAAGGAAAAATCAAGTTTTTAAGATAAGCTATGGTTTTACAGAACTTAAAGTGATTTTAAGTTAGAAAGCCAAAGAATTACTGTGCAATATAAAAACACATACTCTCTAAAAGTAACAAACTGTGGTTATTTTGAATGATTTATTAGAAACTGGGAAATGTTCAGTGTTTATAGTCTTTAAAAAAAATTCAATGTGTGCATGTTCTGTGTGTATGTGTATTCATATATTTGGTATTGTGTAAAAGTTGTGTCATTGTAATGTACAATATTATACGTGTTGATGCTATTTTATAACTAATAACTAATCTCTTAAAGCAGTAAATGTTGAACAATTTCCTAATCTTGCCTTTTAACCTAAAGCATTCCTTTTTTTTTTTTTTTAACTAATTTGCCTAAATCATCAATATTAGACTTGTAGTCAAATTAGGGGCCTTCTATATGTTAGAGAAAAGTATTATGAATTAACATCCCTTTCATAAATAGCCTTTATTTTCAAACTCATTCCCTTAGTATAAAATATAGCATATGAGTGCTGTTCTTACAGTTGTCTACTCATCTTTTCTTTGGATTTGATCACTTACTCAGCACTTTAATTTTATACTTTTGTGAACCTATGTCTAAGACAAACTACAATTGGGATTTTATGATACTTTGAAGTCAGACCTTACTTACTGCCTCTTGCAGTTCCACAGCTGAAATTGGGGTAGATGGGCAATAAACCAAACAATATCCTACCACCCTTCTATGGGATGACAGTGATTTGTCAACTAGCAACAGGATTGTTTAAAAGATTCTGCCTGATCATATCTGATTGGATATTCTTAATAGGATCTTAAAACTGGGAGAGTTTTATTGGATGGCTCATCTGTTCCAGTTGGGGTAACAGAGTTCCAGAGATGATTGCAGAGGTTAAAGACCCGATTTAATAGCCTACAAACTAATTGTTGGAGAAGAGGGTCTAGCACAGAGATCACCAGCTCCCAACCTGTGTTGTTGTTACGCTGTGTCTTCAGTTCTTACCTTCCTTAGATCAACCCTGACTTTATACGTTCTTCCTTTGAGTGAGGTTAAGGATCAAGGGAAGTTCAACAGCCAGGTCCAGGAAACCGCCCCATGAATCATGGGGCCTATCAAATCGAATCCTAAGCTAGACTAATAGGATCAGAGGAAGAGCACTAAATTTGGGAGTTCTGCTGCTCTGCCCCCTTGTCAAAAGAACTGTGAACCACCAGTTCCTGGATCCAATAGGCCAGGTCAAGTTTGGCCATGAAGGAAGATTCAGTTCATCCAGGAGCTGCCATGTGATCCAGGAAGCTTTTTTTTTTTTTTTTTTTTTTTTTAAGTTAGACAAAACTTTCAGTAGGACCATGAGGGGGCTAGGCCTTTTAATGAGAATAGAAATTCTTCTGAATTTGAACTTCTCTAATTTATAAATTTAAGTAACTTAATTTTCTTTTCTGCTCTCTTTATATTTTTCTGCTGTCTTTTTTTTTTTTTTTAAAGATTTTTTATTTATTTATTTGACAGAGAGAGACATAGCGAGAGCAGGAACACAAGCAGGGGGAGTTGGGAGAGGGAGAAGCAGGCTTCCCGCGGAGCAGGGAGCCCGATGTGGGACTCGATCCCAGGACCCTGGGATCATGACCTGAGCCGAAGGCAGACGCTTAACGACTGAGCCACCCAGGCGCCCTCTGCTATCTATTTTTAAAAGTTGGTTATGCTTTATTAAATTAGGAAGCATTCTTATCAAATTATTAAATTAGAGGCTTTTACAGACAAATCTATTAAATCACCATTTACTAGATTGTCTGAGCTTTCTCAGCCCTATAGCACAGACCTTCAAGCTGATCTTAAATTGAGGCTCTGATGCGATGAAGGTTGACATTCAGCCAGAATGCTCTCCTGGTTATTAAAAATACTGAAATATTTCCATACCAGTTGGTAAATACCCACTTCCCCAAGCTGTGCTTCCCCAAGTCCTCCAGAGCTAATGCATGGCATCCATTAGCTCTGTGCCTCTGCCCTACTTGTTTTTAAATATTTTGATTATCACACTTGAATATAGTGTCACACAGACTGAAAAAATGACCTGAGTTAAAAGAAACCTCTGATTACCAAAGATTTTTATAATTGCTGCAATAGAGAGAATTTTACCACTGGAAATTTTTGCATTAAAAATGTGTGTTTCTTAATATTCTTAAGCTACCTACTTATCCACATTTTTCTCAAGGAAGGGTAAGGATTTCAAAAAAAAAGCAAGAAATGAAATTGCCTACCGTTTGCTTAAAATTAGTCCATACATATTTCCCTAGAATCTAGATCACAGGCAGGTTCTGTTTGACTGGAACAGGGTTTTTTGTTCTTGTTTTAATTTGAATTCACTGCCATCATTCTAAAAATCGAGTATCTCCTACAACATTTGGGTTTCCTACTTCTCGTGAACTACCAGGATCTGGCAACACTTGCCTGATTTTTGCATGGCACCCATCGGAAATTGAACAGTGATTTCCTGCGTATGGAAGATTGGGGTAGTGCAGATATCTATATTTGTGTGCCTCCCCTGGTCCAGATGGTCTGTTATAGGAATCATCAATATCTCATTTTTAAGTGATTAAGTAGGATCAATACTAAATATTGTTTCACGAGAATTAATATCTCTTCCTTCAGAGGCTTGTCATCTTAAAATCAGGCGCCTCTAGGTGGTGGTGGTGGGGACAATAAAGTAACTCTCCTGTCCTAACCTTTACAAAAGTTATCTTCTGAAAGAGATCTCTCTCTCGTTCAGGGCATAGTAATGAACGCAGAAGCGGAAACATGTTCCTTCTGGCAAAATCTTTCATTCACGCTGTTACATCTGTAAAACAAATCTCTTTGGATTTGCTTTAAACTAACAAGTCAAAGGGGGGTTTGAATCTTCATTTGAGGCGAATTCTTTGGTTGATGCTTTAAAGACTCACAGAAATAAAGTTAATGAACTTCTTAATCCAGGGGGAAAGAAAAGACCTGTCTTCTCAATGGTAAACCATCTCTGCAGTTGTGAGCCAGTCATCCCACAGAGTTTATCAAGGAAAGGAAGCATTCCTCTGTTCTTCCCCTTCTCATCTACTTGAAAAAATAGAGTTCTGTTGAAGATTTTCATTTCATCCTTCTCACTCCTCCCCACTGGTTTTCTTGTGTGACTGTATTCTACTTGTAGTTTACACTCAATTCCATTGTTGGTGCTCACATACACACACTTCCATATTATAGTGTATAACAGCCCTTGTTCCGCTGTCATTCTACCGTGTAACTGTTACTCTATTATATATGTATAATTGTATATATACAACATATACATATTTATATAATCCTTTTATTTATGATTGTCAGATAAGATTTAACTCTGAAGACTCTCCTAATAACAGAAAATCTAATAATTCACTAATTCTTAAATTCACCACAGCCTTGATCAAAATAACCACTTTTAAAAAAATAAAGTCAGGTAATTAAGGTAATTACTGGAGGTTGGTAGTTCCTTTCAAATAGGAGCAGATATTTCCTATACCAACATTTAATATCAGATAACTTCTGTTAACTAAAACTAGTTTTTTAGAGTTTAAATGTCATTCCTTAAAATACAACATATAAAAGGTTATTGAGCGAACAATCGCTCCAGAGGCAAGAGGATTTGCACCTGCTGTTTATGATACAGAACAGAACTGGCCTTGTCAGGTTTAGACAGTTTTAAAGACTTTTATCAGTGACTTGGGAGTGTGCCCTGAAATAGAGATGTATGGTTACCTTACTTTAATGATACTTTTAGGATTTTGCAAGCTTCTTCCCTGATATTTTTGGAAAGTACCTTCTATATTTTCATAGGCCACCACTGGAAGCTAACAATATAAGTGAAGTCATTAATTTATAATTAGCATGCATTTCCTAACAGTGGTCTTGCCACCAAGCCCCAATACAGTTTGGGACTATATTCACTGCATTATTCTAAATTTATTTTCTGGAATCTTCACACACCCGCTAGTAAATTCTCACATTAAGTTTATATTGGATTTTGGTTTTTGTTTCATTTCGTCTTGCTTCAGCTTTACCCTTATCCTCCACCAAAATGTTTATGTTGTTGCCAAACAGGAACCTGAAGGAACCTGGCTTGCCGAGTGGAAAAGTCAAAAGGAAATCCCAGACAGAACTTTGCATGAGCCCTCTTTCCTTTTATTAGATCTAATTTCCCCCCAGTTGACGAAGTAGCCGTTCATGGACATCTAGCAAAATGTAATGGAGACCCTTTCTGTCTGCATTTATATAGAAATGCAGTCTTGCATTACGCTGCCAAAGCCTGTGTTGGAGTTGATTATACAGGATACTTAGGAAGCCCCTTGGCTGAGGTGTGTGCCATTAGTCCCCTGTCCATCCTGATGAGGGCAGATAGGTACAACTACATGCCAAACCTGACGGTGACGTTGATATCTCTGTTTTGTTACCTGTTCACTCCTAAAGAAGGGGGTTAGCAAGATCTGCATCCATAAAACTAACATAGAGCCCGTCACAAACTTAACATCTTGAAGAAAGGCAACGTTATGAAATAGCTCCTTCTCTGGGCAGAGTTTCCGTCTCCCAGACCCTATTCCTGCTGTCCTCCCTGGAGAGCCTCGTCTCTTGAAGGCCTGGCATATGGAAGCAATAAGTATGATGCTTTTGCCCCTGCTCCCCCCGCCGGAAAGAATTCCTCTAACATCTTGCTTATGTGGTGACGTCTAGCTCGCCGCCTGCAGCTCAGCCCATGGGAGAGCAGCGTTGTTAACAGACTGCTGACGCCCACACATTCGTTCCTGGCCAGAAGTAAAAGCACAGCAGCCTTGTCTGGAGATACAGGTAAAACTGTCAAAGTGCAACTTTCTTGGTGAGGTAAAGTCCTCCTTTTAAAGCACACCTGAGCCACCCCGGTCCATCTAATTATGTCTCAGTCTTCCCCATTGTGTTTGCTTCTCTTTCCCTGGGTGCAGTGGCTTTGGAAATGTCTGTTGGTGTTGGTTTCACGCTCCTGGTACTGTTTCCTCTTCTCATCTTATCTGGACACCAGATGCCAGGCAGACAAAGGATGCCCCTCCTTGTGATTAGATGGCTTCAGATGCTTCTGTGTGTTTGTAACGTCACCAGAAAAACCTACCCCTTCCCCGCCTTTCTCTCTGCCCCTGCATCTGAGCAGACCATCAGAGGTAGACATGATTTAATATTTAATACTGATGATAGATGGACTTGAGACTAAAATCAAAGCCCAGGTCGATTTAAGCAAGAGTTTCACGATGTGGCTTGGGCTAGCAACTTCTGCCTACGCCAGGCTTTCGTATGTAATCTAGGAATTAGTACCCTCTCAAATCTCTAAGAGCTGTGGAGAAGGCTAATTACAGTCTTCTTCTTTGTTACATACTTTGAAAATATGGAGAATGTGCCAAGTACTGGTTATTATAATTAGTTATAACTCCTCTATGTTTTTGAAATGCAAAGCTTGCCCGAATGAGCCAATTAGTTTAATGAGAAGTTAGTGTAGAGCCTAGATCTAGCTGGAAAGAAAGATACATCTTCAGCTTTTGGCAACATCTCTTTTGTGGTGAGTTGATTTGGTTTTTCCCAAATATCTCTGGGCACAAGAGGTATATCTCTGTAAGCAGCCTAGCAGCCCTTGTCTTAGCACTTGGGAAATTACATAGCCTCTTCATAAAGTTCCCTTTAAAAATACTTTGCCTCTGCAAGTTTCTTCATGTTCATTAGCCCTCTTTGCAAATCATTCTTGGTGGTTTTATGATTTTTTTTCATCTCTGGTGTCCAGTGAGCTAATAACAACCCTAATTCTCACAATACCCCCAGGAGGCAGTCGAAAAACCGAGTGCAGACATTCTTACCACCTGCTTGTGGAAACCAAGTGCGGTGACACTAAGTGACTTATACCAGAGCCACTTAGAATTCTGATTGGTGGACTGGGTCTTAAACGTGCTTCCCCCCTCCTCCCTCGGTGCCTGGAGTGATGCTCTGTGTACAGTTGTGCATTCAATTAGCTGGACCACAGCATTCTGTGTTTTCTGTGAAGGAACTCTCCTGTCAGCTGTCACATCGCATCTGAGATTTTTCCAGGGGAGAAAGTACAACTAATTTCAAGATAGTTTACTTTCTGTCTGGGAATGTCATGCTCTTACACAAGTCATGAAAGTTTTTCCACATGTCCAGCTAATTGAAGAAACTGTAACATTGCTTTTTAGTCCTGTTTCATAGGATCTAAATAATTTAGAGCTCTCATGCTTTGGAATCTCAACCTCGTATGTTGTTTCATACTGAATGACTGCCTCGCAGCTGAAGAAGTGTCTGTCTTTGCTTTTTCTGTCACCACTAACTTGTGTCAATTCTTTTCGCTTCTCCTCCAGTCCTTTACAACATCATTCGCTCATTCTCCACCCACTCTGCCGGCCCATCTTCCCACATTCTCTCTTCACTGTTGTAATCAATCAGGGTGCTTTTTACCTGCTAACTGGCTGTTCTTTACTTTGCATCTTTCCCATTCTCCTTTTCACAAATGGATACATTTCTGAAATTTTACAGTGAAGCAATGCATAGGCCTTTACTTGAGTTGTCGCTCTCATTAATACATTCCTTAGATCATTGTTACCTTATCGTTGCATTGATACAGCTTATATTTAATGAACCAAAACTACTGTTTTAATTTTTTTCCATTTGAAATTATATATGTAAACATCCCTTATGTTTATCTTGTCAGAAACGCTGTATTCATCTCTTTTCCTTTTTCCATCTGCTCTCCACGATTATTCTTCCTTGTCTTTCCATTTTACTGTTGTCTCTTGAGTTCATCTTATATCTGGTTGCCATTGGCAAGAGGATGACCTACATCCAGAGCCAGGGTTAAAGAGCAGATCAAAACAGCCATCCTTACCCCTAGGGTGTTTGGTGATTGCAAACTCCCAGAACACGCAGTAAGAGCACTTGAAATTTGCAAGAGTCTCCTACCTCTCATTTGTGGCCACTGCTTTGGGTCGACTTCTCCGTGCCCTTTTTTTTTTAAGATTTTATTTATTTATTTGACAGAGGCAGAGGGAGAGAGGGAACACAAGCAGAGGAAATGGGAGAGGGAGAAGCAGGCTTCCCGCGGAGCAGGGAGCCTGATGTGGGGCTCGATCCCAGGACCCTGGGATCATGACCTGAGCCCAAGACAGATGCTTAACGACTGAGCCAGCCAGGCGCCCCTCCACGCCCATTTTTTTAAAAATACATTTAAAATACATGTGATTATTACGGCTCAGGGTTAAAAGAGTTGATACATATAAAATGTTTAGACTAGTACCTGCACATAATAGGCCCTCAATAAATGTTATTAATATTATTTATAAGTTTTCTGTTCTCTGTGCTGTACTCCAGCCACTTGTACTGCATTATCTTTTCTCTGCACTTTTCATATATCGTTCATTTAGAAGATCTTGAACAAGTTAAGTTAATGCACACTTGTTACCAAGAGTAGAAGGAAATAGAGATATTATAGAAGACTTTCTACTGGACACTCCATAGAAGAATCTTCATGTTTAATAGAACTACTTTGGGATACCAAGAGCACTCTGGGAAAATCAAAATACTGTATATTATTGCTCTTACTCTTTTCTTAAGAAGGGCAAGATAATTCCAGTAAATGATTAAAGGTTTCAGGTTTTCAGTAGTTGCTGTTCACAACAACAACCCATTCCATGAAACGTAATGTCCTTAGAATTTACAGTGTTCGTTTTAGCCAGTGTTCCTTGAACAATTAAATTTGAGGATTTTTGTACAAACTGCACTCAATAGATTTAAGGATATTTTCTCCCTTTGCTTAATATTACCTCAGCGCTGTAATAAAGAATGAACCAGAGGGGTGATGAGACTGGCTTAGACCCATGAACATCTCAGGAAATGCTCCCTAGATACTCTTGAAATGATTTTCCACTGGAGGACAATGAACTCCTATTCCTGTGTTTCCTTTTTCCTGTCAGACCCAGGCCTCAGAGCAGGGCTGTGGTCTAGAGTTTCTTGATTCTGGAGCAAGGTAAATGGCCTCTGGCTGTGCCCTGGGCGGTCAGTGCCTTTCCTGGTCATTAATCCCACAGAAGTACCTTGTGCCAGGATCTTATTCTTTAAGATTTTATTTATTTATTTGACAGAGAGAGACACAGCGAGAGAGGGAACACAAGCAGGGGGAGTGGGAGAGGGAGAAGCAGGCTTCCCGCTGAGCAGGAAGCCCGATGTGGGGCTCGATCCCAGGACCCTGGGATCATGACCTGAGCCGAAGGCAGACACTTAATGACTGAGCCACCCAGGCGCCCCAGGATCTTATTCTTTAAATGCATTTGATTGGCTTGAAGAGTATTGCATTATTGAACTCTTTCGTGTCTGGGAAATGCAAATGCTTTGTTGTGGTGCTTGAAAAGAGTTATTTTCAAATAGTTTCCCCTGTGATCACAAGAAGCCAAATGAGACTAGGTTCTCCTTTCTCACAAAAAAAGGAATCTTCCTTCACCATTAAGGTCTGAAGCAAAGTTTATGTGAACTCCCAAGTTAAGATACACATACTCTTTTAAGGAGGACTGAGGGGGAATGCAAAATGTTTTAGTTTATCCTGAAGCAATAGTTCTGTTTTCAGAGGATTGGAAAAGAGAATGCAATATCCAGTCCATTCCCTGCCTTGACCATTTAGCGATACCAGAAGATAATGCAAATCATTTAATAAGAGAGCACGTAAATAAATAAGCAATCTGATCAACTTTCTGTCTGTAAATGAAACCAAAATAACATTTTTAACTCTATAATTCCAAAATTCTTAATTTTCCTTGTGAAGTTTTGAGTTTTTAATTTATTAGTAAATACTATTATACTTAGCTGAAATAATGGTCTTTTTAAAAGTTTGCTACAATGGCAGTAGGTACGTAAAGTCATTTTATAAAATCATCCAAGCACATAGTATTCTCCTCTAGGAGTCATGTTTAATTGTCTAATTTTTTTTTTTTTTTGCTGGAGGATAAGATTTCTGGGCGAGATCTGAAAAATGAACCTTGGAACCTTAGAACCCACACTTTTTTGTGTGTAGTGGTATATGAACTTCCTTAAACCCATTTTTTGCCCAGAATCACTTGGTTAATGACAATGTTCCTGTGAAGGTGAATAGTCAGAAACTGATTTTTAAAAAAAATCCCAACCTGAGTAAAACAGTAAAAGCTATTCACGATTCAACTTTATTTTTGGCAGTTCTAACATATGTATGTTCTATTCAGCATTTGAAATGATTACATCTCATCTCCCCATACCTTCTACTGCTTGTTAATAAACCATCAAATGCCTTGGCTTTTTGGGAAAACCCAGAAGGCATGCATCTGATTTGGCTTTAAATAGACAAAACATTTACAGAATTTGTTTCTGGAAATTATTAGTTATCCTGTAACACCTAGTAAGACTTGGTTGTTTAACATTGTAAAAATCCCGTTGCTTTTTTTCTAGTGGCTGTTGAACCTTACTCCTGAAATAGGTGGCGTCAATCTTGCTTGCCTGCTTGCTTACTTCCTGTCTCTCCACCTTCTGTCCCATCTTAAAGCTAATTAGGAAAAATCTGATTATAAACAGTCCTTATATAAAAATGATCTATCACTAATGTAGTGTTCTACCAGAACCATCAGTTCATAGGAATATAAGCCCATTGCTTTCCTTAATTATTAGGCTACATCTGTATCTTTCATCACTATTTAAATAGCCAAAGAACTCACATAGTCTAGATTTTTCACTTGGACATGGCTTCTTTTTGGACACACCGTAAACTGATAGGACTGTGAGGAGAGTTGGAATATGATGGTTCTGGACACCTTTAGGTAATAACTTCTTCTCCCTACTTTTCTCTCTATCTCTGCTTTGCTCCTTTTCCTGAACCCGCTTTTGGCTTTCCTTCAACCACTCTTCTGGCACTCTTGTGTGTAAAACAATCACCTATACCCTAGTTATCCCCATTTGTCCTCGTTCAGCATCTTGCAGCCCCATCAACATCATGCCCTCCAAAGCTGCACACTCTAGAAATCTGACGGATCGGCCAAAATTCTTGGTAACGCCACCGGAGGGCTCGGCGCGAAGGAGGACGGCTCACGGCACCGCGGTGAGTAGCCGGCGGGAGCGGCCAGGCGGGTCTGTGCTGTTTCTGTGCAGGGTGGACACCAGCCCCGGCTGCCGTGTGGGTGTCAGAGTGGGAGGTGCCCACACCTGGGTGGTGTCCCCACGCTTCCTCTCCACTGGGGAGTTGGGCTCCCCATAAAAATGTGAATTTGAGGATGAAAACTATTCTCCATTCAAGGGCGTGCGTGCGGCTGAAGTACCATATGGGGGCCTGTGTACGACTAAAGGTCAGGCCAGCACGCTTTTTCCTGTTTGCAAGTCAGACAGCCCCAGAAGGGGGTGTGGGCCTTCGCAGCTGCCTCTGCATTTTATTAAACCATATCCAGGAGCTGACTGAACTCTGAATGTGGTTCACCAAAAAGCAAAATAAAGAATTTTTGTCTGCTTAGCTAATCCCTGTCAAGGCCCAAATCCTACAATATAGGAACAAAGTATTTTGAAAACACTAGTGATTTGCTAGGTAACGAATTTTTGAAAGGCACCTGGGCTGTGTTATAGACTCAAATTTTGCAAGCAAAGAATATAATTTGTACTTGTAATTACTGGCAAGGTGGCTGAGCTAACATGAGTTTTCACCTATAATTAATTTCATGCCATAAATGCAATGAGGTAACTTGTGTGTCTCTAAGAGTCTTTCTTCCTCAAACTGTGTGTTATTTAGTATCTGTTGAAAGAAGTAGATACAGTTGTGTGGTCTTCTCTTAAAGGATTCCCCAGTCAACCAGAAGATCTCATTGCCTCTCTCGCATGGGAATACCATGACCTGTTTAATGAAAGGCTGAACAATTTTTTTTTAAATCTTAACTTCCCAGAGTGTTGGGATTTATAAAGCTGGTGGACACATAAAAGGATTTTGCTTAGTTGTTTGAGAATAATTTGAGGATTGTGAGAGCTTGATGGCCTTGCCTCTCGGCAGTTTTCTTCCAAGCCCCAGGCTTTCAGGAATCAGTGTTTAATTCCTGATTGAGCCAGACCTCCAGCCCCGCAAGGAGGTCTTGCAAGTGAAGCTTGGAGGTGAAACTACCTTTGATGGCTGGGTAGTTGTTCATCATTAGCACATGAGATTCAGAGAGCCTAGCTGTGGATAAAAAGCAATAGTTAGAAGAGCTTTGCCCCCAAAGGTTGGGGACTTACTGAAGAGGGAGAAGCACTTAGCAAAGGAAAAGCATCTTGTTGTGGATAAAAACACAACCTAACACACCAGGAGGAAAGGATGAGAGCTGACCCTTGGTCAACAGATTAAAGGAGAGGGATTTGTCATCACATGATTCAGAAGCTCCACTTTCTCACCCATTTTAATTTTTTTTGATGCCTTCCTTGTCCTGTATTTGATTTATTGGTCATCTTTTCACCTCTTTACCAAATATTTAGGCAAATACCTATTTCCAGAAGTGACTCACAAGTCTTTTATACCCCAGAGCTGCCCTGTGGAATTCAGTTGAGCCACCAGCGACCTGTGGTCATGGAGCACTTGAAAAGTGGCTAGTGAGAATGACAAACAGAATTTTCAATTTAATTTCCTTTTTAAAAAATGTTTAACTATAGTAAAAAAACATGTAACAAAATTTACCATCTTAACTATTTTTAAGTGTACATTTCGGTAGTGTTATGTATATTCACATTGTTGTGCAGCCTGTCCCCAGAACTAATTAAATCTTGCAAAACTGAAACTATCCCCACTGAACAACAACTCCCCATTTCCTCCTCTCCCACCCCCTGGCAACCCACCATTTTACTTTCTGTTTCTTTGAATTTGACTACTTTAGATACATCCTATAAATGGCATCATACGGCATTTGTCCTTTTGTGATTGGCTTATTTCACTTTGCATAATGTCCTTAAGGTCTGTCTGTCCATGCTGTAGCATGTGACAGGATTTCTGTCCTTTTTAAGGCTAATAATATTCCACTGTATGTATGTATGCATATACACATGAACACACACATGTACACATATGCCACATTTTGTGAATCCATTCGTCTGCTGGTGGACATTTGAGGTGCTTCTGCCTCTTGAATATGAATAGCACTATGAATAGTCCTGCTGTATACATGGGTAGCAAATATCTCTTCAAGATCCTGCCTTCAGTCCTTTGGGATATATACCCAGAAGTGGGATTGCTGGATTTTGTGGTAATTTTCTTTCTAATATTTTGAGGAACTGCCATACTGTTCTCCATAGCAAATGCACCATTTTACTTACATTCCCACCAACAGTATAGAGGGGTTCCACTTCTTCCACACCTTCACCAACACTTGTTATTTTCTGGGTTTTTGTTTATTTTATAGTGGCCATCCTAATGGTGTGAGGTGCTCTCTCATTGCAATTTTGATTTGCATTTCTCTAATGATCAGTGATGTTGAACATCTTTTTATATGTTTGTTGGCCATTCACACATCTCTTTTGGAGAAATATCTATTCAAGTCCTTTGCTCATTTTTTAATCTTATTCTTTAATTTGTTTTAATCTTTAATTTGTTTTAATCTTTAATTTTAATTTTTGTGTTGCGTTGTAGGATATGTACATATTCTGGATATTACATTTTCTGGATATTAATCTCTTATCAGATATATGATTTGCAAGTATTTCTCTTATTCTGTAGTTGACTTTCTTACTCTTTTGATTGAATCCTTTGATGCACAGGAGTTTTTAAGTTTGATGCAGTCCGTTTGTCTATTTTTGCTTTTTTTTTTTTTTAAAGATTTTATTTATTTATTTATTTGACAGAGAGAGAGAGGGAGAGATAGCAAGAGCAGGAACACAAGCAGGGGGAGTGGGAGATGGAGAAGCAGGCTTCCCGCTGAGCAGGGACCCCGATGCAGGGCTCGATCCCAGGACCCTGGGACCATGACCTGAGCTGAAGGCAGACGCTTAACGACTGAGCCACCCAGGCGCCCCTATTTTTGCTTTTATTGCCTGTGCTTTTGGTGTCATATCCAAGAAATCCCTGATTACAAATCCAGCATCATGAAGCTTCCCCCATTTTTTTTGCAGGAATTTTATAGTTTTAAGCATTAAATTTAGGTCTTTAATCCATTTTGAGTTAGTTTTTGTATATGGTGTAAGGTGAGCGTCCAACTACATTCTTTGGCATGTGGATATCCAGTTTTCCCAGCACCATTTATTGAAGAGACTGTCTTTTTTCCCCGCTGAGTGGTCTTGGCACCCTTATTGAGGATCCTTTGACCATGTACATAAGGATTTATTTCTGGGCTCTTGACTCCATTGGTCTCCATGTCTCTCTTTATGTCAGTACCACACTGTTTTGATTACTGTAGCTTTGTAATATTGAAATCAGGAAGTGGGAGACCTCCAACTTTGTTCTTTGTTTTCAAGATTGTTTTGTCTATTCAGGGTCCCTTGAAGTTCCATATGACTTTAGGATAGATTTTTCTATTTCTGCAAAAAATGATACTGGATTTTGATAGGGTGGCTTTGACTCTGTAGATCCTTTTGGATAGTATCAGCATTTTAACAATAAGTCTTCTAGTCTGTGAACACAGAATGTCTTCCTGTTTATGTTCTTTTCATTTCTTTTAGCAATGTCTTTTAGTGTTCAGTGTAGGAGTCTTCTGCCTTCTTGGTTAAGTTTATTCCTAAGGATTTAATTCTTTTTGATGCTATTATAAATAGAAATGTTTTCATAACTTTCTTTTCAGTTTTATTTCATTTTAATTCATTTAGATCTAAACTCAAATGACCAAAATGTGGCTAGTGGCTAGCTTATTGGACAGCACAGATGTAGAACATTTCTGTCATCACAGAATGTTCTGTTGGACAGCAGGCCTTGGAGTACCGGTCTGTATTGTCTCTCTTGAACGTTATTTGTATTCTAAACCTAGCTCTGATTAAGATCAAAGTCCTTGTCCTGCTGGTACAGTGTCCACTGACATGTGCACCTTGCCGTGTGTGTTCCCGTTAACCTTGTGGAAAATGTTAATAGGAGAGATTATTGTACAGACCACTGACTATTAACTCAGATCAGGGGGGAGGATGAGGAATGCCTTTACATGTGTGGTACCCAAATAGGTGATTGGGTGACAAGACCAGTGAAAAGACACCTAAAAACACTAAGAGGGTAAAACCATCTACCTGCCTGAGGATGTCGTCTCAATTCCCGAACATTTTTCTAAACCTCTTTGCCTGTTTCCCTACCCCTTTAAGGTGATTATAAAGGGAGGGCAGTTTTAGGAAAGAAAGAATTGGTTCAATAGCACTTTAACTTTTTTTTTTTAATCCAAAAGGAAGGATTATACAGTTCTTTGTAGGTTCTTTCCCTCGATGCCTGTCTTGTCAAGACACAGATGATGAAATTCATCCCTGTGTCCTCCACTTCACAAATTGCCCTTCCTGACTTATTTTCCCATTCAGATGTCTCCTGAATTTGACTTCAGCCAAAGTAAAATGTTTTGAGAGAAAGGAAAAAAAAAAGCTACTTGAGGTGCTTACGCCCATCTTCCCTTGGGAAGAGCCCCGGCCTTCTGCTCTGGCACTGATATGCCAGAGACATAATTGCCCCCAGTATCGTGCCCAGAAGTGTCCCCTATGCTGGCTGCCACTTCTGCCACCAGGGACAATAGCTGCATTCTGAGGCCCCACCTCCCACCTTCTGGGACCAGAAATGGGAGCAAAGGCTGGTCATGCAGCCACAAGTGACAGAGAGCTGACACACATCTTATAATGCTCTTTCCTGCCCCAGTCTTCGTTTGTTTTATTTAGAAATTCTGGGAAGACGCTGAGTATTATTTGATACTCCTGTTTTCCCCGCACCTCTAGCCCAGTCCATCCACTAGGATGCTACTAAGGGAAGTGGAGAGAAGCAATTACAAGGGACACTGAAGGGGAACAAGGCTGGGGGGGTGGGGGGTGGAGGGGAAGGAAGGTAGAAGGGAGTTGATGCTCCCTTCTACCTTCTCCACCAGGCAGAAAGGAGAGAGAAAGGGTACACTACCAGCTTCTTGGCCCTGCGGCTAGATAAAATAGATAAAGTTCTGTCCCTTCTCTTGGCCTCTCACAGTCTGCTTTCCTGCAAGGGTCCCACAGAGTAAGGTACTGACAGGTGCTCACACAGGTGCTTGCAGAGAGTATCCAGTCCCATCCCAGGACACTGTTGGCACGTTTTAGATACTTAGAATGAGTCTTCCTTGCTCTGTGCGGTTTTTGTTGCTGTTGTTGTTTGTTGTTTTTGTCTTTTTGTCTTGGTTGACTATAGATTACCAAACACTCTGGGTTCCCGTTTGCTCATTTTGACTTGGAAAAGGTATCACCTCCCTGGCTAAATTTCTAGTATGCAGTTAGAAAAGGAATGATGTTTTGACCCACTCTCCCATTTCAGTTTTATCCCTAAAGAAGATTGAAAATAGCTAAAATGCTTCACCTTAAACCTGACTCTTCCTTCAAAGACCATTAGGTGAAAAAGGAATTATTATTATTCTTTTAAAGATTTTATTTATGTGACAGAGAGAGACACAGCGAGAGAGGGAACACAAGCAGGGACAGAGGGAGAGGGAGAAGCAGGCTTCCCGTGGAGCAGGGAGCCTGATGCGGGGCTCCATCCCAGGACCCTGGGACCATGACCCGAGCCGAAGGCAGATGCTTAAAAACTGAGCCACCCAGGCGCCCCCTAGAAAGGAATTATTTATATAGTATCAGTATAAAGGGAAAAAATGAATTAAGTCTGATGTAGCAGACACATAAATGTAAAGGCTGAGTATGGTATTTTCCAACATAGGAAGAAAAATGCTGAAGAATTAAAATGAGGGCAAGGGGGAAATGAAAGTGACTTTTATTTTGATATTTGTGTGGGTTAAACAAGACAATGAGAGATTTTGCCCCAGGTGATTGTAGACACAAAGTAAGTATAGGTGCTTTCTAAGAGTATAAGTGTATTTTTTTTTAACAAATTTAACTCAAGATCAGACATCCAGAACTTTATTATTCGTGTCAGATGGTGTTAATTCAGTTATAAGATTCAGGTTTTGAGCTAACAAGGGCTTTTTGTGGGAGTGGAATGGATATAAATGACAAAGGCTGGAAATTTTCCAAAAAGTCACTCAATGGGTTGCAGCTCCACTATCGAATACTGTGAATGGGACTGTCCCACTCATAGCAAAATCTAACTATTGTGTGTCTCCGAACTTAGGGCTATAAAAGAGAGAGGGACAGAGAAAACCTACCGTTCCATCCCACATCTGGCATTCGGAGAGCGCTATCTCCTTCTCATCCCAAAGCAAGATCACCAGCTCCCTCCCGACTTTGGTAAGCAAAATTTAAGAGGTTGGCTGGGTTGCCCCATGTGGAAGAATTCGTAGCCTCTGTTCTCTGAAAGCAAACTATTCATTCTCTCCATGCTGTTTAGCATTGACTTAGGGACTAACATTTTTCCTTGTAAGAAAGGAAAAAGGAAATGGGAATGAGTCTCTAAAGTGAATATTTCTGTGTTTGCCACATAAAAAACAAATACACCAGCTCAGTATCTTCGTTTCTTTTCCTTACTGGTGCTGGCGTTCACGTGGTAGAGGAGTGGGGAAAGGAAGGGTCTGGCAAAGCCTGTTCTGATGGCTCCCATTCTCTTTCTGCTGCGTGTTGCCCAGGCTGCCATCCAGATCCTTTCCTCATCTGCCTGGCACACCCAGGCCAACCTCCTCCTTGCCTCCCGGATCAGTCAAAGATGGCCCTGCTCAGGTCCGGCCCCCATCCCCTGGCAACATCCGCCCTGTCAAGAGAGAAGTCAGAGTGGAACCTGAGAGGAAAGACCCCGAGAGGGAACCCCAGAATGTTGCCAATGAGCCATCACTTAAGGGCAGAACACCTTTAGTGAAGGTGGAAGAAGCCACAGTTGAAGAGGGGACACCTGCCGAGCCGGAGGCTGCTCCTGGTAAGATTCTGTTGCCTTGTGATGAAGTGTGGGTTGTTTGCTCTTCTTGGGGGACTTAGAAATTTTACTCCAAGGTTAACTTGGGGAACTTTTCCTACGTGCGATTTTCTTACGTATAAAGAAAGAAATAACCAATCAAAAGCCAATCGCTGGAGCCACAGCATATTAATTCAGGTCTGACTTACGATTCCTTTTATTGACCGAGTCCAGTTTTTCACAAAATGTGGTGTTCAGAGCACCTGCCTCAGGATTGCTTGTATTAGTCACTGCTGTGTAACAAATCAGCCTAAAACTTTGCAGCTTATTACAATAGTTATATCACACAGATCCTTGGGTCAGGAGTTTGGAAGCAGCTTAGCTGGGTTGTTGGAAGATGATGCACACACATGGCTGAGCTCCATTTCATGGCACATGAACCTCTCCATAGGGTTGCTTGACGTCCTCAGTCTGTCTGCTGGACTTGCTTGCTGGCTTCCCCCAGAGAGTGTGATCTGAGAGAGAGCTTCACGAGGAAGCCACATCCTTTATGCCTAGTCTCAGAAGTCATACACACAGAAGTCACAATTTCTTCAGATTCTGTTCATTAGAAGCAAGGGACTACGTTCAACTCATACTCCAATGAATGGGATTAGTCTCGCCCTTTTAGAGTAAAGATCTTCAAAGAGTTTATGGAAATAGTTTTAATTTACCACTTCTGTAATGTTTCAAAGTACAGAGCTCTGGCCCTGTCTTAGACCTACTGAATCCAGGTATGTCGTGGATCCAGGGACTCTGAAAGACACTAAGCTCATCAATCAATTCCTATGCAGAATTGTCAGATAAAATGCAGAATGGCCAGTTATCTTGTGCATAGTGGAGTTGAAGGACCACCGGCTAGCCTGTGGTGCTTGACAGAGGTCAGAATTTGTTCCAAAAGACCCAGTGGATCTCATCTCTGCCAGGCTAAACCATATGCTTTTTAGAAGTTTAGAATCACCTGGAGCTAGGAGTTCAATATTTTTTGTTGAAAATTGTCTTCATTCAAAAGTTTTCTCCTTGAGACTTAATTTGAAGATGTGGGCAGGGACAGAGAAAGAATAGATAATTCAAGACAAGTGACAGTGTTGTTAGACAGTGGAAGAGTCCAATATTTGTTTGCATGGAAAGAGAGAGGAGAGAAAGGCCAAAAAGTGTCCTGGGGGCAAAGAAAAATGCGTTAATCTTGAAAGGAGGGTCTAGAATACCAGAGATCACACCTCCCAGCACAGCATCTAGGTGGGACTCCTGGCCACGTAGAGTGGCTCTCTAGGCCATTTCCTGAATGTGGATAAGGTCAGAGGACTTGTACTGCCATCTTGCATCTTGGCATCAGGACAGACCACAGAGGCCCAAATTGGTAAGGAATACGAGTGCTGGCTCCTGAAGAGGCCCTTGACTCCTCCTATCTCAGACCTGGAGACAGCTCTAGGTAGACAAAAAGGGACTTCTTCATCTTCATCGGGTGTCATCTTCCCAGCCTGAATCTGGGCTCATGGCAAGGACGCTGAGGATGGTCACAGAAAGGCTTTGGTCCACTAGTAATGAATAGTCACTAAAGAGAAGGAATTTTTTAAGTGTAATGAAAGACAAATGGAAGATCTCATCTTCTTTTTGCTCAGAGTATAACTTCCCACAGAACCTAAAGTGAGGCTCTATACTGAGTACACATTTGATATATGTTGTTAACTGATTAACTTGTATAAAAATAAGACTTGGTGACAGAGTGTCAGCTTTGTTGGATGTCTCACTTACACATGCACCTTTTTGTTATCTGTTGCTTGGTTACAAATAGAATACAGTGAAACCGTGAGAACACACAGTAATAAACATTCCCTTTTCTTTTATAATGATGAATTCTAGGCCTGGGGTGTGGGGAATGCTAGTTTTTGTTTTGTTCTTTGGGTTTTGTTTCCAACTGGTTTTCTCCCTGTACCTGTTTGTACAGCTGCTTCAGCCCCAGCCCCAGCCCCAGCCCCAGCCCCAGCATCGGCCCCCGCTCCAGCGCCGGTCCCAGCCCCAGCGTCAGCCCCAGCCCCAGGCCCAGCGTCAGCCCCAGCCTCGCCATACACTGTGACTGCCGCCGCTTCTCCCAAGACCTCCGCAGGCACCACCGACCCAGAAGAGGCCACGAGGCTGCTAGCTGAGAAGAGGCGGCTGGCCCGAGAGCAGAGAGAGAAGGAGGAAAGAGAGAAGAGGGAGAAGGAAGAGCTGGGAAGGTAAAGGACCATTGCTCAGTGAGCAGGGCCATCCTGGGGTTACCTTGGAATAAGTCTTTAGTCTGAGAGACAAGAGGTGGTGGTAGTGATGAAGGTGAATGGACTAGTTGCTTCAGAATCATGCATCTGACCACTAAGTGATTTTTTTAAATCACATTTTCTTACTCTAATGACAGTACAACACTGATGGAGAAAGGTTTTAAAGAAAGAAAAAAATCTATCCATAATCTTACCAGTTTTCAGTAATTGGCAAAGTGGATTTTGGGTCTCTGAACAGTGTAGGGGTTTATATACGTACATAAATATGGACACACACACAGACATCTGTTTATGTAATTCTAACCACAGTAGAGGTACAATTGTACAGTCTGATTTTTTTTTTTTTTACTGAACATATTTCTAATCTCCATAGTTCCTCGTTATCTTTCTAATAATCATTTTAAAGCTGCATAGTAAAAGCTTGTGTTTTCTTCCAGATAGAACTCTCAGGGAGTAGCTGGGTGAGATAGTTAAGTGCCCCATAATGGCCTGCTGGGCAGGATGCTAGGGACAGTTGGCTTAGTTGGCCTCCTCCTGCGGCTAATAAAACCAATTTGTCAAGGACATTGTTCTTCAGACAAGCAGAACTGCATCTCGGGGGAGGATCGCAGCCCCAGTGCTGGGCAGCAACCTTGGACATACCCTACACTTGATCACAGCAGGGAGCTTACATAGTCTGTCTTCGTCCTGCCCTGCAACAGAACATTGTAACCTTTATTAATTTGCAAAGATTTCCGGGGCGGGGGGGTATTCACATTCATTACTAAAATGTCCCATTATTGGATAAAACTAGTCTTAGCCTTTAAAGATAGTTAAATTGCACATCCTTTCACAAAACAAGCTCTCCTCAAAATATTAGTGGTTGCATTTTCCTTCTGTTTACCACGAGGCAACGTGAGGCTGGGAAAATGAGGAGGAAGAAGAGAGGGTGGCTTCTCATTTTGTCCCCAAAGCATGCTGAGCGTGTCCCACGGAGATTTTCCTCAGAGCAGACTGCCCAGGCCGCAACCACAAACTCTAGGCTCTCTTCAGGGAGTCGTCTCCCCCCAGTGTATCTCTGCTTTGTGTGTGTCATTTTCCAGACAAAAGAGAGAGGAGCTGGCGCAGAAGGTGGCGGAGGAGCGGGCTCGGCGGGAGGAGGAATCCCGCCGGCTGGAGGCTGAGCAGGCCCGGGAGAGGGAAGAGCAGCTGCGGCGGCAGGCGGAGGAGCGGGAGCGGCGCGAGCGCGAGGACCAGGAGCGCGCCCAGAAGCAGGTAGGGGCCCGCCCGGCCGGGGCCAGGCCCGCTCAGAGCGGAGGAGAGCGCCCAGCGCACGGCGCGCGGGGACAAGGCCCCGCGCCTCGTGTGCGCACGCGCGCGCTCGCATCCCGCACCTGCCCCGTGGACCCCGAGCCTCCGCCTCCGGGCGCCCGGATGGTTGCGGGCGGCCCGAGGCCCTGCCGGCCTGAAGCACTGGCCCACTTCTTGTTTCCAGAAGGAAGAAGAAGCTCGCCTTCGTGAGGAAGCAGAGAGGGTTCGGCAGGAGCGAGAGAAGCATTTCCAGAGAGAAGAGCAGGAGCGCCTGGAAAGGAAAAAGGTGCCCCCGTCTAGAACAGAGCCTGGGATGCTAATTGTTCCTTCTTCCCCAGACTTGAAGCCCCAAGCCCAGGAGACTAGCTCACCGCTCTCAGAAAGCAAATGCGTGCTGCCCATTCCAGATTAACTAAAGTAGCTCCCAATATTAATCATCTCGTCCAAAGAAATCTGTCTTCATAGTGCGGCCCCCACCAAAAACAGTTCCTTCCGATTCGTGTGGCTTAAGTCAGTTCTAGCTTGATGTGCATAATGCCAGTTAAGTTGAAGCAGTGGGTATTATAATTGCCCACAGTAACAGACACGTTTGGATGACCCATTTGCTTAGTCAGTGAAATGTGCCAGGCTCGCCTTCTTTCCCTCTCTGACCCCTTTGCTCAATTCTCCCTTTCTTGTAGCGACTCGAGGAGATTATGAAAAGAACCAGGAGAACAGAAGCTACAGATAAGGTACTGAGGTGCCATTTTTAAACTATTCTTAATAGCTTTTTTTCTTTACTTTCACTTTAACATTAAAAAATCTTTTTTTTTTTTCTTTTTTTTTTCTTTTTTTTTTTGGTAGAAACCTGTTGATCAGAGAAATGGAGATATAACCAAGGGAGCTCTCCCTGAAGGACCAGGTATTTACTTCAGTGAATTCAAACAAATTCAAATATAGAATTTTTGGATTGACTCTCTAGAGATCAAGATAATCATTGACTTGGGGGAAAAAAAGGTACTCATTGACTTACAGAAGCTTAGGTGTGTGTCATCTAGTCCACAGATTTTCGCCTTATGTAAAACTCTCACATTTCTGGCAGATTTTTTTTCACATTGTTTATACTCTAATAGTGTGCTTTAATATTTTAAATCATGTTACATTACAAATACCCGTATTTGTGAATATATGTTTGTATATATCTATGTGTATATAGATATATGCCTAGAGAGAAAGAGATGTACACATCTGAATATATACACACACGATTAGAAGAATTTTATTTGTGTTATAAAATTAAATTTCATTTATCATTTATTGTCTGCTAAAGTAGCATGTATTTGTATTTGCTCTTAAGGACTCTAAACACATTTTGACAACTTGTATTTATGGCAGTTCTCACAAAAGAATTTATACCTTTTTAACTTCTGATTTCAGAATAGAGTTAAAATTAGAAATTAGTTGAAATTTCATTAGAAAGTTGTTGATACCTATAGGCTTTGGACAGAGATGATTAATTTCTTGGTGATTTTAAACCAAATTTGCTTGAAATAAAATGTACCTTAGTGTGTTAGTACCCAAATTCAATTAATATTTATTAAATGGTCTCTTTGTGTCAGGTACCTCCTGCATACATTTTCTTCTTTAATTTCTGCTGCAGCCTTGTGAGGTAGAACTGCTTTATCTTGAGGTCAGCAAGCAGTTTTGGAGACCTGTCACGTGCCAGACCTTGTTGCAGGTGCTGGGATTCAGTGTGAACAGGCCAGGCCAGGTCCCTTCCTCCGAGGAGTTCTTCACTCAAGTGGCAGACCCAGCTCATACAGCTGGAGTCCAAGCTTATGATTCTCCTGTGATCCCACATAGTCTTCATGATTGTACATACAGGTGGTTGGTAGATAGCTCATCATGCACTCTTCTTCTTTCCTCATCTGCAATATCAATATGACAAGAAAGCACCAGAGATACCTCACTTTCCTTTGCTGTTTTTTTCTTGCAAGACTAAAGATCAAATGAAATGATTTATGTGAAAAAAATTTTTTTCTGTAAACTCTAGAGGTTTTCAAAAGTAATATGTTGTTATCTTGGGATTTGGTTTTATTTCAAAAGAGGCTATCCTAGTTTCTCTATGTCATGATTCCTTCTTAGTGAACTTTTCATGCTTTTTTCAAGATGCCCTAATTATATTTGTTTGGAGAATAACCCTAATGGTTGCCTGTTAACCCCATTGCATTTTTAGCAGGTTGTCTTCACAAATGTTGTAACTCAGGAAGACTTTACGTAGGCACAACCCCCCATGAGTCATCAGAATGAGCATTTTAGGATTTAAATTGCACCAACATGGGGTTTTTTGAGGGGCTGTTGCTATAGTTAATGCATGGCCAGGTTCCTTATTTTTTTGTTTGTTTTTACATCTTTCCCCTTCCTGGCTGCTCCCCTTATATTAATTCTTTCAATATTTATTATACAAATTATATGTATTACAAAATACGATTTTGTACCTCAGCCCGAGAATCAACAAAAGCAAGAGGGAAGGTGCAACTTGCCAGTCATCATATCTGTGTTTATCAACACTCATAATAAATCTGGTTTGAGTTAATACTGCTAAATAGAGGCCTGAGGGATTATCTGTCTAACAAATATTCCTCCTTCCCCCTGTCCCATGTGTGGTTGAGGGCTGAATGGTGTTGCCAGTGCTCCAAAGAGAATTCTAGGGCAGGCAGGCGAGCTTACAGATCTATCAGAAATCTCCAAGGCTGCCTATTACCAGCTTTGTGAATTTTGGCCCCTTTAATAAAGTTATTAATAACTTCTTCAGTTATCAGACTCTCTGGACCTCTGGCAGCTTTACTGAATTTGTGCCAGGTTATGAAATAACACTTCCTTGGAATTATATTTCAGTTATTCCTTCATGTCAAGCTGAAACCATAAACTGCCACAAATTTCCCTGAAACTCTGACCTATATGAAGGTTTACAGGACTTTAAGTAACCCTGGCTCAGATTTTGGAGTCTGTCATCAATATTGTTGGCTTAAGCTGGACTACAGCACTGAGCATTGAATGACAAGGTGGCATAGTAAAGTACAATTCACTGGCCTTCCATTCATGGAAATCCCTATCATTTTAAGTGCGACTAGAACTAAACTGAGTTTAAAAATTATTTTTTATCACTTAAGGTAGTTCATGGTGATTTGCTCTGAATCCTTCAGAAGATATTCACCATCAGCCTGATCAAGTCAGCTTACTGCTATCTTCATCAATTGCTTTGGCTTGAACATTATATACTTTTTGCCCAAAGTCAATTTAGTGCAAGCAAAAATAATAACAACAGTGCTTTCCACCCTTACATTGTGCTGGGCACTGTTCTAAGTACTTTGCGTATATTAAGACATTTAATTGTCACTGGAGTCTGTGAGGTAGGTATTCTTACTCATGAGGAAACTGAGGCACAGAGAGTCTGTGGCCTGCCCAAGGTCACACAGCCGGTAAGTAGCAGAGCCAGGACATAAATCTAGGCATTCTGGCTCCTGGGGTTTGAGTTCGATACTAGAGTAGTAGTAACCGTTTGTCCCATCTTCTTTGCTGTGTCCAGTGGTATCTGCACTTCCATGTATGACAAACTCTCCAGGAAATGGAGAACCAATGAGCAGCCCACATGCGGTCACCTCACACCAATCGACAGTGACTGTGGAGAGGTGAGTTAAACAACTGGGCCCTTTTTACTGATACACATGAGAGCAAAGCACTAATCCCACCAGAACTTCCTAGGCCTGACAGAATTTCACAGTTTTAACATTAAGATTCATTTTCATTTGGGTTCATTAATTTTTGGTAGAGCTAGTAATTCTGTAGTTAGAGAAAGGGAAAATGTCTTTTTTTCTTGAGTCTTTAAATATGATGGTTAGGTTTGTGTGTGCCTATTAAAGAAAATTACGGGGAAGCATTTTATTTGTATATATTTAACGTGATCTAGACCTTATTCACACCCTTAAGTGGCATATTTTCACCATACATAATATTCTTGTTTGTCACAGGTTTGTTCTACAGTAAAATAATTTGGATGCCAGTATTTCTGATATTGGTAGTAGGGCTTCTTATTGAAGAAACAAACAGTTGCTAACAACAGACAAGAAAGAAATGTGGGTTGAAAAAAGATTGCCTTTCTCTTCTTTGGTGTTAATATTGACAGCATCATAAGAACACTCTCAAAAATAAAAAATCAGGGTAATTCTAACCTGTGCTTAAAAATCCAGTCATAGAGAACTTTTAGAAGTATTTGTTATACTGTTAAAAAATTTCACCTGTGACTTTTTTTTAATTTACTTAATTCTTTTATGAGTTTTCCTGTCTCTAATGCCAGAGTGTTTGCTGCATCAGAGAATTAAAGGTCTGATTTTTTTCTTAATCTAAAAACACACACTGCCCATTGTTTTATGATGTTGGCAGCAATGCAAAGATAAGTTCTTCTAAGAAGTCCATAGTCATAAGACATCCATTGGTATCTTTCTAGGACAGTACAATCTTTTATTTTTCCCACTGTAATACCAAAGAAAAGAATTTTTCTGAGAGAGAGCTTATTAATAAGCTTTCAACCATGTTAAATAAATTTATTGTCATCACCTAAGATACATATTAAGTGATATTTTATGCTTTTAATTAGTTTGATTTTCAAATAAAATATTCATCCCTAACTGCTATAATTTATGATGTTCAATTCACTGACTTCAAAAAGAGACTTTTATGAAAGAATAAAAAGTATCACAGAGAGAACCCCATTATTATAAGGACCAGGTTTATTAAGCCACTGATAATTTTATCTGACGAATAACATTAGTTTACATTAGCTGACTTTTTTCAGTGATAAAATCATCAAGTAATTAATCATTACCTAAAACATAATTTTACTATGTAAAATGAGATGGTAAAATTCTATTTCTGATCACTTATTTCACCCATTGCTTTTCTCTATTTAAACTGCCTTCAAACCTCAAATCTCTTTTCATACAGTGTACCGTGAGGTCCCTTGGCTTTTACTTGGCACTGACATAATATTTATATACCCAGTTCAGCCTAGTTCATTTGTCATCAGCCCTTGCCACATAAGCTGGTACAGTATGCTCTGAAATACTAATGTATAATGAAGCACTAAACTCAGCTTTATGATAGTCAGCCATGTAGATGATCAGACTATTCTATTGGAGTTTTTTTTTTAATTTTTATCAGAATGAAAACATATATTTGTAAAAGTTCATATAGAGAATTGGACCGCATTTTGAGAAATACAATCCATTTCAGAATGACCCTGGCCTCTAGGGAATGTTTAATGTGCTGTTAAGTTTGTTCCCCATTGCATGATACATAGTTTATGATATGTAGCGTAAGAAACCCTGCTTCCCTCTATTTCTAAATTTATCTTCCCTGAATTTATCCACACCAATCTTGAAACAATGTGTACTTCCACTTAGCATCATCTCTTCAGTAACAAAAAGCACTTTTTTTTTTCTTAGAGCTACCTATTCGCAGTTTCAAAGTTTGGACCCATGGTTGTCAGAAACTAGGTTTTAGTTATTCCTTTCTCACAATTTCCATACCTTTTGTAATTATATAGATTTTGTTTCTGTCCTCTTTTTGCTTTCATCTTATAAAGCGAGTATTCCTCCTACACTTTGTCTATCAGTCAGTCCAGTTGGGAGAGAGAAACCAGGCAAATGAATTTGAATAAGAAAGTTTAACATCAAGAATAATTAACTCTTACTTGGGATGGAAGTAACAACAGATTGGTAGTAAGAAGCAAAGAGAACTCAAGATTACGGGGTTAGCAGGTCTAAGGAGCAGCCACATCCCTGAGCCATCCCCAGGGAAGAGTGCCCTTTCCCAGGCTTCCATCCAGACCCTGTGGGAGAGGGTATGGCTGTGACCCACTGGATGGTGGAGAAGTTCTTTTATGAAAGAAACTTAGTGGTGGAACTTGCCAAGTATCTACCCTCTGGAATGCTTAGGAGAGCTCTTCACTGGGAGGTGTCCCAATACAGGCACTCTGTCTGCCACAGGTTGGCCCTGGGAGGTGCTGGGGGCGGCCCCTCCTGCCACAGGGGCTGGGTGCCGAGGCAGCCTCACGCACACAGGAGCCAGACGCTGGGAGTGTGTGTGCTGCAGGAGCCTGCCGAGCAAGCACAACCAAACCAGGAAGCAGACTTTTCCTTGTGCCGTGTCTCTCCGGCGGCCTTACAGGACGAAGCTTAAAGATCATGCCAGCTGGCAAAGGAAAATTAGTTAAAGGGCCCACATACAGTTTCAGAGCAAGACTGAAGGATGAAATTTGGAGCTGAGAGGCAAAAAAACAAAAAAACAGCAACAAAAAAAACCCCAAACCTGACAGGTTTACCTTGCCTCTAAAAAGGCTCCTTCTCCAGCTCTTTGTCATTTGAGTCCTATTTTCTAGAGATTTTTCAGCACAAGCATGGGGTTGAGGAAGAAGAGCTTTAGAACCAGAAGTCCCAGGCTGGATTCCTAGTTTTATCTCTGAGAAATTCAGCGACTCTGGGATTAACCTACTTAAGTAAGATTCAGTTTTGTCGTCTGGACATGAGGAGGTCTTTCCCTCAAGGTACCGGAGGGTCCAATGAAGTATTGTCTGTGAAGGAGCTCTGAAAACTGTTTGTACTAGACAAATATTAGACGTTCTTTATCTTGATCCTTCTAAGGTACGGTGTCCAGAAGACAAAGCACGCTGGTGTAGCTGCAGTGTAATGTAGAAAAGTGCTTTTATGTTGTATCTGATATCCCATCTTCTCCTGTCCTGCATTTTATTGGCCTCGTCTTTAACCATAAAAACATAAGGAATCAGTGTCACCTGGATCCAGTCTATAGTGATTGCAAGATCTCTTACGTCCATTGTCACTGATAGCGCTTCATCTTTTGAGGATGGTTCAGCTTACAGTGGTTCTCTAAACCCCTCTGCCCTTTACATTGCTTACATTTTGAAGATTTTTTTTCCTGTTATCCTCAAGGACTTGCATTTCCCAGAATAATCATTATCTGGATACTTAAATTTTTCCTTCTACTTATCTTCCAGGTTATTATAACCCTGCTGTTAGCACGGACCCCTGAGGCTATCTGCCACTCATACTCTTTCCACCTGGAGAAGGACCTGCTCATACTAACCTTTCATACCTTTCCCTAAAACAGTTTCCTGTTCACATTCCCTTTGCTTCAGTGGGGACTCACATTTTTAAACAGTTTCACTTCTGAAACCCTGTTAAAGATTTTTAAAGTTACAAATAAATCGCATCCATGGATGTTCCCTTTTACCCCCAGTTTCAAGTCAACCTTGAATTACCAAATCATCGTTTTTCACCTCAGTGCATTATGGTTAGCGAAGCATTCCATAATCCTCGTCATCAGTTCACATGTTTATTAAATACCCTACCGTGCACCCAGAGTAGAGGCATAGATCCTTCCAGCCTACTTACTGTGAGTTAAGTCACTGATTGGAGATCCCCAGCGTCCCTTCTGAAGAATGTGAGATGGGTGATCCCCTGTGGAAATCTACCACAGCGAATGCTGTAAGCACGTGGCAGGGTTTGTTTTCACTAGAAAACGCCACTCCGAAGAATGAATACTTTTAGTTCAGAATCAGAGAAGTGAACTTTTCCTAATGCGTCAGTTACCTAATACATTGGTTTACCTTCTTTTCAGGAAAAATAAATGAGTGCCATGAGCTGGGTGACATTCTCCCCACATCCACCCCTGGGGATATGTCAGCAAACTGCCTGGCAGCACCCCGGGGTGATAGCGTCCTCCTGGTATTTTCTAGCAGTGAGGACTAGCAGCAGTTCCTGGTGCAGAGAAACCCTACACCAGGAACACCCTGAACCTGACTTCAGCCCTGAGGGGCCTGAGTGACCTGTCTGGCCCCTGTGGTTTCTAGTGTTCTCAACCTTTGGTGTGCAATGCTTTTAAAGCCTAAAAGCAATTCTCCTTGCCCAACAGGCTCCCCACTGGCAGTAGGTAGACTGAAGAGGGTTGGAGTTACCAAGAGTCTGGCCAGCTTTTGCAGATGCAAAGAAATATATGATCCTGGGCAGGATGATTTCTTACTCTGAAAACCATTTTGCGTTCTTGAGAATGAGTATTTGTAGAGGGAGGAGCCCATAGAATGGAGGAGAGTGTTTATTTGTGGATAAGAAACTTACTTTGAAACAAGAAACAGAGGACACAGATGAATGTGTGCGTACAAGTGTGTATGGGGTGTGTAGGAGGGAAGACATTATTTTAAGTTTCTCAGGTCATTCTGATATATTCTTCCACCCCCAACAGAGAATCTGTTCTAGAAGCTAAAAACTTCTCATGGGCTACTGTCCTCCCCTGCTAATAAGATGCCCTAGGCTAAGATCCTTCACTTTTAAGAGAATGATCCTTCACTCTTAAGGGATATGTAGTAATTCTGGTTTTTGACCTAGTGGTTTTCCTTCAAATCTTAGGAGTTTATCATTGTTTTTAGTTTGCCCTAAAGGAAATATAACAGTCCCAAGCCCTTAACCATTCAAACAGAAAGAGATGTATCACTTTTTTTTTTTTTAAGATTTTATTTATTTAATTGACAGAGACAGCGAGAGAGGTAACACAAGCAGGGGGGAGTGGGAAAGGGAGAAGCAGGCTTCCCGCGAAGCAGGGAGCCCGATGTGGGGCTCGATCCCAGGACCCTGGGATCATGACCCAAGCCGAAGGCAGTCGCTTAACCAACTGAGCCACCCAGGTGCCCCGAGATGTATTACTCTTAAAGTTACTTGTAAAAAAAGTAATAAAAAATTAAAAAACAATAAAGGTACTTGCTATACCATGATAACAAACATCAAGAAAGAATAAGGTCCTGGCTACAGTAAGCCGTATGGACTGTCAGATTCCCACCATGGTCTCAGCTCCTTACCCAGGTAGATTGAATTTTATTTTTCATTTTATTTTTTAAGTAATCTCTGCACCCAGTGTGGGGCTCGAACTCATGATCCTGAGTTCAAGAGTTGCATGCTTCTCCCACTGAGCCAGCCAGGTGCCCCCTCTAGGTAGATTTTAGCAAGCGAAGTGCACAGTCTTCAAGACACTTGCATCCAGCTTCAGCTGCCAGAGTATAGCCAAAGAAAAGGACCTCAGAAGCTGGTGATCTTACCCTGAGAGGACACACAGATGCATATTCCCTAACCCCAGTGACTTCAGTTTCAGTTTTATAGTTTCTGCTGGTCACAGTATCTTCTGAACATTTAATAATTGGCCATCCAAAGCATACAGCACAATTCCTCTAATTGCTAACAAGTAAGAATGGGTGGAGAGGTCAGGTAGGAGTGGGAGGGGAAAATGAAGTCAGCTGTTGACTCAAGTCTGGGTTGGCGTGGCCATTAAAACTTGTTAGCACATTCGGGGCGCCTGGGTGGCTCAGTTGGTTAAGCGACTGCCTTCGGCTCAGGTCATGATCCTGGAGTCCAGGATCGAGTCCCGCATCGGGCTCCCTGCTCAGCGGGGAGTCTACTTCTCCCTCTGACCCTCCCCTGTCTCATGCTCTCTCTCTCTATCTCATTCTCTCTCTCAAATAAATTAATAAAAAAAAAAATCTTTAAAAAAAAAAAACTTATTAGCACATGCAAGCCTAGAAAGTGATGGCAGTTGAGGTGGCCAAGGAACGGGGCTTGGAGATGCATTCCTCTTCTTTACCTTTTGCTGAAACTTCTACTGAAAATCACTTTGGGATAAGAACTAAAACTAAAACGAAAACTGTTTCCCTGGTTACAGAGAGCCCATCAGTGTTGGGAAAGAACCAGGAGGACGGGGGGTACCTGGGTGGCTCAGTCGGTTAAGCGTCTGCCTTTGGCTCAGGTCATGATGCCAGGATTTGGGGATCCAGCCCCTCATCAGGCTCCCTGCTCAGCAGGGAGTCTGCTTCTCCCTCTATCCCTTCCCCCTGCTCGTGATCTCTCTTCACACTCTCGCTGTCTCTCAAATAAGTAAATAAATAAAATCTTAAAAAAAAAAAAAAAAGAATCAGGAGGATGGGTATGGTGGCTGATCCAGTCACTTAGAACAGCGGGTGTCGGGCATGCACATGCATGAGCTCCCGCATCACCACTGTGATGCCAAGCCCCCTTGGTGAAATAGCAAAAGATCGCCATCATACTCTGTACACTGTTTTTATGTTATTTTTCACAGACTTTTACAAATAGTACTTTCAATGTACTCTGCAATACCTTGTGAGACACTTAGATTTTTTTTTTCCTAGAAGAAAAGTTTAAGATTTTATTTATTTATTTATTTGACAGAGAGTGAGAGAGAGAGAGTGCAGACACACAAGCAGGCAGAGCGGCAGGCAGAGGGAGAGGGAGAAGCAGGCTCCCCACTGAGCAGAGAGAGCCTGACATGGGGCTCGATCCCAGGACCCTGGAATCATGACCTGAGCTGAAGGCAGACGCTTAACCGACTGAGCCATGCAGGCGCCCAAGAAAAGTTTTAATTAACAAAAATAAACCAAAATATCTAAATCAGAAATGCTTTAGAATGTGTCCCGAAAATCATTATTTCTTGTGAATTAGGTAAACTGTGTCTTCAATGGTAAAAAAGCAGTTTCCTCAAAATAAAAAGCAAATGGAAAAATTGGATGTACATTAGCTTTATGTTACCATTTGGGAAGGAGACAGAAAAAGATGAATTAACTTGCTAAAGTTCAAGCAGTTGGCATTATAATTATACTACAGACCTGATTTTCTGATCTCTAGCCTCTTTCCATAGACCTATAGTTAAACATTCAATTGATGATCAGTATGTATTAGAAATTAAGACCTTCACAATTTTTGCTTCATATGGTTAGTCTTTTCCATTTGAAAATTTTAACTGTAGAATTTTGTCAAATAGGGGTTTTTTTCATACACGAACTGAGCACTGAACAAAATATGAAGCTTGCAAATACATGTTTACTGCTGCACTCAGATAAAGTGAATCTAGCATTCATTTGTATTGTTTCTGCTGCATTGTAAAGCATAATAATGAACATATAAAAGGCTTTCAATTTGGTTACGGAGCTTCTAAAGAGAGGGAAAAACCTAAGAGAAACTGTAAGTAGAAAATTAAGATTTGGTGGCCAATTAAATGTACCTCAAGGGCACCTGGGTGGCTCAGTTGGTTAAGCGACTGCCTTCGGCTCAGGTCATGATCCTGGAGTCCCGGGATCGAGTCCCGCATCGGGCTCCCTGCTTAGCAGGGAGTCTGCTTCTCCCTCTGACCCTCCTCCCTCTCATGCTCTCTGTATCTCATTCTCTCTGTCTCAAATAAATAAATAAAATCTTTAAAAAAAAAAAAATGTACCTCAAAAATAAATCCAAGATATTAAGCATGAATTAATGAGAAGCAGGTTGGGGTCAGAGGCAGATTTAAGGGGTAAAGATAAGGTTGGTCTTAAACAATAGACCTATAAAAAACTTGCACGTTTTAGTAAGCTAGAGGTACCCAGGAAAGGCTAGCATTTGAATAGCCAGGTACTGTACAAAATGGCATAATGAACAGAACACATAGCCAGAGATCAGGAGAGCATACATTCAGTTTGAACTCTGTCTCAGTTGTTCTGTGACTCTACAGATTGTCCCCATACCCCCACATTTCAATCCCCTCATCTTTGAAGTAAAGGACCTAATAAGGGCTACTGTTTATCAAACAAAGATGTGTGAAAATGCCTGTGGTAGAAATTGTTACATGTGTGTTGAAAATAATGATCTATTCTAACTGATAACTTGTTCCATTTGATAAATTTTTTATACCAAAAAGATTTTTAAAAAATAAGTGTAAAATTGCAAATATGTCAAAATTCACCACTTTTGTGAATGATGTGGTCAATCAGTGTTAACATTTGATTCTAAAATTCTAAAATGGGCGCGCCTGGGTGGCTCAGTCGTTCAGTGTCTGCCTTCAGCTCAGGTCATGATCCTAGGGTCCTGGGATCGAGCCCCACATCAGGCTCCCTGCTCGGCAGGAGGCCTGCTTCTCCCTCTCCCACTCCCCCTGCTTGCGTTCCCTCTCTCGCTGTGTCTCTCTCTGTCAAATAAATAAAATATTTAAAATAAATAAATAAAATTCTAAAATGACTATTACAAAATAGTTTTTGGCTGTTTTAAAAATGTTTTTTCCAGTTTTAATGCTAACTCCTTTCAATTTTGATTTTTCACATTCCCTAGTACTCCCAATTTGGAAAAACAACCAAGTGAAAATGGAGTATCTGTTCAGAATGAAAATTTCGAGGAAATTATAAACTTACCCATTGGATCTAAACCATCCAGATTAGATGTCGCCAATAGCGAGAGCCCAGAAATTCCTTTGAATCCAATTCTGGCCTTTGATGATGAAGGGACACTTGGGCCCCTGCCTCAGGTAGATGGTGTTCAAACACAACAGACAGCAGGTAAGCTTGCCTCGAGCTCCCTTCGGGAACCACATAAGGGAACGAACCTTGTGCAGTGTGACTAGGGCAGCTTTGTTCTTCCAGGGACCACGTGGAAAAGATTGTATAAGGATCACAGAAATTGAATTTTGAGTTGGATTGGGCAAATTCTAGAGCCCCTCCTATTCCCCCAACTAGGTGTGCAAATCCAGTGTGCATCACCCACTGGATGTCCATCACCTTCTCCTCACAGAGCAGTCCTCACTGCCCAGAAACACACACTGTCAGAATATCCTTCATATAAAGAAAGCATTTAATGCCCCACCATAACCTAGGGACCCTCGGGCCTAGTTCTGCCCCCTGGTGTTTGTTTCATCTTTCCCAGCTCTTCAGATATATGAAGACTGCCATCATGTTCTCCCATTTTTCTCTTGTTCAGGTTTAGCAGCTTAGGTGATACACTGTTGTCCCTTTTAAATGTAATAAGACCGTTAGAATTTAGATAAGGAGACCCATATTCAGAACTAGGAGAATATTCATGAACCCAGTGGTCTTCTGTCCTTTGTTGAGTGCCTGTTGCTGTTGTTGAAACGACCAGCGACTCTCTCATACCGTCTCTGGGACTCACCCTTGACCTGAAGTCTTTGTGCAAAAAGAACAATAGCTTTGTGTGACCCAGAGAAATAAGGAGCAACATCAAAAGTTACCAACTCAAGAGTCACAACAACTCAACAGCACAATCTCATCAGTCTCAGAATTAGGTGGAATGATCTCAGCTCTGGTTCTTCTCAAACCTCTTTGAGTTCTGTCAAGTTTCTCTTCCCAGCAGATCACTTTCATGTATGGACTAGCATCTCTTTATACTATTATGAACAGAGCTGGCCAAATTCAGCATGTTTAAACGGAGTCAGTGCAGAATTATTTGTGGTCAAGTTGTTTTGTCTTTCAGATTTCCATCTGTGAACTTGTAACTCCTATTTTCCACTTTAATTGGCTGGAAAAGCCAGTGTTGAGCACCTGTCCAAATGAAGCTAGGCTTTTTTCCTTCTCTAATAGACTGACCTTGGGAGTCTAACTTCACTTTACGATCCCCTTCTTGTAGAAGGAAGCTATACGGCCTGTCCCAGATCTGACGTCCTCATTCTTAAGACTCTGGGAATAATCTGATGATTTGTATGTTAGTGGAAACACTCCTGGTGCAGCTCCCTACCTCGTCATGTTCCAGATTCACAGAGAGGCGAGGGACACCCAGATGACCTTCTGTGTCACATAACAGGCCTTAACTCACCTTTTGATTTACCTGTCATTCCATTCTCACTGTTACTGCCCTTCTGTAACTTCTGTAGGAACAGAGTCAAGTGTCTGTGATCTTAAGCGGTGTCAGGGTTCTTTTAGGGGTCATGACTGTTTTTCAACAAACATTTATTTAGCCATATGTTTGGAGCCTGAAGCTTCAGGTGATGAGGATATAAGACCAATGAACGTAAGTCTCTAACATCAAGGAGAGTACAACTGATGTATGTCATTTAGAAAAGTAAATGATATAGCCTAAATTGAAGGTAAAGAAAAGGACATGTGTTTTCCTGCTAGTGGTAGAGTTCATTAAAATATAAGATTCTGATGAAATCACCTATTCTTATATAAGACAATGTATAGAAAAGCATGGCAAAGTTTTAGAAATGTAAGATATTACCGTAGTATTCTTGAAACAAAATGTTAGATAAATACTAAATCTGTTGTTTTTTCTGTCTCCTAATATAGAAGTTATATGAGCATTTCTTCTGAAGAACCAAAGCAGAAATTTAAAAAGAATTTCTACAATTAATGGAATTCCTTCCATGCTATAAAGGAGCATCCCCCTCCTCCAGTTTTCTAAAGATTTCTTGACCATCATTTTGAAAAGACTTTATTAAAACCAGCTAAAGACAACAGACTGGATAGCTTTTCTAATAATTTTCGCCAATAGAGAAAAAAATGTTCCTTGTTCTTCAGTACTTTAAAACAGCTTTTTCCAGTGTGCTCCTTCTTAGCAAATCAATATTTTTCTGCATTCTCTAAAAGATGAGATCATTTGGCTATTAAAAAAAAAATGGGCTGACTAGGCATGATTTTTCATATAAATGTGTTGGTCTTTAAAAGCTAACATAAAATTGGCACAAAAAATTTACCTTTTACAATGTAATACTTGAAAAATAAGTACCTCTTTGTTCTACAAGTAGAGTGACTAGGAGAGGTGTTTAAATTAAGCCTGTTTAAATATTACTGCAAAGAGTTCTATTTGTAGAAGCAAACTGTAGGCAGATTACCAGGTTCTTGTAAATGCAATTTGTACATGGACATTCTGCAAACCCAGCTGTCACATTCTTGCATCTCTTTTTGCAAAAACATACTAAACAGTTTTAAAATGTGAAAAAGAAACATTATTTTTTCAGAGCAAGGAAATAGACTGTCCTCTTAAATAATGTATTTATAGTTTTTCCAGATAAACTAATCAAATAAATTAGAACAACGTGACAACATTGCAAACTTTGATTTACTGGATGCATTCCTTATGTTACCATGAGAGAATGTTTGTGATGATTCAGGGCTATTTCTGACGTCTGTACATTGCTGCTGTCCCCAGTGATGGTGGGACTTACCTTTGCCTTACCTGATCACAAATTATGTGGGGGGAGGGAGTAAAGATTTACTATTTCTTTAAATAAAAAAAGAATTTGGTTTTGCTCGTTTAAGAGCAAAGAAGACCTGATGGAATGTTGACTATGTTTGGCGCACAGAGCACTGTGCAGGACCCCTTCACAAACCTCCTCCTTCTGCGTGGCACCCATCAGCTCTGACTTTTCACTCTTCACTTTTACTGCTGAGCTTAGCTGTGCAAACTTGCACTTTCATTTGCTAATATAATTCAGTTTTATTTTACCATTTTAGAAACTACTAATAACTAAATATTAAAGGAGAGGGGGCTCTGAAGGAACACTTTTTTTGTGTGTGTGTGGAGTGTTTGGAAAGGTAAACGTGTAGCAGTATAATATGTTGGTTTTATTAAGAGGGATTGGTTAATCTATATTGAATGAGAAACTTCATTTATTAAAATCCAAGCTATAGTAACAGCTGTAATTTGTGAAAACATTAATTTGGGGCTTTTCCCTATTCTCAGTTGTCCATGTACGCATAGTCATATTAAAAAAAAATCTGTTCAACAAAGTTGTTTTATTTGTTTAAGTCGACCTAGCACAAAACACCAAATAAAAATGTGTTTGACATAGTTTTACTTTTAGGTTTCTCATATGTTACAACTTTACTCCGATTGAGTCTTGAGTTTTCAAATTGCCCTTCATTCAATCTCAGTAACATTTCCCCAGCTTCCTCTGAACGGAAATATAGGTTTATTTAGAACAATAGTTCTATTTTGGCTAGGTTTTCTTGGTTTCATTTATATTTGTGAATTTGAGCCATCATTAACAGACTGAAAGCCTTCTAAGTAATCAAGTTTTAATTAAAAGTGATAAAAAGTTAACTATATTTTATTTTTTTAAGATTTTATTTATTTCAGAGAGAGCATGAGAGAACATGAGCAGGGAGAGGGGTTAGAGACAGGGAGAAGCAGACTCCCTGCTGAGCAGGAAGCAGGACAAGAGGCTTGATCCCAGGACCCTGGGATCATGACCTGAGCCAAAGGCAGATGCTTAACCGACTGAGCCACCCAGGCACACGTAAAATTAACTATATTTTAAAAACAACATTACCAGAGGATGACCTGGACCTTTACAATGGCTTGATTGCTTTCTCTCCAGCTCCTAAATGTCAGTATTCACCCCGCTGATCATAAAGAGATCTTTAGTAGGTACTACATCAAGGGCAGTGCTCAGGGATCAGATATGATCCTCAGCATGGAATGAGGGTGGATGGGCTTTTAGTTTCTTTGTCACACCATTGTAGACTGTCTAGGCCAATGCAGTCACCAATCACAAGTTCATTTGGTAGAAGAGTGGCCCGCTTTTCCTGGAAGGGGTAAGGCCATATGTCTCCTCTTGCCTAACCGTGTTCTCTGGTGGTATATTACCATAAAAGCAAATCTAAAACAGAGTTCTTGCACGTGAACATGTTTATGCTTATTAGCAAGCAGGGCCTTTGGCAAGCTTGGATAATTCCTTCTCTGCTCATAATCCCACAGACACCTCGACCAAAAGATTCATAGTAAAGCAGAAGCAGTAATACTATGAAGGCAGAAGTAACCCGATTGAAACAGGCAATGCAATCTTAAATGTCTGGGGGTGGGGGAAGGATGGCACAGGAGCAAACAGCTCTAGAGCTGAAGTACTAATCAAAAGTCTTAAACTTGCAGGGTCTGCCATATTCTTATACCTTGTTTGATGTATTTTGCCTCTATCTTTCTAGGCAACCACTTACCTTTCAAGTTCCATTCACTAATAAAAAATTACTAACCTTCCTTATGCTGATTAACACTGGTGTAGGTTTAGATGACAATATTTAAAGCACCCAGCCACCAGATTGGAGTCCTTCGAATGCTATCTGACCTAGCCCCAGGGTAAGACTAAAGTTACATGGACATGTACATCACAAAGTTGATACTAAAGCATTTTGGAGTTAAATTATTGCATATTAAAATATAACAGACACCAATAAATTGTCCCATCTTTTGCATTTTTTTAAAGATTTTATTGAGAGAGAGCACAAGCTAGGGGGAGGGGCAGAAGGACAAGCAGACTCCCCACTAAGCACAGAGCCAGATGTGGGGCTAGATCCTAGGACCCTGAGATCATGACCTGAACCAAAGTCCACTGCTTCACCGAGTGAACCACCCAGGTGCCTCTTGCATTTTCTTGATGGATGGAAATTTGACTCTTGGCCTACATTCGATTGTGCATAGAACATGAAAAGGCATGATGAGACGGCTATCGGATCAAGTTACAAAAAGCAATTAAAAAACTTCTAAAGATGCTCTTTGAAAAGATTTCATGCCCTCCACCCAACTCCTGTTTTTACTCAGCAGACACCTAAGCCCGCTCAGAAGTACTCAAGATTGTCATTTTGTTACATCCTTTGGTACCTCATTAGTTTGGGGGAGAAACTCCAAAGACCTTGCAAGAAGAGAGAGAAAAGGATCAGCATGTGAACAGAAGGTGCAATTTTAAATTATTACAAATAAAACATTTCATTAGTAACTATTCCCTTGGTGACTATTGGGTTTTTATGTTGAGTACAATTTTAGAAGTCAAAAGTACTTTTAGTAATTAGTGCCAAGATTGGTAACATTCAAAAGAGAAAAACATTTTGATTCCTGTTTAAAAATATACACGAAAAAAGTAGTGGTACTGACGACCACTTTTGAATTAGTGGCTCTCTAACACCTTACAGAAGACTGAAAGGAAAGGGTAAGAAGGGACCTAATGTCGAAAGTGATAGAGGAATGGGAAAGAGCCAACACCTGGTATTACAATAGGTCTGAAGACCAGGTCTGCAATGATGGGCAGCATGAGGCTTGGTAAGTTGCCTGTGTGCTCGGGGTCTGGATTTCTTAACCTGTATGTGGTAGAACAGTGCCCATCTCATTGGGTTGTCTTAGTGGTTATCAAGGATTGAGAGTAAATGTAAGTTTCTGACACATGGTAATTGTCCAGTAGATGTTAAGTGTTTTGGTCTTTATTTATTTTTAAAGATTTTATTTATTTGACAGAGAGAGACAGCGAGAGAGGGAACACAAGCAGGGGGAGTGGGAGAGGGAGAAGCAGGCTTCCCACCGAGCAGGGAGCCCGATGCGGGGCTCGATCCCAGGACCCTGGGATCATGACCTGAGCCGAAGGCAGACGCTTAACTGACTGAGCCCCCCAGGCGCCCCTGTTTTAGTCTTTAGTCTGAGATCCTTGTGGTAGGCGGGACCCTGCCCCGGAAGGTGGGAAACCTCACTTTTTCCAACAGTGGCCTTGAGTGCCACTATGCTTCTTTGTTTTTTGGTTTTTGGTTTTTTAAAGATTTTATTTATTTATTTGACAGAGACACAGCAAGAGAGGGAACACAAGCAGGGGGAGTGGGAGAGGGAGAAGCAGGCCCCCCACTGAGCAGGGAGCCCAATGCGGGGCTCAATCCCAGGACCCTGGGACCATGACCCGAGCTGAAGGCAGACGCCTAACAACTGAGCCACCCAGGCGCCCCGCCACTATGTTTTTTTTAATAAGTTGCCTGTTCCAAGTGTTACACCACGCAAACTAAACAGATGAGGATTCATTTGTCTAGAACAGTATAACATCTTTGGAGTTTCTAACCATTTTTGAGTTGTGACCAATTACTATTTAATTTCATAATTTTCCCTCCTTCCTCTGCCCCTCCCACAATGTTTTCTTTCCAACAAGAATTACATTGTTACGGGCGCCTGGGTGGATCAGTTAAGCAACTGCCTTCGGCTCAGGTCACGATCCTGGAGTCCCGGGATCGAGTCCCGCATCGGGCTCCCTGCTCAGCGAGGAGCCTGCTTCTCCCTCTGACCCTCCCCCCTCTCATGTACTCTCTCTCATTCTCGCTCTCTCAAATAAATAAATAAATCTTTAAAAAAAAAAAATTACATTGTTACTTCATATTCTTATATATACACGGAGGCACTTCTTGACATCCTCTGACACAATTAGACTGGTCTTGTTGGCTGCGAAGCCAGGGATGATTAAATATTCCTCCGGAAGCTGCTGTCAAAGTTGGGCAACCCCCAGGAGGTGCTTGCAGAGCCTGGAGCACAGGAAGTTTGTAGAGCTGTGCGAGGAGCTCGAGAGCTAAGCACATCATGTTCAGACCTTATCTAACGACTCCTTTTCCTCCCCACGTGGAGCCGCCTGACCAAAAGATGCCAGAGAAGAGGTGGATTCGGAAGGTAAGAATTTGGAGGCCCTTGTCAGATTTGAAGGTCAGGAAGGGCATCCCTTGGTGTGTTCCATTGCTCATTCCTTCTCGGGGCAGAGGGTGGGGGGCTGTTGACAGGAATTTGCCTCTTCGCACTGAGCTGCACCTGTCCGGTGCCGTGACTGATGTTGCCAACCGACAGGCTCTCCAGCTGGAATGTCAGTGTCCCAGGCTTTTGGATGTTGGGATTTAATTGGGGGAGGGTTGGAAAAGGTAAGTGGGGAACTGACATCAGTGACTGACCTCCTCAATTTTGCCAGGGTAAGAACAGTAAAAATAAAACCACTCTCAAGGCCACTCTCAGTGGCCCATGCGTCAGGTCACACATCTGAGGACACTCTGGGACAAGGTATGTACCTTTTCTTCGCTGGATTAAGCTGTTACCACGGTAGCTGGCTCGATAACACTCCATTCTTTGGTTGTCTTTCCTTCCTTGTCTCCTGTCTCCATTCCCTTCAAGGAGCTCCCTTTACCATCCAGATAAACTACTTCTACTCCATCCGTGCTATAGGGTCTGCTTCCAAGGAAACCAAAACTGAGGTGATGCTAAGGTCTATTAGCATGATTTTATAAAACATTTTATTTCCTAGAAAGTAAAAACACAGCTCTTGTTCGTAAATAGGTGAATAAACGTAACTTGGAAAACCCACTCTGGTGTTCTCATTCTCGTTTTGTCACACCGGTCAGTGAAAAATATTCTCGGCATAATTCAGTTCTAACCATGTATGAATGAACAGTAAATGTGCTTTAATTTCTGGGTGGATCCAGGCCTGCGATCATCCATGATGACCCAAGCATTTCCATCATTGTCCCGGCTGTTTCTGTTCAGGCGGGTGGTTCCCAGCTGTTGAATTCTGTTTCCTCACCTTCGCACTTATGTCCCAGATTCTTCTTAGTGAGGTCTCGACATGTTTTTGAACACCCTGCTCTTCTTCACAGTCCTCAAAGCCTCTCCGAACCCCCACAGCACGGTCTGCGCTATGACTGCCAAGTTCTGGGGGAGTTGGAGTACTGAATTTGTAGCATTTTCTGCAAGAATCTTTTTAAAAAATCTAATAGACAACCTTTCTAACAACATGCTAAACTCAATATTATCAAGTACTTTTAAAAATTAAATTGCTGGGGCGCCTGAGTGGCTCAGTCGTTGGGCGTCTGCCTTCGGCTCAGGTCATGATCCCAGGGTCCTGGGATCGAGCCCCGCATCGGGCCCCCTGCTCCGCAGGGAGTCTGCTGCTCCCTCTCCCACTCCCCCGGCTTGTATTCCCTCTCACGCTGTGTCTCTCTCTCTCTGTCAAATAAAAAAATTTAAAAAATTAAAAAAAAAATTAAATTGCTACTAGTACTTACACAAATTGCTAGTCAGGGAGGGATTTTCTTTCAGAGACCTTATAGGAACCAAGTGGATGGAAGTGGAAAGGAAATATGAACAGGTGATGAAATAAGTGTGTGCTTTGTACAGAAATGTGAAAGCTATCAAAATGTTACATAAACATGCACATAAGACTATGAAATGTGTTCAGTTGGTCTCTAAATTTTGTAATTTTTATATCAAAATGCTTATTTTACACTTGTAAAGAAATTTTAGTTACAAAAGAGCATGGCAGATCATTTCAAAATAGTATGTTTTTAGCCAACAAATTTTTTAGAACATTAATTTGGGGGACTATTATAAACACAGTGACCCACCAGTTGTCTGTCCTGTACATAAAGTATTCCAAATGTTAAGTCTCCTATTGGATATTAAGATACTATATTAGGAGTGGAGATAGAGGAAATACAAGGCCAAAAGCCTTTTCTGATGGAAAAATAATCTATTGCTCATGTTCTTAACAGGAAAGAATGAAATGGAAACCTAGCATAGTTTAAAAACTAGAAATGTACTAGAGATGAAAATGGTATTCTGTCCTACTAAAGGCCTCACTGTCACTATGTTGACTTCTAGGTTTCCTGCAAATCATGACTGATATCACCCTCTTCTTAACCCTTTGAATCAGTCCAGACAAAGGTTCATATTTCCTTCAGATGTCTCTTCTAGGCTAGGAGCGCACGCAGATATGTTTGCATTTCACTCCACCTAGGAAGCCTGCTTCTCATAGCCAAGCCACCTGTTCTTGACTCAGCCCCAGTTAGAGAAGGAAGCCAGCTGTCCAGTAAGGGGCTGTCCTGAATGTCCCCGCTGCCCGTCTACACGTCTGCTGCCTACGGATCTCAGCACTGGGCTGATTCTGCTCTGTGGTGACATCTTCTGCCAGGCTACAACTGATCTTTTGACACGTGGTGCAGGTTCTCAACAATAATGGGACTCAAAATCCCAGCCCTTACAGAAACTACAAAAGTCACCCTGAAACAAAGAGGTCATTCTGTCCAGAGTTGCCTGCAAGAACTTATGTCAAAGATAAAGCCAGGGGCGCCTGGGTGGCTCGATCGTTAAGTGTCTGCCTTCGGCTTAGGTCATGATCCCAGGGTCCTCGGATCGAGCCCCGCATCGGGCTCTCTGCTCCGCAGGAACCCTGCTTCTCCCTCTCCCACTGCCCCTGCTTGTGTTCCCTCTCTCGCTGTGTCTCTCTCTGTCAAATAAATAAAAAACTTAAAAATTAAAAAAAAAAATAAAGCCAGGCACTAAAGTAGTAAAGGACAGATTTTATTCAATCATATACTGTTGTAATGGGGCGGAGGGGGGAATCCAGGTAAAGTGCACCCAACTTTGTGCAGAGGTGACCGGGCATTTTAAAAGGAGAATAAGGGGGCGATCTGGCTGGCTAGAGACAGGTGTCCTCTTCCTCCCTCAGTGCTCCATGTGTGTCCCTCCCAAAGCTGTGTACTTGGTCTAAGAGGACAACCTTCCCAATAAAGGAGGACATTCTCTGGCCAAGGGTATATGAGTAGCTGCGCTCCCTGCAAGAATCTCCAAACAAGCTCTCAAGGTCCATTTGTAGGACAACGTAGGGTAGTCAAGCTTCTAAGACTCCAGACAAATCCAAACAAAATTCTGCATGTGGCAGTCTGCCTTTCTTTTAGAAAAAAGAAAAAGAAAAGGAGAATGAGGGGGCTAAGCACGCGCTCAGAGTCAGGAAAGTGAAAAATGAACGAAAACCTGGAAGGGGGATGTTGGTCCATGTGAAACCCATCTGGGGGTTTTATTGAAGTTGGATTCCTATCCTGCCACAGAGGCTGGGAGATGGGCCCTACTTTCAGGTATTGGCTAGAATCAACAGTGTGTTTCTCGCCTTTGCCTTTGCTTATGCTGTTCCCTCTGCATGGAATGACCTGAAGGAATGCCCTTCAGAAAACTTGGAGTCAGATCTTAACTTCAGTGTCCTCATTTGTAAAATGCTGATAATACCATGAACCTCATATAAATGTTTAGAGGATTACACGCAATCTAGAATGTAAAGATCTTAGCACTATGCTCACCCCATAATAAACATTTGGTGTTTATTAGCTAAATAACAAGCTCATCCTTCAATATTCCACTTCCTTCAAGAAGCCTACTTTCTCTATGAATACCTACCATTTGCATCGACATGGATGGAACAGGAGGGGATCATGCTAAGTGAAATAAGTCAATCAGGGAAAGACAGTTATCATATGGTTTCAATCGTGTGGAACATAAGGAATAGCACAGAGGACAACAGGGGAAGGGATGGAAAACTGAATGGGAAGGAATCAGAGAGGGAGGCAAACCATGAGAGATTCTGGACTCTGGGAAACAAACTGAGGGTTACAAAAGGGAGGGGAGTGGGGGGATGGGGTGACCGGGTGATGGGTATTAAGGAGGGCATGTGATGTGATGAGCGTGGGTATTATATGAAACTAATGGATCAGTGAACACTACATCAAAAACTAACAATGTACTATATGCTGGCTAATCGAATTTAAATAAAAATGCCCATTTTGCATCCTAAAAAGAAAAAAAAAAAAGCCTACTTTCTTTCCAGAGTCTCATTCCAAGTTCTGTACCCTTCCTTCTTTCTTATGCTGGCTCCCTGAATCTTTCTCCATCAGTGTGCTTGCCACAATTTATTCCATTGATGTTCATGATTCTCTCCCCTACTAGACTGAATGCTTGAAGGGAAAGACTGTGTTTTATTCATCTTTGTACAGTAATCCCAAATGTCCAGCATGGTACCTGCTACACATTATGGACTCAGTGATAACGGTTTTAATGAATCGAAATGGATGGATAGATGGATGAATGAAATCCTCATCTTCACTTTTTGGTAGCATTTGAATTATTGATTAGCCCTTTATTATTTTTAAAAAAATTGTTTTAATTCCAATATAACAAGCGTACAGTGTTATATTAGTTTCAGGTATATAATATAGTGATTCTGATTAGCCCCTTCTTCTTGAATATCCTTTCTCCATTGGATTTTGTATCAATCAGAGTTCAGTTTCAGAAAAGAGAAAGCACCATGGTTTTTTCAGCTGAGGGGGATTTATATACTTTTTAAATTGTTGGAAGGACTGGAAGAGCATGCTCCAGACTGAACCTTCAGAAATGATTCCCAGATCACAGCAGATATGCCCCACTGGGAGAGATGCTATCTCTCCTGCTTCAGGAAGATGAGAAATCAGGAAGCTGTCCTTGGAACCTCTGACTTCAGGCACATATTTTTGCCTTAGCTGAGATCCAGAGATCAGGAGCCACCACAACTGAACTTCGTGCTAGAGCTACACGAGCAAAACATGGATTCCCAGGTCTTTGCCTCTTGTCCCTCATGAAGCTGGCGCCTGGCTGCTGAACACTGTGGGGGGAAAATCTAACAATTCCATGACAATTGCTAGAAGAACAGCAGAAGCAGCTGGAAGTGCTATCTAGATCTTTCAAGTCTCACTCAAATGCACCTGTTCCTCAAAACCCAGATCACATCCAGACTCCTCCAGCTGCAAGGAAGTCAGGGAATTTTCATTTTCAGCCCTCCAGACTCTACGGTATGGAAAGACACTCTAGACTCTGGATGGATTGGATGTGGAACACGTCGGTGCACAGTATTCTCCCCAGTTCCTGTGGCTCTGTCCTCCTGAGCCCCAACTGCGCCCTCTTCAGGGAGTCTTTCTTCTCCTTCCAGGACCCCATCTCACTCACTGTGATTTTGCCCTTCACCCATCTTTTCTCCAAAACTGGCTCAAATAATGGTCTTACCCACATCTGTTTCCTACTGCTGTGCAGATGAATCACAAATCTTCATTTCCAACCCTGACCTCCCTCCTGAGGTTTTTCTGTTGCCCCCCCGCCTGTCAGAGGATACAACTCGTGCACCCAGCCAGCACTTCACGTTCAACCGACCTGAAATTAACCCCGTTATGCTCCCCAACACCAGCTCTACCTTTGACATCCCTATCTTTTATCCTACCACCATTCCAGTCCTCCAGGTTTAAAACATCCCATGTTCTTTTTTTTTTTTTTTTCCCCAATCCACATTCAGTCTCCAAGTTTCACTGTTAGGAGGCTTTTTACAAACTCTTCCTCCTCTGTTTTCTGCTGGTTCTGGTAGCCGCTCGCCACTGCTGAGGTCGCTTTTGCCTCAGGACATCGAATGTTCAGACGTGGCTGTCTCCTTACTTGGAAGGCTCGCCTAATCTGAGTATCACACAAGCCAGTATGAAAGGAAACCAATAGAAAGGTACCTTGACTTGGAGCTTTTGTCTGCCTATTCCTGGAATTTGCCTCTAATCTCTAACTTACAGTTGAATTTCAGGTAATAAATAGAGAAAGAGGAAGCCACCATTTTGCAATTATTCTTGATTCAATAATCAGCAATGAATGCCACAAATAAGGGAAAACTGATGAGGTACAGCATGTGTAGAGTCTCTTAAAGTATTTTCCCACAAAGCACCTAATATTTATTAATTTAAAAATATAAAGTATGTATTAACTTGAAAGTAGAGGAACCCGGCAAATCTATTAACTCAAATGATAAACATGAACAACACTAGTCCTAGTCATGAGACAAATCCACGTGATGATCCACTGAGAAAACATGGTATACTTGTATTTCTGACAAAAATGCATCCCCTGAAATTAACAGTGATAAAACATCCAACAAGCCCCAAATAAAGAGCATTTTACAAAGTAGCAAGCTTGGACTCTTCAAAAATGTTAAGGCTGTGAAAGATAAGGAAAGACAGAAACATTTCCAGATGGAAGGAGCCTAAAAAGAAAACATTAGAACTAAATACAAGGTATACTCCTGGATTGCCTCCTTTGTCTACAATGTTGACAACATTGGAACAATAAGCAAAATAAATGGGGGGGGGTCTGAGAAATAATTGGAAGTAACGTATCAATGTTAATTTCCAGATTGTCCTCTCATTAGGGACAATCTTGTGTGCACAAGATTGGAGTGATCTCTGTTCCTTCTGCCTGCCATCAGCACAGAAAATATAAGGACAATTATGACCTAGTTTAAAGATTCAGATCACAGCTGTGTTGTAAACCACCAGCACCCCCACCTCAAGAAAGTCAGACAGTAACAATGACTTCTACCTATCGAAGTCTTTCTATACATTACCCCATCCTCTCAACAAAGCCCGGAGGCTCAGGAGGCCAAGGCACCTGGCCCAAGAGCTCGAGCAGAGAGGCAGGCTGTGAATTCTGCTTCATGCACAGCTCAGGTTAACGACCAGTCTGCGACACTAGTTTGGAAAAAGACAAACTGGCCCTAGATGACGACTGCCTCTTTTTTAGTGCTCAGATTCTGCAAGATCCATTTCCAGTCTCTTTCTGGAGACTGATTCCCTTGGTCTAGTGGTGTCCCAGCTTACTCTCAGACAAGTGGGGAAACTCCTCTCCCTGGCTGTGGTCATGCGTGACTGAGGGCTAGTCTGTTTGACGTGACATCTAGCCCCCCAGCCTGGCGTTCTCTCTTGACCTGTGTGTAGGTGACCAATCTCCCTCTTGGCCGTGTTTCGCTGGAGGGCGGTACTTCTAGAGCGAAAACAGCAGAGCTGCTTTCGTGTGAAGGAACGAGGCTGCATCCTTGATTGACTGATTGATTTTTTAAAGATTTTATTTATTCATGACAGAGAGGCAGAGGCAGAGGGAGGAGCAGGGAGCCTGACGTGGGGCTCGATCCCAGGACCCTGGGATCATGACCTGAGCCGAAGGCAGACGCTTAACTGACTGAGCCACCCAGGCGCCCTGCATCCCTGATTTACATGCAGGGACCACACATCCTGGGTTGCCTGCAACAGTCCCCGTTATGTCTGCTGTACTGGGGCATGTCCTACCTTTTGCTCTTCCGAGGAGCTCAGGACACGGATTCTGTCATCAGCTGCCGGAGCCCTCCCTCCTGGTTCTGGCTGTCAGGGCCTCTCATGGGCAATCTGTCCACGAGGCCACCCCCACCTCGTCCCCATCCCTAGCCAGCAGATCTCTGACCAGACCAGGTCGTGTTCGGTCCCCAAGACTTAAAGCCACTTAGAGTTTCACCAAACACCAATGCAGATCGGCTGGCAAACAGAAGGAGCTTCATGCACTCTCTCTTAAAATCACAGATATAGGGATTTTGCTCTTAATGTCAGATTTTCAAACTCAGGTCTTTCCTTGTCAAAGACGGCGTATGTTTGTTTATGTAAAGCCTGAGCACCTTGTGCTGACGGCTTCTCTCTGTATCATGATTAGTTGACTCTGAAACACAATTCTCTGTAACCCTACAGCTCAGATGGGGTTCCCAGCCTGCTCTCCAGTCCTCTCTCGATAATGACATCATCACTCACTCTCCAGCTGGAAGTGACAAGGGTTGCCATGACAAAACAAATTGGCTTTGCTGGCAGAGGCTTTTGTATGTGAGTGTGTGTATCTTCTGTGTCTTCGGCTCTCGGGGCTGATGAAATCGGCCCATCTGACAGCCTGGATAGAACAGTAAAATAGAGAAATCACAGGCAACATAAGATGTTTTTAAAACCTACATCGAGGGGCGTCTGGGTGGCTCAGTTGTTAAGTGTCTGCCTTCGGCTCAGGTCATGATTCCAGGCTCAGGTCATGATCCCGGGGTCCTGGGATCAAGCCCCGCATTGGGCTCCCTGCTCTGCGGGAAGCCCGCTTTTCCCTCTCCCACTCCCCCTGCTTGTGTTCCCTCCCTCGCTGTGTCTCTCTCTGTCAAATAAATAAAATCTTAAAAAAAAAAAAACAAAAAAAACTACAGTGGCTGGCCTCGAGATAAAAGTATTGAAAAAAAAAAACCTACATCGAGGCAGTAATCCCTGGAAAACAGGACCATTTGCTTATGCTTCTTAGGCACAAAAAATCCAGATGTTTAATTATAAAACATTTTCTTCTAATTCGAGATACAAGCTCTGCTGATAACATTGAACTCTGCTGAAGAGTGTACTTTTTCCTTCTGTTCCTTATCCCTACTTTCTTTCTCTGTTAATCAGAATGTGACAAGAACCATTTAAGTGAGCAGAAGGTCAGCAGAAATATAAATAATAGCGATCGTTTGTGAAGGGCCTACTCTGTGCCAGGCTAGGGACTTCATGTGCATCATTTTGAATCCTCCCAACAGCTGGTAAAAGTATCGTTATTCCCATTTTAGGAATGAAGAAATTGAGGTTCCAGAGCCAGGATTTGAATCCTTGTCACCTTGGCTCCAAAGCCTGTGTTCCATCCACCAAACACAGCCCAGGGAGGGTTGTACAAATAAACTCTACAGCTCATAACTCTAGCTATTTGTGCTTGACATTTTAGGGATGGGTTGGGAAGGGAGAGGAAAGAAAGGATTTGGGAACTAAGGTACCGATGGGATTCACACTCCAGTACTCATTGCAGCTCCGAGATAACTTAATGAATAGAGCCGGCACATACAATGAACAGTTCTGAGCTATACATGTGAACTTTCTTCCCCAGTTTGTTCTCGCCAAGCTGTTCCCATGGAGACACAGCCCCTCCATTTATCTGGAATTCCAAGTGCCCAGGGGATATGACCCAGAGGGCTTGGAGGGACCCGAGGAGAGACGAGCCCTACCTGCAGACTCACTCCACTTCCCATTCTCTCTCCCTTTCTTGTTTTTCGATAGAAACTCATGGTGGGATGGATTTCGTAAGGAGATACGGACTCAGTAAAAATACTTCTCCGTTTGCAAACATCCTCAGGGAGAAAAAGAAACCTCTATGACGACCGACTGTTTGTGGGAGAGTGGCAGGCGCCCCTGCTCCCAGCAAAGCTTGTCTCTCAGGGCTAGGAACCATCCCTCAGTCGGAAGATGTCACTGATACCCGGGGGGTCTAATTAGACATTCCACACCCAGTCTGGGCGCTTGCTTAATTAAAACATTTATGTTGCCATTTGAGCACGGAGATATATCCCATTCCCCGCAAACAACAGGGATCCTTAAAAAGAGAAATCACCTTCAGATAAAATGTTGTGATCCAGTGTGCCACCAAATGCTACCTCATGTTTTCTTTCAAACGGGGTTTCTCGTTTGACCACTCTGGCCCTAGTTTGTTCCTTGTTTCTCAAGATAGGTATTGAGGGGGCAGTTTAGGTCGAAAAATAGTTGTCCTTCAAAGGATAAATACTCAGTGTATGAAAAATTATTATTTTTTTAAAGATTTATTTATTTATTTATTTATTTGACAGAGAGAGACACAGCGAGAGAGGGAACACAAGCAGGGGGAGTGGGAGAGGGAGAAGCAGGCTTCCTGCCGAGCAGGGAGCCCGATGCGGGGCTCGATCCCAGGACCCTGGGATCATGACCTGAGCCGAAGGCAGACGCTTAACTACTGAGCCACCCAGGCGCCCCTGAAAAATTATTGAGTGAAAAAATAGCTAAGAACATTAGTGTTCAAAGGCAAAACCTAATGAAAATGTTAAATAAAAGTTAAATTGAATGATCTTGAAAAAAAGAAAAAGAAGAAGAAAAAATTAAGGAGAACTCATTCCTGTCTTCATTTTGCTTTTTGGTTCCTCCTTTTTCTTTCCTTGTCCTCCTAGGTCTACAAAGAAGACCTTTTTTGAGACAGACAGAGAGAGAGCGTGTACGCACATGCATGCATGCACGCACATCAGCAGGGGTGGGGAGTGGGGGGGCGAGGAGCAGAGGGAAGGAGAAAGAGAATCTCAAGCACGCTCCACACTCAGCACCGAGCCCAACACAGGACTCGATCTCACAACCCTGAGATCATGAACTGAAATCAAGAGTTGGATGCCAAACCGACTGAGCCACCCGGGTGACCCCAAAGAAGACTTGAATGAATCTTTGATTGAGGTTCCTATCTACCCTTCTTTGCCTTGCCAATGAGATAAATTACCTTACATTGGAAAGGAAATGAGAATCAAAGTTTAAGCCTCACTTCATATATAAATATATTAAACAGGAAAATTAAAAATACTCATAGCTTCTACATGTTAAATGCTGTGACTACCACAAGCCAGACCCTTGAGCTGTTCATTTGCAGTTCTCACTGAATCCTCACAACAGTCCTGCAAGACAAGCAATAGGAGAGCCATTTACTATCTCACAGACACAGAAACTGGACTCTGCAAAAATTAAGGCACCCACTGGGACACCTGGATGGCTCAGTCAGTTAAGTGTCCAGCTCTTGATTTCAGCTCGGGTCATGGTCTTGGAGTCCTGGGATCGATCTCCGTGTGCAGCAGCGAGTTTGCTTGAGGATTCTCTCTCTCCCTTCCCCTGCTCACACACTCTCTCTCTCAAATAAATCTTGAAAAAAAATTAAGGAACCTATCAAAGTCTCACATTTGGTAAATCCAGAGACAGGATTGGAACCTAGGTGTGTCTCATTTGAAACATTCTTTTCCTACTACTCCATGATGCCACTCAACTGTTCTACTTAGGCATCCAGAGTATAAGAAACATGGTGAGTAAGGAGTGAAAATGTTTCTTCTAAACCCTAAAGTCAGGTACGTTTAAAGGGAATAGAACGAAAAGATTTTCTTCTAATAAAATAAAGGGCCTGACACATAATAGGAGTGAAGCAAATCTTCACTCCCCTTCCATCAGGGGGAGGAACCTAACTTGTACTAGAAATTTCCACTGACTTAATGATATTTTAACACTGCAGCTTGAAAGTCTCCTCATGGCAGGCTGACAGAGCAATTCTGGAAAATATTGGTACCCACCAGTTCACTGCTCTGTATTCCCCTCTAGCCAATACCTCCTTCTATGCATCCCTCCAAGCCCAAGGATTACCTATTCAAGGCCACAGAAAATGGGATTAAAGAAAACACAGCCAGCAAAGAAATCCTTTCTAACCTTCGCTTCAGCACTGGGCATTTTCCAAACACGGCAGATAGTCTTTATTAAAGTACTGTATGCCCTTGTCTTGGCACCTTCTACACTGGGATTTATCCTCTCAGGAAATGTGTAACAAAGGGCAGAATGAGAAAGAAAGAATAGAAATTGGTTAAATGTGTTATTCAAGCTTTAATGAATGAAATTTGAATGAATGAAACAGCCTAAATGAAAAGAACCAAGCCCCCACAATTACATCAGGTAAATACTGGCTGTTCCCAATTATGTACTATGTAAATGCGTGTTTTCAAAGACCAGATCTGTACTATTCAGGGCGACCTGTAAGGCTTTTAAATAAGCACAGTTTCATTCTAGTCGTTAATAGGACTCCCACAGTACCAAAAGCCAGGCGAATGTTTCTCAGCAAATCTGTGAAATACGTGGTGCTTTCTGAAGGTTATTTCAAATGAAGAATCTGTGTTCTTCCCTTATCCCTATAACCATATCATCATCTTTTCTTCTCTTCCTTCCTGCTCCTCTCCCTCCTCCTTCTTTTCTCTTTCTTCTTCCTCTTCTGCTTCAAATTTTGTTAAACTCCTTTATACCGTGTAGTTAATATTTATCGATTGTAAGTTTGTGGCATCGTTCCTTTTACCTACTGTTTATCCCTCTATTTAAATACCTTCTCATAAGTGAATATCTGGTTAAAACTTTCTGCAGGCTAACTAAAAACAGCACTTTTAATTAATGCAAATGTTAAATCTTATTTCAGAGAGAGAAAGGCATGACAGCTAGCCCAACTGTAAACACTTGCAGAAATCACGGCAAAGCAATTTTTAAAAATCCACAGAGAGTGAGCCCCATAATGGAGTGATAAGGATATAGTACATTTCACCTCAAAAGAAAATCCAAGCTTTTGTTCACTAAGGACTTAAATGTAAGGCTTACAAACTCTAAATGGTTTGTTCTGTGCTGGCCAGGGAACAATCTTATTAGGACCTGAAAAGACCTCTTGCTTTTAATTCTCACTAGCAGATATCACTCCGTCTGGACCAGCACCCCAGATCCGAATGAGGCCAAAGCAGCTCAGCAGCATGACCTCAGAGCTGTCTCTGTCCTTAATGCTGCCAATCTCAAAGATCTCCAAACCTAGAATCAAACTGGCGAGGATAAGCATCCTGTAGGCTGTTGGGGCAACAGAAGGGCTGATCCTATTATGCCATAATTAAAAGTGCAGGATCTGGAGTTCTGATCTTTACATGTGGATCCTTTTTTTTTTTTTTTTAAGATTTATTTATTTATTTGACAGAGAAAGAGAGTGAGCACAGGCAGGGGGAGCGGCAGGCAGAGGGAGAGGGAGAAGCAGGCTCCCCTCGGAGCAGGGAGCCCAATGCAGGGCTCGATCCCAGGACCCTGGGATCATGACCCGAGCCAAAGGCAGACGCTTAACCAACTGAACCAGCCAGGCACCCCAAGCTACTGATCTTTGCATTTGGATTCTGACTGTGCCTCTCATAAGCTGTCGGCCAGCTTCTCTGTCCCTGTATTCTCATTCCCAAAATGGGCATGATAGGAATACCTACCTCCGAGGGTAGTAAGGTCTAAATGAAATAAGACGGGGAGAGCAAACAATAGGGCTTGGCATAAATATTAGCTACTATTATTATGGCCTCCACTATTACTGTATTAGGACAACAAAAGGAAGCTGTTGTGCCAGGCCTGGAGATACGGTGACTGAATGTGGGGGAGTGTTTTGCAAAGATCATTAGCGTGGGCAAAGTGTACATGCCTGATGGTCTTGCCTAGGCTTTTTGTATTGCGACATATAATATACACATGCAGAAACATGGGTAAAATATAAATTACAGCTTAAAAAATTATTTGAAACCTAACACCTATGTAAATCTCCCAGGTCAGAGAGAAACTTACCAGAACCCCCAAAAACCTCTGCATGCCCTTTCCAAAACACAAATTCCTTCCTCCTCAAAAGTAACTACTATTCGGGGTGCCTGGGTGGCTCAGTTGTTAAGCGTCTGCCTTCAGCTCAGGTCATGATCCCAGGGTCCTGGCATCGAGCCCCACATTGGGCTCTCTGCTCCGCGGGAAGCCTGCTTCTCCCTCTCTCACTCCCCCTGCTTGTGTTCCCTCTCTCGCTGTGTCTCTCTCTGTCAAATAAATAAATAAAATCTAAAAAAAAAAAAAAAGAAAAAGTAACTACTATTCTTATTTGAATATAATCACTTGTTTTGCTCTCTTTATGCCTTTAACCTAAGCATACCTAAACATACTGTGGTTTTGCTGTCCTTTTACAGCAAATATAAATGGAATAATACAGTGTGTATTCTTTTATGTCTGGTTTCCTCTGGTCAACATTACATTTTTAAGATTCCACATTTTATTTCTTTTTGCCTTCCACTATATGAATATGCCACAGTAATAGTTTCTGCTCTTGATGGTTATTAGTGTTGTTTCCAGTTTTGATTTTTAAAAAATATTGCTGCTACACACACTCTTGAACACATGTTTTGGGGTGCACATTTTGTATATCTGGAATGGCATCGCTTGATGACAGGAATGCAAATGTTCAAATTTAGTTGATGATGCCAAGTTGTTTTCTAAGATAAATGTACCAATTTACACTCTAGCCAGCAGTGATGAGAGCTCGGTTTACTCCACATTCCCACTCCAAGTTGGTTTGGTTAGACTTTCAAATGTCATCCATTCCGTGCTATCCCATTGCATTCCATGGATTATTAATGAGGTTGAGCACTTTTTCAATTTTTTTGGCTATTTGGAGATGCATGTCTCTTGCTCATTTTTCTTTTGGGTTTCATCTTTTTCTTATTGATTGGTAGGAGTTCTTAATACAGTCTGCATGCAATTTGTTATCACTTGTGCAAATGCCTTCTCCCAATTGAGACTTGAGTTTTCACCTGATAAGGGAAATCTGTGTTCTAAGGTGGCCGAACAAGCCAGCAAGGGAATCCCAGTCCCGGCCCCCAGGGCCGTTCTGGGTTTTCTTTCCTGCCCCACCTGCCGCGCGGGCGGAAGTGCCACATATATGGAAGTAGAAGTGTATAAATTGCCCCCTTGGTTTGTGCTCAGGGCTCAGACCTTTGGAAACCACTCTCCTCTGAGCCCGCAGGCGTTCAATAAACCTCCGATCCTCCAAGATCTCCGAGTGCGGCTTGGTTCTTCTGTCGGTGATCCAGTCCAGGTCCTGTAAGACCCTCTTAATGGGATCTTTTGATGAACAGAAGTTCTTAATTTTAATTAACAGTTATCAATCTATTCCTTTACGGTTTTTCTTTTGTTTGTCCTATTTAAAAAACTTCCCCAACACTGATGTCATGAAGATATCCAACATTGTCTTTAAAAAAATCTTTATCTTTCATCTTTCTCTCTTGAGAGTTCTTCGTCTTAGTCAGCTCAGGCCGCTATAACAAGATCCCTAGACTGGGGTGACTTAAACAACGGATATTGATTTCTCACAATTCCAAAGGCTGGGAAGTCCAAGATCAAGGTGCTGGCACTCGATTTCTGGCTTGCAAATGGCCATCTTTTTGCTGTGTCCTCACATGGCAGAGAGCACAAGAGCTCTGGACACATAATCCCATCATGGGGACCCTACTCTCATGATTTCATCTCTACCCAATTACCTCCCCTGAACCCCACTTCCAAATACCATCACATTGGGGGTTAAGGGCTTCAATATATGATTTTGGAGTGGGACCCAGACATTCAGTTCATAACAGTCTTACACTGGGAATTTTTGTTCGTCATCTATTTTAATATTTTCTCTTCTAGATAGCCAACTACCCCAGCACTATTTGTGGATAAGCTGCCCTCTAGCTACTCCCCTGCAATACCCACTTTTGTCATAAACTAAATGTCCATTTTATCTCTTGATGTATCTGTTTCTCTATTGTACCCCATAGTTGGTTTGTCTATCCTTGAGCCAAAACCACCTGATACAACAATATTCAGGTGAAGTGAGTCCTCCTTTAACCTTCACCAAGTGGGTCTCAGAACTTTGCATTTCCATAGAAACTTCAGAACCAATTTCATTTCTTTTTTTTTTAATATTTTATTTATGGGGCGCCTGGGTGGCTCAGTCAGTTAAGTGTCTGCCTTTGGTTCAGGTCATGATCCCAGGGTCCTGGGATCGAGTCCCACATCTGGCTTCCTGCTTAGCGGGAAGCCTGCTTCTTCCTCTCCCTCTGTGCTCTCACTCTCTCTTGCTCTCACTCTCTCTCAAGTAAATAAAATCTTTTATTTATTTACTTGAGAGAGAACACACGAGCAGGGTGAGGGGCAGAGGGAGAAGCAGATTCCCCACTGAGCAGGGAGCCTGATGCAGGGCTCAGTCCTGGGACTCCAGGATCATGCATGACCTGAGCCGAAGGCAGACACTTATCGGCTGAGCCACCCAGGTGCCTCGTAGAACCAATTTCATTTCAAAAATCTGTAGGATTTTTGTTTGAGTTTGCATTGAATCTGGAGATAAATTTGAAGAGAACCGATCCATTTATATTATCTCATCTTCTGATAGTACTATGAATGGTTTCTTTCTTTTTTTTTTTTTAAAGATTTTATTTATTTATTTGAGACAGAGAGAATGAGAGAGACACAGAGCACATGAGAGGGGGAGGGTCAGAGGGAGAAGCAGGCTCCCTGCCGAGCAGGGAGCCCGATGCTGGACTCGATCCAGGGACTCCAGGACCATGACCTGAGCCGAAGGCGGTCGCTTAACCAGCTGAGCCACCCAGGCGCCCTATGAATGGTTTCTTTTTTAAGATTTTATTTTCCAACCATTAGTTGCTGATAGTCATACAACTGATTCTTTATGGGGCACCTGGGTGGCTCAGTCGTTAAGCGTCTGCCTTCGGCTCAGGTCATGATCCCAGGGTCCTGGCATCGAGCCCCACATTGGGCTCTCTGCTCCGCGGGAAGCCTGCTTCTCCCTCACCCATTCCCCCTGCTTGTGTTCCCTCTCTCGCTGTGTCTCTCTCTGTCAAATAAATAAATAAAATCTTTAAAAAAAAAATAAAATAAAATTTATCTCGTATTAGCACTCTCAGTAAACTCTCTTACTAGTTTAATAATTTATCTGTAACTTAATTTTTCTTCTTATGTATACAATCAGATAATCTGTGAAGAACACCTATTTATTCCTTCCCAATACATATGACTTTTCGTCCTTTTTTCACCACATGCACTGGCTAAGACCTCCAGTACAAGGTGGAATACGATTAGTGGTAGGAGACAGCCTCTGCTTGGTCCTGGACTCAAAGCAAAAACCTTCAACATGTCACACTTAAGCATGGTGTTTGCTGTAGGCTTTCTGTAAACAGACTTTATCACATAAAGGAAGTTCTCTCCTATTGTCTACTAAAGGTTTTATCATGATTGGATAGTACATTATTTTTTAAATATCTGGAAATATTTGGAAGATATTTTGAAATATCTGGAAAATAAAAATAGTTTAAAATACCTGGAAGATAAAATATAAAGATCTATAATAGCAAAAGTCCTATGTAAGTGTGGGAAAGAAGGTGCTTTTTGACTTGATCTTTAGCTAAAAATGGAATGGGCTATCGGTCATAAAATATCTATTCTAGGGAGGCCTGGCTGGCTCAGTCGGTACAGCATGAGACTCTTGATCTCAGGGTTGTGAATTCAAGCCCCCATTTGGCATAAAGTTCACTTAATAATTAAAAAAAGAAAATTCTAAACCGGACAAGCTATGTTAGCAGAAGAGACTCTATATAGCCAATTATGTGTTTTCCTAGATATAAAAAAAATGACTTAAAAAGAATGTGGAAATTTTTTTAAGTTTTCAAACAACAAGATCTGATATGGTAAGATTTTGGTTGTTTTTATCGCAATGTTAATTTTCAGTAATAAGAGTGGTGATAAGGAATTATTAAGGAAAAAAATACCTAGCCAACAGCCCTGTTATGTCACCAAATTTCCAGAAGGTGGAGGCAGCGAGCCACTAAAAAGATTTTGGCCTCATCGGTTTCCTGCCTTCCAACACCTATTAGTAATTTGAATTGTAGAGAAGTTGGCCTATCTGTAGCTATTTTATCCTCATTCACTTAATTTGTAGCACTCCCAGGCAGAAATAATCCTCATTAAAGCGGCATCATGTAAGGAGTGCTGCTTCCCTGGTTTGATCTCACTGGGCTAGAATACTCAGGGGTCACTCAATCCATGTAAGTGTAAAAATACCTGGAGGGGTCTTTAGTTTTGGACTAATGACAATAGAATTCATTTGAAATGGCTGATCCCACGTCCTGGAATGAGTGAACAGAGTGTATTACTACACGCTCTCTCAGGCCGCTCAGGCTGCTATAACAAGATGCCCATAGGGTGGAGGGCGTAAACCACGGCGAATTTACCTTCCCACGGCTTTGGAGGCTGAGAAGTCCAAGGGGGCCAGCAATTTGGTTCCTGGTGAGAGCGCTCTTCCTAATTAATTGCATCATAGGCCTCATTCTCATGACCTCATCTAACCCTAATTATCTCCCAAAGGCCCCTCCGAATACCATCAGATGGAGGGTTTGAGCTTCAATATATGAATCTGGTGGAAGAGGGAGGACACAGCATTTAGTCCCTAACGCCTAAGGCTGTACGGTGGGTCTCGGAAGAAGGAGCTGGCGAAAGCTCTGAGCCCTAAAGAAGACAACTGACACATTCCTGGTGGTCTGGATCTTTTCTTCTCTGATCCTCCGCCGTGTGTCTCAGCCTATTTCTGTCTTACACCATCTGTCCTGAGCCTGGAGGATTCCTTTATCAGCACCCTTATTAGTCAGAACGAAGAGATTTTATGTCCCTACTACCTACTCTCAGACATCCCTTTAAAATAGAATTGTAATCACACTATGGTTAACCAGGTTTATTTAGTTCACTAAACTCTGCAAAATACAAGCCACCTACTTTTGTTAGTGGTCAGCGACAGTCACTTTAACAGTTTTTGTTATGGTGTATTTTCTCTTAAAGTTTTTCGTTGGACCTTAAAGTTCCCATAGTTATAATCATTGGTCATGACTCACTCTTAGCCTTGGCTCAAGAAAAAGAAGCAGTTTCTGGAAAAGAGCTGTTCTTTTGGGCGCTCTCTTTTCTCTTTCCCTTCCCTATTGTTTCTCTTGTATTTATTTCTCTCTCCTTTTTCCCTCTTTCCCTGAAAAGTAAATGGTTTTTCGATGGTAACAATCTTTTCCTCGTTGTGCTGTATCAGGGAACCAGCCACCTCTTCTAATCCCTTCAGATTCTCTAAAATGAGCAGTGCAATAAATACATACATATATAAATAAATAAACAAAGGACATAAAATGAGCAGTGCAGGGAGACCCTCCAGCTGGGAGGTGCAGGGGCGTTTTCATGCACCAGTGCCGCTCCCCCGGGGATGCCAAAGAAACTGGACGCACAGACCCTGCACCACTCCTTTAAACCTCCCATGTTGTCATTAGTTATTCCGATGAATTCTTTTTGTGTTGAATCACCTTTTCAGCTACTCCTACAATTGATAATAGCAGTAATAATGATGGTGTGGTGTTGTTTGCAGCAGTAGCCGCAGGAGGAGGAGGAGGGGGGAACATAGGTTGAGGAGTTACTCTGTGCCAAACAAGAGAGTAAGCGCTTTGTATGCATGATCTCATTCTAGGTATGTATGAATTCAGAACATTTGGGATTTTGGTAAAGTAATATACTGTATGTCCGCAGAGTATGGAACGCACTCAGCAGGGGCTGGGTAACAACTTGTAACCAAATAAAGTTACACATCTACAGCTTGGTATATGAATATAGTAAATTACATAGAGGCTACATAAGGAGCCTCAAGGCATTTCAGATTAGGTTTGTGGCTGTGTAAATTAGGTCAGGTTGGATTTTGGCACCGCAAGGTTTGGAAAGAAACGTGTGGTTTTCCATTTTGGATTTTGGAACCACCGATAAGGAGTTGTGGACTGACAGCATGATTTTTTTTTTTCCTCAGATGATAAAACTAAGACTACCAAAGTTCAGTAAAAGTCAGGAAGTAATCATAATCAAGGTAAGTTTTTTCCCAAATGTGTGTCCACTCGTTTAGCAGTATTTATTCAAAAAGACTTTCTTTTCTTCATTTAGTCGTCTTGGTAGCTTTGTTGAAAATCAATTGACCATATTTGTATGGGTCCATTTTTAGGCTATTTTGTCTCATCTCTTTGTCTATCCTCACACCGAGGCCACAATATCATAATTACTGTGGTTTGCAGTGACACCTGAAATCAGGTAGTATAAGTCTAGCGCATTTGTTTCCCTTTTGGTTTTGGCTTTTCTAAGTTTACTGCGTTTTCAAATAAATTTTGTAATTAACCTGACCATTTTGACAAGAATGTTTGTTAGCTATTTGTAGATGACTATAATGGTATACCTGCAAAACCCTAGAGAGTAAATGATAAAATTAACTCAATTACATAGAGTAGTAGGACATAAAGTTAACATGTAGAAATCAATATTCATATATACAAACAGTAACTAACTAGAGAGATAATGACAGAGAAAAATCCTAATTACAATAACAAAGATAAAATAATAGGAATACATTTAATCATAAGTGTACAAATCTATATGAGGAAAACTTTAAAACTCTCCTAAAAGAGACAAAACTAATCTTGATAAAAGGACATCACTCATATTTGGATAGGATAACTTACCATCAAAAAGATGTCAGTTCTCCCTAAACTTATTTATAAATTTAACTCAGTCCTCCTGCCAATAAATTCTAGCATTTTCATGAAGCTAGGCAAGTTGATGCTTAACTTCATATGGAAAACCATATAATAACAGTCAGAGAAACACTAAAATAAAAACATATATGAGAGGGGAGTAGCCCACTAGCCCTCCATATTAAAAACACATTACAAAGACTCTAGAATTAAAACAGTAGTACTAGTGTGTGAATATACGGGTATACCTGTATATAGACTAGAATAGAAATAGTAGAAGTAGAGAAAGTCTAGAAATAGATCCAAGTTCATATGAAACCTTAATATATAATACAGGTGGCATTTCAAGTTACTGGGACCAAAATGGAATTTTAATAAATGGTGCTAGGACAACTGGTTGGCCATTTGGAAAAAAATAAAATTAGATTTTTACTTCACACCATATATAGGAATAAACTCCAAATGGATCAGTGACCTAAATGTCAAAAATGAAAGCATACAAGTACTGGAGGAAAACTTGAGTGAAATTATCTTTATCTTGGGTGAGAAAGACTTTCTAACTATGACTGAAAGTCCAGATTGCAGCAAAAGAAAAACTGACACATTTGATTACATAAAAATCAAAACCATTTTCATGACAAAAATACCGTAAGCAAAGTTAAAGTCAGGCTGCTAAGCTGGGACAAAATATTTGCAATACATATCATAGTTAAAGGTCCAGTATGCTTAATATAAAATTTTTTTAAGTGAGGGGAAAAAGACTCGAATGAAAGATAATAGGATAAAAAAAGAGTCATAAAAAAAGATAAAATAGTGATCTTTACCTCAAGGAGCAAGAAAAATCTCTAATAAACAACCTAACTTTACACCTAGAGAAGCTAGAAAGAGAAGAACAAACAAAACCCCAAATCAGTAGAAGGAAGGCAATAATTAGGATTAGAGCAGAAATAAATGAAATAGAAACTATAAAAACAATAGAACAAATCAAGGAAACTAGGGGCTGTTTCTTTGAAAAAATCAACAAAATTGATAAACCTTAGCCAGACTTATCAAAAAAAAGGGAGAGAGGGGTGCTTGGCTGGCTCAGTCAGTAGAGCATGCGACTCTTGATCTCAGGCTTCTAAGTTCGAACCCCACGTTGGGTGTAGAGATTACTTAAAAATAAAATCTTTAGGGACGCCTGGGTGGCTCAGTAGGTTGAGCGCCTGCCTCCGGCTCAGATCATGATCCCAGGGTCCTGGGATGGAGTCCTGCATGGGGTTCCTTGCTCAGCAGGGGAGTCTGCTTCTTCCTCTACCGCTCCCCTGCTTGTGCTCTCTCTCTTTGTCTGACAAATAAATAAATAAATAATCTTTTAAAAAAATAAAATAAAAATAAAATCCTTAAAAAGAAAAAGAAAAAGAGAGAGGACCCAAATAAACAAAATCAGGAATGAAAGAGGAGAAATAACAACCCACACCACAGAAATACAAAGGATTATGAGAGAATATAATAAAAAATTATATGCCAACAAATTGGACAACCTAGAAGAAATGGAAAAATTCTTAGAAACATATAATCTCCCAAAACTGAATCAGGAATAAATAGAAAATTTGAACAGACCAATTACCAGCAATGAAATTGAATCAGTAATCAAAAAACTCCCCCCAAAAGCAAGTCCAGTACTAGACGGCTTCACAGCTGAATTCTATGAAACATTTATTTTTTAAAGATTTTATTTATTTGACACACACACAGAGAGAGAAAGCACAGCAGGGAGAGAAAGGGAGGGAGAAGCAGACTCCCCACCCAGCAGGGAGCCCTATGTGGGGCCCGATCCCAGGGCCCTGGGATCATGACCCGAGCCAAAGGCAAACGCTTAACCAACTGAGCCACCCAGGTGCCCCTCTAAGAAACATTAAAAAAAGAGTTAATATCTATTCTCAAACTATTCCAAAAGAGAGTAGAGGAAGGAAACCTTCCAAATTCATTCTATGAGGCCAGTATTATCCTGATACCAAAACCAGATGAAGACACTATAAAAAAAAGAGAGCTATAGGCCAATAACTCCGATGAACATAGATGCAAAAATCCTCAATGAAATATTAGTAAACCAAATCCAACAATACATTAAAAAAATCATTCACCACGATCAAGTGGGATTTAGTCCTGGGATACAACGGTAGTTCAATATTCACAAATCAATCAACATGATACATCACATCAACAAGAGAAAGGATAAAAACCATATGATCATTTCAGTAGATGCAGAAAAAGCATTTAACAAAGTACAACATCCATTCATGATAGAAATAAAAAGGAAACCCTCAACAAAGTAGGTTTAGAGAGAACATACCTCAACATAAAAAAGGCCATATATAAAAAAACCCACAGCTAACATCATATGAATTCACGCCCACCCTTCTTTCTAAGTGTTCACCTTTAGTTTCGGTTTTGGAAAAATGTTAAGCATTTATTTTGAGGTAAAAATAAAAACTAATTTCATACTAAAAAAAAAGATTAGGAACAAAGATTCCACTCTTACCACTTTTATTCAACATAGCACTGGAAGTCCTAGCTATAACAATCAGATAAGACAAAGAAATAGAAGGCATCCAGATTGGTAAGGAAGAAGTAAAATCTTCACTATTTGTAGATGATGTGATACTATATATATAAAACCCTAAAGATTCCACCAGAAAACTACTAGAACTGATAAATGAATTCAGTAAAGTTGCAAGATACAAAATCAATACACAGAAATCCGTTGCATTTCTATATACCAATAATGAAGTAGCAGGAAGAGAAATTAAGAAAACAATCCCATTTACAATTGCACCAAAAATAATAAAACACCTAGGAATAAACTTAACCAAGGAGGTGAAAGACCTGTACTCTGAAAACTATATAACACTGATGAAAGAAATTGAAAATGACACAAACAAATGGAAAGATACTCCATGCTCAGGGATTGGAAGAACAAATATTATTAAAATGTCCATACTATCCAAAAGCAGTCTACAGGTTTAATGCAATCCCTATCAAAATACCAACAGTATTTTTCTGAGAACTAGAACAAATAATCATAAAATTTGTATGGAACCACAAAAGACCCTGAATAGCCAAAGCAACCTTGAAAAACAAAACTGGAGGTATCACAATCCCATATTTCAAGATACTACAAAGCTGTAATAATCAAGACAGTATGGTACTGGCACAAAAACAGACACATAGATCAATGGAACAGAATAGAGAGACCAGAAATAAACCCACACTTTTATGACCAACTAATCTTTGACAAAGGAGGCCAGAATATGCAATGGGAAAGACAGTCTCTTCACTAAATGGTGTTGGGAACTCTGGACAGCTACATGCAAAAGAATGAAACAGGACCACTTTCTTACACCACACACACACAAAAAACCTCAAAGTGGATTAAGAATATAAATGTGAGACCTGAAACCACAAAAATCCTAGAAAAGAGCACAGGCAGTAATTTCTCCAGCATTGGCTGTAGCAACATCTTTCTAGATATGTCTCTTGAGGCAAGAGAAACAAAAGCAAAAACAAACTATAGGGACTACATCAAAATGAAAAGCTTCTACACAGCAAAGGAAACAATCAACCAAAACTAAAAGACAGGAGGAGATATTTGCAAATGACATATCCAATAAATGGTTAGAATCCAAAATATATAAAGAACTTACACAGCTTAAGAGCAAAAGAACAAATAATACAAGTAAAAATCAGTAGAAGACATAAATAGACATTTCTCCAAAAAGGAATTACAGATGGCCAACATACATATGAAAAGATGCTCAATATCATTCATCATCAGGGAAATGTAAATCAAAACCACAATGAGATATCACCTCACATCTGTCAGAATGACGAAAATCGACAATATAAGGAACAACAAGTGTTGACAAGGATGTGGAGAAATAGGAACCCTCATGCACTGTTGGTGGGAATGCAAACTGGTGCAGCCACTGTGGAAAAGAGTATGGGGGAGGTCCTTAAAAAAATAAAAATAGTGCTCTGTTCTTTTTCTCAATCTTTCATTTTTTGTGTGTTTTACTGTAATTTCTATTGACTTGTCTTCAATCTTACTGGTTCCTTCCTCAGCTGTGTTCATTCTGCTTATAAGTTCACCAAAGTGGGACAGATAAAAATCAACTCCCACATACTGAATATGTCTTCTTGGAGATCTCTCTTCAGTCCTATGAAATAACCAAGTATCCTCAGATATGTGAACCAACAAATTACCTTTCTCTTTAGGCTAGTTTTAACTGTTTTTCTGTTACCTGCAATAAAAGGTGTCCTGATAAATGGAGTCTGCATGAAACCTTTTGCATGGTGCCTAGGACTTGGGGTGCTTAAGAATTCTTTATAATTTGGACCAGAAATAAAAGAACTGCTTCTAAAATTCTATTTGTAAAATAGCCCATACAATTTATTTTCAAACATCTTGATCGAATATTTTTGTTTTGTTTTGGGGGTGAAACCAAACATTTGTATCATTTGTATAGTGGATATAGTTTTGTATTTTTTTTTTTTAAGTTTTGAAATAAGTCCTAAGTAACAGTAAAGTTGAATGGATTGTACAAAGGACTTTTGCATCTTCCAGATTCAACAACTCTTAACATTTTACAACTGTTACATTGAGTTGATCATTTTCTCTCTTTCTTATTTTGTGCTAGCCACTTCAGACTACTGAGCACTTAAAATATGGCTAGTGTCACCGAGGAACTGAATTTTTAATTTAGTTTAATTTAGATGTAAATGTTAAAAGTGCTAATTGATTCAGTTATCGGAGAAAATTTTAAGTATGTTAGGAACAACTTGGTTATGAGAATCTACTTTTTCAAGATGTTAATTTTATGACATCTAAATACAGACTGAGTATTTCCACCAAAAATTTAGTTCCCAAATTGAGATGTGCTGTAAGTGTAAACTATATACTGGATTTCAAAGACAGTGTGAAGAAAAAAGAATATAAAATCTTTCATTGATAATTTTAAAATATTAGTTACACGCTGAAATTATATTTCTGTTGGACAGTGCTGCTATTCTATCCATAAGAGAGTGTGTAGATATCCTACTTCTTTATCCCTAAATCTTTAGAATGCATTTCCTAAGCAAAAAGACATTTTCTTATATCACTGATATGATACAGGTTTTCTTTTTGTACTACGGATCTTGATGTAGAAAGGATGGATGAATCTGCCATTTCATAATGACTTTACTTAGCAAGAATTTGACTAGAGGCAAAAATGCTTCTGAAGAATCTCTATTACACTACATTTTAGCAAAGTATAAAGTATTTCCACATATTTGGTGGAGAGCTAGAGGCCTATTGCATAAACAAAAGACAGTACAGGAAAAGTTCTCCTAGATCTGAAATCCTTTAGGAAAACAATGATGTGGAATTTTCTACAACATCATCATACTATGTTGCCTACATGAAGGGTCATTCTAAAAAGACATGCACTCTTAAAAATTATTTGTCAAATATTTTAAGTATCTGATACACAGTTTGAACATCAAAAAGGTACATGAAGAACACATGGGAGGTACGAAGCCTATTTACTCACCCTACTGGCTTACACGTCCAAAATAGAGGAAATAAATGGCTATCATATCGTATTTTCAGAACAAGTTTTAGAGATTCTAGCATTTTTCAGCTAGGAAGAATTTAAGCCCTAAAATATGTGGAGTGATAAGGCAGACTTCATATTGCCTGGAAAAGCTTGGCCTCAAAGAAAAAGAAAGCAGACTACATGTAAATGCGTGGGGGGCACACATGTATATAGTCATGCTCATGGGCATGTCAAGTAGGCTGATCCATAGCCTTGATTTCAGAGTTGAGGACTGGAGGACGTTCAGATCTATACTGTGGTTAGCTGGTGCCATAGGCCACGGCTTTTAAAAATTTTTTGATTAAGGGTGGCTCAGTCAGTTAGATGTCTGCCTTCGGCTCAGGTCATGATCTCGGGGTCCTAGGATGGAACCCCACGTTGGGCTCCCAGCTCAGCAGGGAGCCTGCTTCTCCCTCTCCCTCTGCTCCTCTGCCCTGCTCATGCTCACTCACGCTCTCTCTGTCAAATAAATAAATAAAATCTTTAAAAAATACATTTTGCTTGTCAGTGGCTGGGGATGAGGAAAATGAGTGAGTTACCCAGAGATGGACACCAAGATGAGCCCTTCGTATGCCTAGTAAGAGACCATCAATTGATGGGGAAAAAGCTGCCAAACAGAAGGCAAAGCCAATGTTGGAAAAAGGCACTTTTCTTTCGGAAAGTGAATATCAAATGTAATTTTGAAGAGAAGCAAAGAAGAGCAAAACAGGCAAGGAGAGGAGCTATTCTATTTTGGTAAAACTGTAGAGATCAACTATGGGTAATAGCAATAAACATAACTAAGGTTCTTGGATTGACAGAGCGGCCCTGAGAGTGGGGAGGGCTTTGGTGCCTTCCAAGACCCAAGAGTCAGAGTTGAGTCTAAGGCAGAACCAGCAAATCTTTCTGGAAAGGGCTAGATAGTAAATATTTTAGGCCTAATGTGGGCCATACATTCTTTACTGCAACCACTGAACTCTGCTGTTGTAGGATGAGGGCTCGATTTCGCCTGTGAGCCAAAGCTTGCCCACCCCTGGTTTAAGGCAACATCTGGCCTAGAATTGGCCTTCTGTATGAATATTATCTTTTCTGGAATTGCCATTATCTTTCACTTTATTCTAGTCCTACTTTAAGTAAGCCTCATCTGACAAGAATAACATACCCCCTTTCCAGGGTACGCAGGCCCAGCCAGGGCTCATTGGCTTCTGGAACACACTGCTCTCTGTAGAGGGAGAGGCTGAGCCCCGAGATGGCAGGACCAGTGAATAGTCAGCTGCACAAGGACCTTGCGGTAGTGCTCCATTTATTCCATTTCCTTCACAGAAAACAGAGACATTGCTGGTCCCGACGGTCAGTCAGGGGCAACAGGCTACTGGCCCTTTGGGTTATGAGCTGCTGAATTTTCAGCTTGGAGTTTGAGAGTGAGAAAGCCCTTCCTATGATCAGAGAGCAGAGCTATCTTCCCAGGTGGAATACCATCTCACCAGTCTTCTCACGATGAACTCCCAACGGCGCTCTAAGCAGTTTGTTTCTACTGTAAAATCATTCCTAAAGCGATTTAATTAGAAGGAACTGGGATCTGTGACTTTAACTATACAGATACTTAAAAATTCCTCAGGTCTTTGAGGGATTCCTGACTTGCTTCAGAAGCCTTTTACGGCCAACCCCTGTCCCCACTCTCGCCGCACCGTCTCATAACTCCTCAAGCTCTGCTCTCTGCTCTCCAGTGTGCTCACACCCTCCCTCTGCCTGTCCTTACTGGAGAACTGTCTAGAATAGATTTCTTCTTATGCCATTGACTGTAAACCTTCATGGATGCTGAGAGTGGCTTCCCTCTTTCTATGTTTCTCTGGCTCCGAAGGAAAGAGAGGACAGCTATGGTCCCATGCAGATATTGCAGGGGGCAGACGGCACGTGCTCAGATTTCAGTTCAATCTTTACACCAGTGAGGGCTGCCGCCAATCCTCCCTCCCTGCCTCAAGTTACTTAGGGGCCCATACAACTGCCTCTGCTTCCCCTATTGTCCAGACTCATTATATTCCTCCTATTAACTTTTATTCTATCCTGTGAAATAATAACGCTAGCCTATTGTGTTAAGTAGCATTTGATTCTTTCCTGAGCTTATTTACAAGACAAGGACCATTTGATCAACTGGGAATGGGTCTATCACAATGGTTCTCAAGTTCGAGTGTACATTACAATCACCTGGAGGGTTTGTTAAACCGTGGCTTGCTGGGTCTCATCGCAGAGTTTCTGATTCAGTGGTTCTGTGGTGGGAACTTGAGAATTTGCATTTCTAAGATAAGGTGAGGCTGCTCCTTGTGGTCCCAGGACCATTTGCTCTAAAGAATGAACTGGGATGGGGCGCCTGGGTGGCTCAGTCGTTAAGCGTCTGCCTTCGGCTCAGGTCATGATCCCGGGGTCCTGGGATCTAGCCCCGCATCAGGCTCCCTGCTCCGTGGGAAGCCTGCTTCTCTCTCTCTCACTCCCCCTGCTTGTGTTCTCTCTCTTGCTGTCTCTCTCTGTGAAATAAATAAATAAATAAAATCTTTAAAAAAAGAATGAACTGGGATGGATGGTGACACACTTCTCTGGTAGAGGAGGAAGGAGTATCTAGGTTCATATCATTACTTTGGTAATAAAAAAAAAAAGTTGCATTCAAAATGCTGTACAACTGAATGCAACTCACCAGTGTTGACACCAGGCTTGAGAACCACGGCTTTAAACTGAGGGTATAGATTACCTATCACAGAGGCAAAAATCTTCTTAAGCGTCAGTTGGATCCTTTTGAAGAAGAGCTCTTAAAAATTAAATGTTTCAAGGGGCGCCTGGGTGGCTCAGTTGGTTGAGCGACTGCCTTTGGCTCAGGTCATGATCCTGGAGTCCCTGGATCGAGTCCCACATCGGGCTCCCTGCTCGGCAGGGAGTCTGCTTCTCCCTCTGACCCTCCCCACTCTCATGTGCTCTCTCTCTCATTCTCTCTGTCTCAAATAAAAAAAAAAAAAAAAAAAAAATCTTAAAAAAAAAATTAAATGTTTCTTTAAATAGAACTGGGATAATCACTCACTCCCTCATTTTTTCTGATACATGCAATGACAAAGAGTGATGTTTCAATGAAATATAGATTTTAGAAGTTTCTGGATGTGAGGTTACTTGTGTTCAACGAGACAATGCATTTCCTATCATTTATTTGTCATAAGTGTATACTTAATTATTTCATCCAAGGAACAATTATCAATAAATATTTGCTGAATGATGAATGAATATTCAACATTATGAAACTGAATATAATTCTTGCATAATCCTGTTGGCTAACTAGGGAGAATAGATGTGGTGCTAGAAATCCCACGTTGCTGAGGGGGGGAATAACAAAGTGACAGGTGTTCAGAAGGAGAGTGTAGCAGGGAGAGAGGTACTGTTCTGCGAAGAAACTTCCAGCAGGGCCTCTGCTTGTGACTGATGGTCATATATTGTCTGCATTGGAATGTGCAGCCTCAGGTTCAAATGGGACTGAGAGCCAGCCTGCACTCTGTTTCCCTGCTCATCAAGCCATGTAACTGAGCATGGGGCTGACATAGTCCAAGGGAAAAATAGGCTTGCCTAATCTTCTTAAATAAGACACCTGACAAGCTATTGGCAGCTCAATTTTCCCGTGTCCTGATTTTTCTCCATGAGTCATTAGTTACGAATTGGCTTGTCAATGTTGGAGGAACACAGGATAACTAATTTTTCACATGATACTACACGTATGGGACCTTATGGTGGACTTCTAAGAATTCTTTCTTGCCATTCCCGCATCAGCAGAGGACTGGAATCTTTTTTGAAAGCTTTCTGTGAACATTGAGGGATAGCTTTACTTTGTGGATTCAGAGATCCTGGGAAGGGCCCCATAAATGATCGCAAAGAAATCTTACCCTATTTAACAACTGGAGCCTGACATTCCAATTTAATATCATGTTTTTAGCCCAAGGCATTGAAATTAAAAAAGTAATTGTGAATTATTCTGCTGTTAGCACCATGTGGTTATGTATGCCACAGTACTCAGGAGAGAACACTGTATAGATTTAGTTGGCTAAGCCATTTCCTTCATCATTAGCTCTAGGAGCAGAGGTCTTATTTTTGGCAATCTCATTTTCCCCAGTACTTACTATAGTCTCTGTTACATAGTAGGCTCTCAGCAAATGTTTACTGAATGAATGAATGAACACCAATGATTCTATTCCATTCCTTCAGAAAAATTAAGATTCTATATTCAGAACCTGACAAAATTTATTCTTAAGGACAACTAAAGAAAAATTTCACTTCTGATTTTCTGATCTAGATGCTGGACTCAAATTAGTTCTCTACATCTTCAGATCTATAGATGTCTTATCACTTGGAAGAAAAAATCAATTCACAGAATATGGTTTATGTCATTACCATCTGCTTCTTTCATTTGACTGTGTTTATTTTTCAAATTAGCTTTAAGATTTTATTCTAGCAGATATCAATTTAATTGCTTTTCTTTTCTTTTTTTTTTTTTAAAGATTTTATTTATTTATTTGAGAGAGAGAATGAGATAGAGAGAGCATGAGAGGGGGGAGGGTCAGAGGGAGAGGCAGACTCCCTGCCGAGCAGGGAGCCCAATGCGGGACTCAATCCCGGGACTCCAGGATCATGACCTGAGCCGAAGGCAGTCGCTTAACCAACTGAGCCACCCAGGCGCCCTTAATTGCTTTTCTTAATATTTGGGCATTTGCTCTGGCACTATTAAAATATATTCTCCCCTTAGATGAAACAATGGCTAGCAAATGTTGTTCACCAAGGGCTACATTTCCCAGCCACCACTGCATCAAGAATGTTTTAAAAATACATACAACAAAATACTAGAATTATAAAGGAAATAAATTACATTGAATCCAATTATCATAATACTCATAAAATTAGTGATATGATAATATACAGATATATTAGTGATCTATTGCTATGGAACAAATTACCCCAAAACTTAACTCCTAAAACATACATTATCTCCTGGTTTCAGTGGGTCAGGAGCAGCTTAGCTGGGTGGTTCTGGCTCAGAGTCTTTCAGAAGGCTACATTGAAGGTGACAACCAGGGATGCAATCATCTGGAAGCTTGATAACAAAACATATCTGTGATTTCTCTTTGCTACAAAGTCACAAGTACTGCTAATACTTCTGTGGTTTTTGCCTACATTCATAACTAAAGGAAATGATAAATTCTGGGTCAGAGTTAAAAGGGATGTAATTTTCCCCATACAAGTCTACTGACAGCTCTGAATTCTAATGGATCCTTTGGAGCTTATGGACCCTTGAATTCAATCCATGGGCCCTATGAAATGAAGGAGCCACAACACAGCTTAGGACCCCGGGTCACTGCTCTGGGAAATATCTACTAACCTGTCATAATGTTGAGAGAGAGAAAGCTTCTACCGCACCTGAGCCCCCATGCATTTTAGAGTCATTTGTTACTACAGCCTAGTCTACGCTCCCTAGTACATTTGTCAGTTAATTAGGATATTGTTACTTTCTTCATTTTTGTTCTTCAACATATACTTTTGAGTAAAAATTTCAACTTACCTTTGTGTTAAATTCCATATATGTTTCTGCTATCATAGAGCATCCATCTTATTCCACTAACAACTAACTTAATATGTATTAAAGACATAAATGGAGACTAAATTATATTTTTCAGTGACTTTTACTTTATTTTTTCCCTTCAGTTTTCAGTTTTATACACCAGATGGTTGCCAGCTGGAACCCTATGAATAAATTGCAAGTGACCAATAATGATAAATATTTGTGTTGCTCCTGTTCCTGAATGATTTTTAAGCACAGTAATGGACTTGTTTTCAAACAATGAGCATCTCACTGTGGGGGCAACAGATCATCTCATATGCCATTGCCAGAAATATCTCCCTGAAATCTCCCTAAAATATCTCCCTAGACATTCTGTGTCTAGGCAAAGCTGCTGGATGGGTTTGTGTTGGCAGAAAGTAACCTAGCTACAGTACAGTATTAAACTTTTTTGTTGTTGTTATGGACATAAAAACAAATAATGGCACAAACACTAGAAAAACAAAGTCAGGTCCATGATTTTATAATCTTTTCTAAAATTGAATTTAAAAATAAGCCAGTGGTGTTAACTTTTAACCGAACTAGCCGGATTCCACTATATGACAAAATGAATTTTGAAAATAATTGTCTTGCAAAAGATCAAGCCATTTTTAGGCCTATCTATCATGGTTGGTTGGAATTCAGCATATCAGTTCCTTTTAAAAGATTTATTTATTTATTTTTAGAGAGGGGGGAGGGGCAGAGGGAGAGGGAGAGGGAGAACCTTGAGCAGATTCCCCACTGAGCAGGAAGCCCAGTGGGGGGGTTGGGTGGGAGGGTGGGGGGGCCTCCATGCAGGGCTCAATCTCACCACCCTGAGATCATGACCTGAGCTGAAATCAAGAGTCAATCCTTTAACTGACTGAGCCACCCAGGCTCCCCTATAAGTTCCTTTTAAATGGAAGCAATTTAACATAACATTGTTTTCTCACTGAACTACAGTATTTCTCTTCACTGCTCAAGAGAAGATTCATGAAGCAAAACAGAAGACTGTAGGACAACCAGGAAAAAAGAAAAAAAAGAAACAAACTCAAAAATTCTTTCTGGAAGAAAATATCCCCCTCGTAGTAATTTAGAATTAGGTTTATCAAATAACATAATTTAGTATAGGATATTTTATTCTTTGTTAGAATTTTGACACCTGATTTATAAGAACCACACACAAAAAACATCTTTTCTTTTTCTTAACTCCTCAGGATCTTACACAATTCAAATAAAATTAAGTAATCTAAATTTTAAAGTTTTTTGTTTATAAAAGTAAAGCTTATTGTAGAAATTTTATTAAATGCAGAAAAGCGAAGGGAAAAATTGTTTAAAAATAACCTATAATGTGGCCATCCAAGTAGAAATACTGTATCATTTTGAGGTTTATTCTTCTTGTCTATTTCTATACAAATACACATAATTTTTTAATGAGTTTTTTTAGGATTTTTTTTTTTTAGCAATTCTGACTAGGATTAACAGGTAAAAGAGACAATCTTGTCTTCTTAAATTTTTCCAAAGAAGCTTCGTTTTTATTGTATTTTCTTTCTTTGTAATTTTCACAGGGATGAAGCCTATATTATTTCCGCTCTGAAGTTTAGTGATAGTTTTCCTGAAAAGCTAGGAGCTAAGCAGCCATAAAACCTTTGCTCTTTTAGAGCCAGACTCCTATCGTTGTTCCAGGTTATTAGTCAGGATGTTGATGTTGTAGACAGGGCTAAACAAACATGATGAAAGCCCCTATCTAAAAACTCACAAATACTGACCTTGCTTTCAGAAGACAGGCCATTTGCAAACAAAATGATAAATGATCAAGTGATATTTAACAACAAAGGAAAAATCCAGGCCTTTTGGGCTCAATCCATCTTTCTCCTAAACTACTCAAATATAGGGACAATTGACAAGGTAGTTTTCAGAAAGGTTAGAGCTTCTTAATAATTTGGAAGACATCCATTTGGACTGCTTCCAAGCGTAATTGCTCACAAAATATTCCCCCAAAGTGTTTTTGACCTAATCTCAAACACATCCACAAGGATGGAGTTTACAACCTCCCACTTCAATGTTGCAAATTCTCCCCCAAAAAGTAGTAGAAAGGACAAAGGCTTTGATTTAAACATTGAGTTAAACTTAACTTTCAGTTAAAACCCTGGGTCTTCAATTTGTTAGCTGTTGGGTAGATTTTTTAATCCTGAAAAATATCAGTTTCCTCATAAATACAATGAGTGCTAATACATTTGTTTGAGAATTGTTTGTGAATATTGAACAAAATTACTACCACAGTATGTGGAGCATAATAGATATTTAATAGAAACCATTTCCATTTACTTCCATTTCTGTCAACCTGTCCCCAATCCTTAATGCCAAGAATAATTCTATTTACTATTCAAATTGACCCCTTTTCACTTTTCTAGAGAAGCGAAGAAAGCTAGCTACCTAGCCAGATTTCTTCAAATATTTTTAAGTAACTTCCCCAATTGTTACTCTTTGGCTTAAGAGTTTCTCCCTCTCTTTCTCTCTCCCTGTCTGTCCCGCCCTCCCTCTTTTTAATCATTTCAATAGGGTCAGTTTTCTTAATTTTGTAGCTTTTTAAAAATTTTTTTTTACTTCTTAGCCATTTCCAGTGTATAGAAGGAGTTGATTTCTGGTTGCTACTCTATTTTAAGATAGATTTATTTACTTATGGCTTTGTTTCCACAGTTCATGCAGTTTTTCCTTGGCTTCTTTCACGTGTTTTCTTCTTTCAATAGCATTTAATGAACTACGAATTCATTAGAAGGTTCTTTATATTTTAACTTACATGGAAAACTTGTTCTAACTCAAAGAAATATATAATATAATTGAAGTAAACTCATGACAAATTTGTTATGAGTATGTTTTATCTTTAATTGCTATAGTTATATAGACATTAAAATTTAACTTTATGATATAATCAAATACCATATTACATTACTTTTATGATGCATATTTTAACAACTCTGAAACTGAGATGTATATAATAATTGATGAACACTATAAATGTGCAGAATTTTTTTCTTTCTTACTGGTACTAAAATAATAGTGCATCTTACAACTGGCTTTTTAGATTTGATGAAAATGCTATAACAATTTTTTTATAGAACAAAGCATAATATTTTGTTTCTAGGGTAAATAAGATATGCTGAATATGACACTTATAATATTAGAAATAAGATAAGGTAGTTAAGGGACGGCCTCATCCACAAAAAAAAGAAAAAAAAAATTTCACGCTGCATCGAAATCAGTTACAAAGTGATTATAGATGTATATTCTCGTTATAAAATTTTTCACTAGTTCACTGTAAAAGAAAATTCGAATGCAGTTTTCTTTATAAATGGCTAAAGGATGGAGAATAACACTGTTGGGTCTCTAATAATGCTTGTAGAATATTCAAGGTAAATGGATTCAAGGTAAAATTAGTATGACCCTGTATAAAATCATATACCTTATGCTGGAAGGCACAAGACATTTGCAAAGATGGCTAGAATTTTACTCAGCGCCTGGGTTTATCTCAAGACTCCCAGTAACCTTAAAGCCTAGACTAAGATTTATTTCCCTCCCATACATTTGTTCTTTAAATCCTTTCAGTTTCATGAAGCCAAGAGTCAGGCATTTCTATAAACTGAGCATGACCAAATGTTTGGAGGTGCACAGAAAGTTCAGTTCTGACACCGATCACTTATTTCCTATTTTGATGAAAAATGTAATTAACAGACTGAAATATGGCATTATAGTTCATCCAACTGACTTTATCTACTTTTCAAAATCTGATCATTTTTTTTGACATTAACACAATTGTTTATCTCTGGAAAGCTGACAGGCATCCTTTCCATGCAGGTAATTCATATGTTTATAACTGAGCCAGCCTCTCAGAGAGATTATTTAATTCTGCTTTATCTCCCACACTTCTCATGCTATTGTATATACCCTTAGTGCTTTACTTTTCTAACCCTTTAAACATTCAACTTTCAGTTAACGTGCACTAAATCCACCCTGGAGCTGTCTAGGCTTGAATGAGGATATCATACCAAATGGTCCTCTTGGACCAGTGAGTTGACCATTTCCGCCCATTTTGTTACCTGTCCCCTAATGTCTTTTCTTTTCCTAGAGCACTCATAAATATACCGACTTGAAGCTCTCACACAGATTTCATTGCACATTTATCCTTGTGCAGCACACCATTCGTGGCCCAGATCGTGGAACTACTTAGCCTTCCTTAATTTAAGTAGTTTTGTGGCATACGCATTGAGTGGCTCAGGTAAGATCTAGACTGCTAATCCCCAACACTGTCATTGCTGAGAAAGCACTGTAGGCAGGGAGAAGTGGTAATATTATTACTTATCTTGTGCCTTAATCAAATACATGAAAAAGGAAATCTGAAATGAAAGAAAACATTAATACTTAATATATACCAAGTAAAATTATATCATGCATCATTCATCTAATAAGACCACTTAATCATTGTTTGGAGACTCTGAAATTTCTAAATTTGTTTATTTATGGGTAATAGAGAACTATTCAGATAAACAAATAGACATACACATGTACATACATTAGAATATATATTCTATTACCTACAATAGGATACGTGGGAACTATCAATCAAGTTGCATAAAGTAGAAACAACACTTGAGGTAAGGGTGATCTAATATTATCTCTATTTTATTTTATTTTTTAAAAAAATTATTTAAATTCCATTTAGTTAACATGTACTGTATTATTAGTTTCAGGGATGGAATTTAGGGGTTCATCAGTTGCATTTAACACCCAGTGCTCATTACATCACATGCCCTCCTTAATGCCCATCACCCAATTATCCCTTTCCTCCATCCACCTCCCCTCCAGCAACCCTGTTTGTTCAGTGTCTCTTATGGTTTGCCTCCCTCTCTATTTTCATCTTATTTTAATTTTTCCTTCCCTTCCCCTATTTTAACTGTTCATGTGGGGAAATACTGCCGTGGAAACAAGGTGGTTTTTGAAGCCAGATGGATCTTTGATAAAATCTGAATTCCTCACTTAACAGCCATGTGACTTTTGGCAAGATACTCTGCCTCTCCAAGCTACAATTTCCTCACTGTTAAAATTAGGACTATATGCTGAATGTTACATAGTTTTGTTCTAATGCAACATATATGTTCATAAAAATCACTGTACTGGGCAAAATCACACAATAAAAACCAGAGGGTTTATGGAAAAATAGGATGGGAGTATGATACTCAAAAACTTAATCAGTTACACATGAAAAAAAAGGGAACCTAACAAAAATGATAGGAGGGATGGCTAAGAAATATATAAACACTATAATTAATATAGTATTTTATCTTAAAAATACCTAAAGTTTACTTGTGGAAGTGGATGTCAGGAGGCTTGTGAGTTGTTAGTTATTGTGAAGTGGTAGAAGGAGAGTTTCTAAAATCAAATGGACAGTTATAACATGAGAAGTAAATGGGTGTGAACTGAAGTAGCTGGTCTATGTTTGAGGTGCTTGTATGTGTCAGTATTCCTACCTGGCTCAGTTCAGGCAGGTGTAGTTACTGCATTCTCTTAGTGTTTCCTGCAGGCAAAATTGCAGATAAGCATCTTTCGTCCTTTGTCTTTTTTGACCTCACACACTTGAAACACTTGTCTCTCTTGGTGTGTTAGTCAGCCTCCAAGATGGTCCCCAATGATCTCCACCTCCTGGTATTCACATCCTTGTGTAGTCTCCTTCCACACTGTACCACGCGTTGGTCCGTATGAAATACAGCAGAGTGATGGTGTGTCACTTCTGAGATTAGGTTATAAGAGACTGCAGCTTCTGTCTTGGGCTCGCCCTTTCTTGGATCATTTACTCTGGGTGGGGGGGCGGTGAGGAGCCAGATCCTATATAAGGGGACACAACGGCATCCTATGGAGAAGTCCAGGAGGTGAAGAACTGAGGTCTCCTGCCAACAACCTTGAATGATCCACAGACTTCAGATGACTGCAGTCTCAGCTGGCAGATTGACTGCTACCTCATGAGAGACCTTAAACTAGAACCATCCAGATGACCCCTCCCAGATTCCTGACCCAAAGACACTGTGAAAAAATAAATGTTGTTTTAAGCTACTAGATGTTGGGGTCATTTGTTATGCAGCAATAAATAACCAGTACACTTGATTTCACTTATTTCCTATTTCACCAGCTGTTCTTTTTTTTTTTTTTTAAAGATTTGAGAGAGAGAGACAGAAAGAGAGAGAACACGAGTGGGAGATGCCCCAAGCTAAATGCAGAGCCTGATTCCATGACCCTGAGATCACACAACCTGAGCTGAAACCAAGAGTCGGTCACTCAACTGACTGCACCACCCAGGTGCCCCATCACTGGCTGTTTTTTGTCTCCTTTACTGGTTCCTCCTCCTCTTTTAACAAATCTCTAAATGTTGGGATTCTTTAGGGTTCAGTCTCTATATCTTTTGAACCTATCTCTATAGGTTCACTCTCTATATCTTTTATCCTGTGATTTTAAGTATCATCTTTATACTTTATCTCCAAGCCAGAACACGCCTTTGAATTGCAAACCCACATGTTCAACTTCATACCTTGCCTCTCTACTTTGATGTTTCACACACATCTCAAACCTAACATATTAAAAATGGAGTGCTTGGGTGGCTCGGTCGGTTAAGCATCTGACTTCTTGGTTTCACCCAGATCATCTCAGGGTTGTGAGATCCAGCCCTGCATCGGGCTCTGCGTGGAGTCTGCTTGAGATTCTCTCCCTTTCCTTCTCCCTCTGCCCCTCAACGCTGCTCTCATGCGCTCTCGCTCTCTAGAATAAATACATAAAATCTTTTTAAAAAAGTGGAATTCATGATTTCCTTCCCATTCCCCAACCTGTTCATTCCTCCCTTTCCTGTCATTCTCTCCAATCAAGGCCACAATCTAGATAGCAACACTATTTCCTCCCTTTCTTTAAACTAATCCATTCCATCAGGAAGACCTGTCAATCTCATTTCTAAAATATATTTACAATTTTTCCTTTTCTCACCATGATCATCATTACCTCACTTAAACTACTAAAACAACATCCTAACTGATCTCCCTGCCCAGTGTCAACCATTTCTCACATAGCAACTTAAAGATCTTTTTCAAATAGATCATGTCAGACCTCTGATTAAAACCTTTCAACAACTTTCCACCCCCCATACATGCAGAATAGTAGAGTTCTATTGAGCTATTAATGGTTAGGTTTTTTTCTTTTAATATAGTTCACCCATTCAACAAATACTTACTGAGCACCTACTAAATGCTTGGGACTTATCAGTGCACCACATAGGCCAAAGATTACTTTTTCCACATTCGGATGGTGGTGATGGTGGTTGGGCTAGGGGCAAGCTGTACAGTGAGAGAAAAATAAGAATTTATCCCATGAAAGTGAAGTTATTTTTTTCTAGTTGAGCTGGTAAATCGGATTGTCAGGAAAGAATGCCCGAAGCACAGTGTTAAATTCACAACTAGGGCCCAACACTGGATTTAACTGACACAAGACTGGTTGCTAATTATAACTTTGAAATCCTTTAAGGTAGTTTAAGTCCCTAAACATCAAAGTAATAACGGTTTTAGGGCCTAAGGAAGAAAGTGCAGCCCAGACAAATATTAATAGAAAATGCGCCATGGCTTTTATTTGAAATTCTGTCCAAATCAAACGTGGCTTGCCTATTTATAATCTGACTTATATTTCTGGCAGACCAAGTTATATTGGGCTGTTTCTCGGCCGGCACAAATGATCGTTACGCTTCGTGCTCTGCATTCTTTTTATGCCTATGCCAACATTCCGAGGTGCCTAAGTGGTAATGCTTTAGCATTTAGAGCGGGAGGAAAGAAGCAGCAGCCTCTGATGCAAACCAGGACAGCCTAACTTGCTCAGAGCTCTGCGGTGCTAACTCCGTTGGGGGTAGCGGGGTTGGTCTGACCCTGCTCTGGAAGGGGGCTTAGCTCGTGGCCCTTTTTCTACTATCGAAGTGCGTTTGGCACATTTTTATCAAAGCAAAGCGACACTTCCAAGTTTCAGTTAAGGCGTCCAAGAAGAAACTCGGCGCTTGCTGGCAAAAGGAGACTCAGTGAGCGAACAGCCCTCTAGCCTCCCTGTCTTTTCCTCGGCGTGAGATTGGCTTTTTGCTTTTGGTCTGAGTCGGCACCACAGAAAGAATAGACCAAACAAGCAAAAAGTGGGGCCGACAGAGAGGCCCAGAGTGTACCTTCAAAGCTAGGTAGAGACTCGCGCGAATTCTACCCTGTGCCCAGGAGACCTCACGGCCTAACAAAACACCCCGCCCACCGTCTACCGTCACCGCCGCGAAGCGGCAGCTCCAGGCCGGAGGGCGGAGCCGCCAGATCACCGCGCGAGACCAGCCACGAGACTTCCCAGAAAGCCTCAGGAAACATCTTAATAGCTAGGGAGCCGGTTTAGGGCGGAAGGGTGGGCGGGGCTAGTCCAGATATTTAGCGGCACTGGCGGCCACGCCCCAAATCGGAAGTGACGGAGACGAGCTAGCGCGTCGAAGATACCTCTATGGTTTTCCTCCCGTTCTTGAGTCGGGAAATGGCCGCTGTGTAGTTACAACGGAGATAAGTCCCGGGAACGGTGCTTTCGGCGTTTCAGGTAGGCCTCATGCTGCATTCAAATCACTCGGCAGTAAATACCGAGGACAAGTGAATATTGTTGAATCTTTTGTGGGTAGTGACGGGTTGGCGGCTGCAGGAGGACCCAGGAGACGTTTCGCCGTTATTTATGCGTTTCTCCATCAGATTCCCTCAGGTTTTTGGGGCACTATAGGTCGAAAAGGTGGGGGGTGGGGCGAGCAACGAGAACGGTGCGCGCGCGCGCGCGCGCGGTTACGAACCTGGCTCGAAACCCAGAGACCGCGCGGCCTTCCCGTGCGCGTGCGCATATCTTCCTCTTCAACCCTTCCCCCATTTCCTCGGCCTGGTCCCTTGCGCGCGCCCGACTGAAAGCTCGCCCGGCGCACGCGCGCTTCCTCCTTTCTCAGCCTACGGCTCCTGAGGCCGCTGGAGGTGCCGCTTGTGTTCGCTTCTCATTGGCTGGGAGCGCCACCTTTCTTCCAGGCTTTGGGGCTTTGATAAAACGACTGTGACCTGCAGCAAAGTGCTTTGGGTAGGTTGACCCGTTTTCGCGTCGTCTTTAAATTCCCTTTTCCCGGCTTCACGCTACTCGTCGGTTTACGCCCCGTTTTTTTGTTATTCCCTTAAGAACGTGGTCTGCTATCCCTCGTCACTGACGCGGGTATCCGCCTCCGGCCCTCGGTGTCGCGGGACAGTTTTCTCCGAGGTTAATCTCGGATCCCCCTGGCAACCCACTTTGTTTTGAAGCGAAGGTGTGCACTCGATTCTAAGAGTTGGTGCCTAGTTACCGTTTCCTAGTTTGGGGAGCAGGCCTTAGCTGATGAGTGGCCCTGTTGTTTCTCCCCCGCCCCCTCACCCCTTGCCCAAAAGGCAGTCTTCCGGTAGTACAAGCGAAACCACGTCTTTTTGGCAAGTGATTCAGGTCTTTATATCGAGTCAGAAATGTTGCAACCATGATAGGTAGACAGTTGGGGTAATTGGGTGGGAGTGGTGAGTTAAGGTTAAGGACTTTGCCCCCACTTTAAGTCCATAGGTTGGCTTTCTTCACATTTAAGATTCATCTTATCAGAATCAAGCAGCGGTGCTGGCAACTACTTTTCTATGTCTTTTTTTTTTTTAGAGTTTTAGGTTGAAAAAATTAAGACTAAAGTTGAAGGCAAATGTGACCAAAACTGATATAAATAGATTAGTTACTTCAGACACATCTTTTTGCAGCAGCGCCTTTTAATTTATCTTCGGTATTAAAAAGGAAACCAGAATTCCTTAATCCTCATGTAAATTCTGATTCCCATTGACTCTATTTGGAATGGTTGGGCTACTGTTTAGACAGTAGAGAATCTTTACATAGGAAAAACCGCTACAAGCTTATTTGCATTTTTATGTGATTCTAGCCAATTCAGGATAAGTAATTCTATGAGAAGGATTGTATGTCTAAAATAACTCTTGGTGAACAACTCAAAGTTTATGTACTGATGGCTCATAGCCATCTTGTTTTAAGGATACCATGTTTTCACTGTAACATTGGGGTAAACATTGGAATCCCCCTTCATTCAGATAGTTGGTAGCATAGGAGATTTTTCTTTTAAGAACATTAGTATTTTAGGACTCAAAGACCTCTAAAAACCCCTTGATAGACTCAGGTCTAGATGAATTTATTGAATTCAGCTACCTGAATTAACTGTGTGATGAGAAGACTTGTAGAAATAGAGAAAGTCTTTTCAGTTCTACATAGAACTTTGGATTGGGAGTTTCCAGAAACTACATTCAGAATCCTTAGTTGAACACTAGCTGAATTCTATGTAATTTACAGTGATTTATTAATCAACAAAGACATAGATAAGGGAATCAAGAAGCCCAATATATTTCTGGGTAGTAAGTATAAATGTTTACATTATAATTTTAGGTTATAAATTTGTTCCTTTTTCAAATCCAGATTCTTTGTGGTCATTAGTGTTATCTCAAAATCTTAAGCATTAATGTTTTATTTGACTACAGGACTGAAAAAAAATAATGTACAAAATTAAGGTGGTAGTAATCTAGTCTACATTTGTGTAATATTTTGTGGAGTCTTCAAACTTGATCCAGTATTTCTCCACTTAGGTAGAGAGCAAAAAGGTAGGAAACTTATTTAAAGCCTATTAACCAGGGAGTGGCACAGCCTGGTTTAGAATGCAGGCATTCTTCTCAGTCCCATGCTGGTTTTGTTTTGTTTTAAAGCAGGATGACAAGAAGCTGGACAAAGAACTAAAAACTTGTGACTAAACCTACCATTTTTGAAAAGCTTTTAATTATGGAAATTTTCAACCAAAAAAGTAGACAAAATAGCACCCATGCTCTCATCATCTAGGTTTAGTAATTGCCAGCGTGTACCAATTTTAATATTATTTACCTTTTTTTTGGAGTTTTTCATTCATTTTTAAGGATTTTATTTATATGAGAGTGAGAGAGAGAGAGAGAGCCTGAGCAGGGGCAGAGGCAGAGGGAGAGGGAGAAGCAGACTCCCTGCTGAGTGCAAAGCCTGACACAGGGCTCAATTCCCAGGACCCTGGGATCATGACCTGAGCAGAAGGCAGATGCTCCACTGACTGAGCCACACAGGCCCCTCTTTTTGGAGTGTTAATAAAGCAAAATTTCAGTCATTTTATTATGCATTTATAATGCTGATTAATGTTGTATCAAAAATACTAAGCATTCTTACAAGAATAACTTGAAGCAGAATTAGATAACCTGCAGGAAAAACTGTCACAAACCAGTTACCAATAATGATAGCTGATGTTTGAGTGTATACTGTGTGCAAAATGTTATGCTGTTTACATTCATTAGTTCAAGTAACCTTAAACCCGTAAGTACCATTATTGTTAACCCTATTTTATACTTGTGGAAATTGAAGCTGAAAGAGATTAAGGTAACTTGAGCATCTAGTTAATGGTCAGGTCAGGATTTTGAACCTAGTCTATTGTAATAATAGTCTTAGGATATTATTTTTAAGATTATTAAAGATGTGAATAGCAATAATTTGTTTGTAGAAATCTGGCAGCCACACTTCCTGAATCTGCTAAAACAAAAACTTGGCTCTTATTTAAAGAACCCATTTTGAGAGGCTTTAGCTTGAGTATTTTGTTGAACTCTGTTTGCTCTTTTCATCACTTGTGTTCTAGCTGATCTTAATGTAATATCGCATAAAAGATAGACTTTTTTAAGGTATTTAAGAACTTTATAAATAAATCCTGATTTATTCTCATAAGTTTCTCACTTGTTGGTGAATCACTTGGATAAAAATATATAAAGCAATTTATTCCCTCTCTCTTTTTACAGTCTGTTAGTAAGTAATCTTGGTTGTAATAAAGGGAAGATTGATTTGGCATTTTGAATTCTATATATAGGTTATGGCCACATTAAGCACCTGTCAGGGTATTGGAGAGAGTGCAGGAATTGGAATCAGGAGATCTGGGTCAAATTCTGGCTTAACCATTTACACTCTGTGACCATGGGCAACCTAAAAGGGTAAAGAAATCTGTTTACTCTCCCAAACTTAAACATCTCCCAGATGCTTGAGCCCAAAACCGGGAATTTAGGAACACCATTGAATTTCCCCTCTCCCCGTTCTCTCTGCTCCACACCAACAACCTATGAACGAATACTGTTGACTGCACTTCCAAACCAGATTCTGACTTTGCCTTTTTTTTCCAACTTCGTTGCTGCTACCTTTTCCAGGTCACCTTTGTATTGAATTTCAACCTTCTAATTTATCTCCTTGTTCTCCTCTCCATATTGTTCATGCTGTTCACAGCAGCCATTTTAAAATGTAAATCTGATGGTGTGACTTCCTGATTGCGGAGCCTTCCCATTGCAGTTAGAATAAAATCTACTCTTTACTCTGGCCTGCTTTCTAGATGCAATTTGATCTGGTCCATTCCTGCCTCTTTCACCTTATCTCACACCCTCTCCATGATCAGAGTGCCTCAACTTTCTTAGTGGTCTTTCTGTCCTGAATTTGCCAAGTTTGTGTCTTCTGCCTGGAATGCTCTTCTTTCTCTGTAACTTTGAAATGTACCTTGTCTTTAGCTTTAATGTTATCTTCTTAAAGAGGGCTCAAGGACCCACCTTTGTAGTCCTCCTCTCCACCTCTTAATACATCATCTTGTGGGTTTTTCTGCCCCTCTTTCCCTCCCTTTAAAATAAGCTCCAAGAGAGTAGGAAACTTCATGTCTCACTTGAATACGGTATTTTCAGTGCTAGAATAATAGTGCCTGGCATATAATAGACACTTCGTAAATTCAGATGAATTCTGACAACTTAGAATTCTATTTGAGAGATGGGTTAACATGTAGTTTATCAGATTATGAGGATTAAATGAGATGATTTTATTTAAAGTCACCTAGCACAGTTCTTAGCACATGGTTGGTATTCAGATGTTTTTGGCTATGATTTGTTGATTTTTATTCCTCTTTAGTTGGGTTTTGGAGAGCATGCACCCCTTCCATAGTCCTGTTTCCCATAAAACCTAGCATAGTGCTTTTTACATAGACTTTAATTTAAAAAATATTTGCTGAGCTGATTATAGCCTTTGTACTAACTATATTAAATATTGTTATTAAATGTTAAATATATTTTGCATTAAATATTACATATTATTAAATACTATTAAATATGTGTCATACTTCACATGATTTTGGAGTTCTTTTTATGAATACTTAACCATATTTATAGATTGTGAACAAGAATTTGTATCTACTAGTGTAACAGCCTACAGCCCTCCTCCCTTTGTTATTTCTAGTGTATAATTTTTTGGAATTTCAGAAGTCATGATTTGGAGTAAAGAGGGATTTGGCAGTTGGTTTTTCTTTGGATATGTGGAAATTAAAATTAACCTTTTAGAATTGTTTACGGGAAGTGTTAGCTAAAATGAGCCTTGCATCATTTCCAGCAGTGAATCAGTATTACTGGACTTCTGGGTCCAGAATAAAGTTTTCATAACGCATCAGTTTAGAAGATTGGTTTCTTTCTGCCCTCTTGGGGGGATTTGATATTTTTAAAACTAAACATGCCTGCACTTTAGAAATCCTTTTGTTTCTGTATCTATGGTCTTTTTTTTTTTAAATTTTTTTTTTTTATTTTAGTATGTTTCCCTTAATTATTAGTTCCTATTCTTCCTAGTTTGAGCCTCACATCTCTTAATCTCCCCAACTGTAGGGTCATGGGTATATAGGGACAATGTTCTTAATTCACCAGTTTAATCTTAACATTTCTTTTCCTTTGTGTTTTCAATTTTATTGCATTTTTTTTATTGGATCTTTGGTAAGAGTCACAGATTCTCATACTTATGTGTATTTTTTTTAAAATTTAAAATTGGTCTGTGAATTCCTTGAGGTTAGGCATGAATACAATTAATCTTCTCTTCTTTAGTTTCTGCTCCCCTAGGGGTTTTTGACTGTCCTTCGCACGTAATTGGTGATCAGTCACTGAATGTTACTTACAAGGCTAACCTCTTCAGTGTTGATAACTGCTTAATATTTTGCACAAAATTTAAATTTATTTTCATAGTAATGGTAAATTAGTTTAGGAAGATATCTAACCCATTAGATATTTGTTTCATTTATTGCCTGTTCTTTTATTGGGATGTCTGTACATGTATCAGAATGCACTTAGGCACTGAGCTTAGAGTTACTGTGATAGCTGTTAATAAGAATTTTAAAAACCAGTTTCAGATGAAACTAAACTGTAGAAAGGAAGTGGCCAAGAGAGAATAAAGAATAAGTAGCAAAGCATTAAAAGTAAAAACTCATACTTTAGCTAATTTATAATTACAGCATTATGAGTACTAACTACTGATAGATGACATGTTTTGATATTCCAAGAATACCATATTTGGCATTATATTAGCCACTTTGAAATTTTCTGATAGGATAGCAGCA
>NC_138376.1:104841667-104877664 GCF_054177405.1 Leptonychotes weddellii | reverse complement strand
AGAGAGAGAACATGAGCAGGGGGAGAAGCAGAGGGAGGGGGAGAAGCAGGCTCCCTGCTAAGCAGGGAGCCTGATGAGGGCTCCATCCCAGGACCCTGGGATCATGACCTGAGCCAAAGGCAGACGCTTAACCATCTGAGCCACCCAGGCGCCCCGCATAAGCCCATTTTTATGTGTAATCATGCAGTATTATATATAAGGAGTGGTTAATTTAGTCCCATTTTATTTTTTTAAGATTTTATTTATTTATTTGACAGACACAGAGAGGGAACACAGGCAAGGGGGGAGTGGGAGAGGGAGAAGCAGGCTTCCCACGGAGCAGGGAGCCTGACGCGGGGCTCGATCCCAGGACTGAGATCATGACCTGAGCCGAAGGCAGATGCCTAACAACTGAGTCACCCAGGCGCCCCAGTGTAGTCCCATTTTAAGGCCATAAAGCATTTAGGATGACAGTCTGCTAGGTTTATTTATTTTTTTTAGTATTATGCCAATTGTGTTTTCTTTGTTTCAGGTTCCTTATCTGATATTACTCTGATATTTATCTTTTTTACAGGACAGGTAGGCATTTGTATTGGGCATGGAATAACATCTAACATGCTGCTGTACTCTTGTATTGCTCTTTCTGGCTTATGCAGCTGCTGCTTTTTTGAATTGAGGCACATAGGTGGTGCAGTCCATAGAAATCTTCTACCTACTGTATACAGTAACTGTCATGCAGGTGAAGATAAGTAGGGAGAATTGTCTTAGTATTCATATGAAAATGGTGATGAGTAATATCCGTTAAGAAACTATGTCTTGTAAAATTTAGTTGGTCTTTGAAAATAAATAAGAATGGGAAACTTCTTTAATTGAATTGTGATTTTTGACTTTTTTGCTCTCGTTGACTAGGAGAAAAGAAATGGGTCGCTCCAATTCTAGATCACATTCTTCAAGATCAAAGTCTAGATCACAGTCTAGTTCTCGATCAAGATCAAGATCGCATTCTAGAAAGAAGAGATACAGGTGAATTACTGTGTTTTAATTCTTTTAATAATGATAATCAGCTAATATTCATGGAGTGCTTACTACGTTTAGACACAATGCTAAACTCATTTATTCTCAACCCTGTAAAGTGAATCTCTTCTACTTTCATTTTAGAATTGGAGAGATTGAGAATTGTTCAAGTTGCAAGCTAGTAAATGGCAGTGCTTAGGTTTGATTTCAGTTAGCGTGACTTCAGATCTCAGATTCTTACACTGTGCATGTATGGTGAATTTCTTTAAATTTATAACATTAAAAGGTAAATTGGATAATGTGAGAATTATTTGACAGTAAGCCATCTTTTGTATTATTTTATAGTTTCTCATTGTTTCTGATTCTGATGTCTCAGTATTATGTATGAAATTAGCCAGTAGTATTTCATTGATGAATATTCTTCTATGCCATTAAATATTCTTTTACTCTAAGTGCCTGTATAGCTTTACTATAATTTGTTAGTATGTCCTGTTGGTGGATATTTTCCTGTTTTCTGTGCCTTCGTTCCTAAGGCGTTTATCCTCTCAATATTTATCTTAGAAGTGAGACTTTCTTCATTAAAAACAGTAAACTTTTGTATAAATGAGAGGTTTTGTTTTTCAAATGTACATTTTTGGTTTTGACTATTGACATGTTACGTTCAACCATAAGTGTTTAGAGTGGTAGAATGGAATAGTTTATTTTTCTTGCATTGATATTTATTTCATTTTTAGTTCTAGGTCTCGTTCCAGGACATACTCAAGATCTCGTAGTAGAGATCGTATTTATTCTAGAGATTATCGCCGAGATTACAGAAATAATAGAGGAATGAGACGACCTTATGGGTACAGAGGAAGGGGCAGAGGGTATTATCAAGGAGGAGGAGGTAGATATCATCGAGGTGGTTATAGACCTGTCTGGAATAGAAGACACTCTAGGAGTCCTAGACGAGGTCGTTCACGTTCCAGGAGTCCAAAAAGAAGATCCGTTTCTTCTCAAAGATCCCGAAGCAGATCTCGCCGGTCATACAGATCTTCTAGGTCTCCAAGATCATCCTCTTCTCGTTCTTCATCCCCATATAGCAAATCTCCTGTCTCTAAAAGACGAGGGTCTCAGGAAAAACAAACCAAAAAAGCTGAAGGGGAGCCCCAAGAAGAGAGTCCTTTGAAAAGTAAATCACAGGAGGAGCCGAAAGATACATTTGAACATGACCCATCTGAATCTATTGATGAGTTTAACAAATCATCAGCCACATCTGGTGATATTTGGCCTGGCCTCTCAGCTTATGATAATAGTCCTAGATCACCTCATAGTCCTTCACCGATTGCTACACCACCTAGTCAGAGTTCATCTTGCTCTGATGCCCCCATGCTCAGTACAGTCCACTCTGCAAAAAACACCCCCTCTCAGCATTCACATTCCATTCAGCATAGTCCTGAAAGGTCTGGGTCTGGTTCTGTTGGAAATGGATCTAGTCGGTACAGTCCTTCTCAGAATAGTCCAATTCATCATATCCCTTCACGAAGAAGCCCTGCAAAGACAATCACACCACAGAATGCTCCAAGAGATGAGGCTAGGGGACGTTCTTCATTTTATCCTGATGGTGGAGATCAGGAAACTGCAAAGACAGGAAAATTCTTAAAAAGGTAAGCATTAAAGTATTTAGATGATAATATTAATACATTTGTTCTTTGAATTCTATTTGGATTTATAAGACTTAAAATTGTACTGTGATGTGTAGTTAGCTGTTTTCACTCACAACTTTATAATTCAAGTTGTTTATACTACATCTGGTTAACTTTGGAAATTGTTTTAATAGAAGCTAATTTATATTTTTCTTTTTAATTCTATTTGTTTTCAGTCAGTCCAGAATTAAGAATGTAAACAAGAAATTGAGTAGCATAAAGCGTAACTGATGGTTAATATGTAAGATCTGAGATGAATTTTGTGTTAGAGCATTGAAAGCTTACTTTGTTTTCTTCATTATAATGTAACTTATATAAATAATGTAGTTATAGTACATGTTTTTACTTGTGTGGTATTAATACATGCAGCTGCCAATTCTTAGTAAAACTATCCGACCATAGAAAAGATAATGGTATTTCTTATTCTAGTAATGTTTGAAACATACTTTGTTTAAATTCTGATTTCAAGCATTGCTAAAGAGTTGCTAAAAAACTCAGTGAAAATTGGTTGCTAATGTAGTTTGATTGACTCTTGAGTGAGAAAATAGAACAGGCAGGCTATTTATGGGATAGTGCTGTACAAACTAGAATTAAATTTCTTGTTGAATTGATACAGTTTGTACTTAGTATTGCCAGGAATCATTTTCTGCAGCAAAGTATATATGAAATAGTTTTGTGATTCAATTAGAATATTAAATATTAACTAATTTAAGTTCACTTTTGTGAACTCATTTCTTTTGGTAGGTAAGTGTTACAGTCTGAAATTTTGAGTATAATTATAAGTAGAATTCTGATAAGTATACTGTTTATTAGTGGTTTTTAGCCTTAAAAATTAAACTGTTGCATGTTATAGAAGTTCTGGATAATCGGATTTGTTAGTGCAGAATTGTGGTCTATGACTAGAACAGGTTTTTGGGAAAGGCTTTACTTTTTAAACTTCAGGAGGTCTAATATGTAAATTTATTTAAAAACTCAGTACATAAGTGCTATATAGATGCTTTTAATGTTCTTTTAAAGTGGAATCTGAAGAAAGCACTTTTCAGTAAGGTTTTTTTTCTCTTTATTACTGGTCCTGTGATATTGGGCAGATCTCGCCGGTCATATAGATCTTCATACATATAAGTATGCAAGTGATCCGCAGTGAATGCAATCCAGAGTTACCATCCTCTTCTCTGCTTATTCACAGGTTCACAGATGAAGAGTCTAGAGTATTCCTGCTTGATAGGGGTAATACCAGGGATAAAGAGGCTCCAAAGGAGAAAGGATCAGAGAAAGGGAGGGCAGAGGGAGAATGGGAAGACCAGGAAGCGCTAGATTACTTTAGTGATAAAGAGTCTGGAAAACAAAAATTTAATGATTCAGAAGGGGATGACACAGAGGAGACAGAGGATTATAGACAGTTCAGGAAGTCAGTCCTTGCAGATCAGGGTAAAAATTTTGCTACTACATCTCACCGGAATACTGAGGAGGAAGGACCCAAGTACAAGTCCAAAGTTTCATTGAAAGGCAATAGAGAAAGTGATGGATTTAGAGAAGAAAAAAATTATAAACTTAAAGAGACTGGCTACGTAGTGGAAAGGCCTAGCACTGCAAAAGATAAGCACAAGGAAGACGACAAAAGTTCTGAGAGAATAACAGTAAAGAAAGAAACTCAGTCACCTGAGCAGGTAAAGTCTGAAAAGCTCAAAGACCTCTTTGATTACAGTCCCCCTCTACACAAGAATCTGGATGCACGAGAAAAGTCTACCTTCAGAGAGGAGAGCCCACTTAGGATCAAAATGATAGCCAGTGATTCTCATCGTCCTGAAGTCAAACTCAAAATGGCACCTGTTCCTCTTGATGATTCTAACAGGTAATTCCACATTGATGCCCAGGAAATAATCTGTGGTGATTTAGTTAATATTCTAATTAATTATCTTATTTTCTGAACATACTCCCATTTCATATTCAAACCAATGGTATATTTTGTTTGTTGTGTGTGTGTTTGTTACCGATATGCTCCAGACCTGCTTCCTTGACTAAAGACAGGCTACTTGCTAGTACACTTGTCCATTCTGTCAAGAAGGAACAAGAATTCCGATCCATCTTTGACCACATTAAGTTGCCACAGGCCAGCAAAAGCACTTCAGAATCTTTTATTCAACACATTGTGTCCTTGGTTCATCATGTTAAAGGTATGTTTACTATTGTGAATAAAATATTTCTTGTAAATTAAAATGAACAGTTAGGCTTTAATTAATGTACTCTAGGGCTATCAAGTTTACATAGACACCATTAGAAATTTGGAAGAATAGTTTTGTGAAAGAGTGATCAGTCTTGCTAGGATTAAGACCCATGTGGAGATATTTGATAAAAAGTGATTGAAATACCAAATAGAAGTTGAAACACATTCTGAAAAGCTATATCATGATAAAACTGATGAAGATTTATTTAACAGGAAGTCTTCTTGAAATGTGTCATTGTACTTGAAGGGCAGAATGCTTACAGATGATTTTTCTTTGCATGCATAGGATTTATAATGCACTCTTGCATAGATTTATAACAAAGTGAGGTCATATTGTTACTGAATATTATTAAGAATTTCTTTTCAATTTTTAAAGAAACGAAACCAGCAGAAAAGCAGTATTGATTTTCTATCTATATTTTTGTTACTTAATTGGTTTTAATACTTAGCTTTTTTAAATGATAAGCTGGAAAAGAATTATTGGAATTTTTTAAGGAAAAAAAGTTTAAGAAATTTAGAAATGTGTTAGACGAGTAGTGAATTGATGAATAGTTACTAATTAGGATGATAGTTATATTTCTTTAAGTCCTGAAGATTATAAGGGTGTTCACTTCAGTTAAAGTAATGATGCTCAATTTTCACCAGTATGTAATTCAAAGTTACTAATAATTTTCAAAGGTTTTAGGGTGTGACTTTTTGGGCAATTAGGTTGTTTTGTTTTTGTTATTTTCTTTCTGTGTTTAAAAGGCAACTTACTGTGAAATAGGTTCTTACCCAGGAAGCTACATGGTTGTTGGTCTTAAAAGCCATTTTTTTAAACAAGTTTTGTCTTTTTATATGAGAATAATTCGTTGTAATAGCTGAAACTTGTTCCTAGCAAATGCTTTATGCAGTTGATGTGTCAAGATAGTGAATAGTGAATGAATTTCTTTTTGACTGTAATTATTTAAACATGGTAACAAGGGTTTTGTTATTTGGCTATAACTAGGTTTGTGAGCCAGTTTATGACCATATTGTGGTACATAAAATATGAAACATTAACATTTTTTCTTTTTTTACCTTTTTTTGACCTGTCTCCACATTTTACAATTTATTGCTGAATTTTGAGATCAGGTTTTGATAAAATTTTTTCTTTTTCTTTTTCATTTTCTTTTTTTTGTTTTTTGTTTTTTGTTTTTTTTTTTAAAGAACTGTAGTTATGTTTCATTATTGGTATTGTACAACCGATCTGAACAGCTCTTTCTTACTTTAGAGCTGAAAATGCCCAGTGATGTTTTCTTTTTCATTGTAACTAGGTCCTGGAATATGTTTTGAAATGGCAAAATCCATGTTTCAAAGTAAAATAGCTGTTGAAAGATACAGGCAAAGTTGAATCTTCTGTCTTCCTGGCAAAAATGGCATAAAAACTGAGTTGCTAGCTCAAATTCCTGGGTTTCATGGAATTATGATTGAGGCACTACCCTTGTAGTGGCCGTTTCAAGTTTTAATGATTGGTTATGAGACATGTGCTGGATATTGGGCGGTAAGTTGACACAGATGTATGTTGACCTGTTAAGCAGATAGCTTGCTTCATAATGTAACATTTCATGACTTTATACGTCTTTCTATTTTACATTTACAGCATATCTTGAATGGTTTAAAAAGTAGTATTGATATTACTAATTTTAAATTTGAAAGAAGGACAAGAGAACAATAGCAAATATGTCGGGTTTGCCAAGATGCCAGATTTTTGGAGTAATTAGTGTTAATTGATTTGAAGAATATTTTTTGAATTGAAATGGTACTATTCATTTTTTTCTTAAATCCATTTTTTGTTGTCAACGTAGTACTTGATGAAATAATTTTACTAGTGTACTAAAACCAACTGTGTAGTTATTTCAGTATTTTTTGTTTTCTGCAAATGATTACTTGAAGTAACCTCATTGGTTCATATTGGCAAGGTATAAGGACGTCCACTTACTGTTCCTTTTTGTTCTGTTTGAGGAAGTAGTTCATTATTGAAATTAAGTTCGAGATTCTCAGTTTTAATCTGTTTATTGTTCTTGGATTGTATGTAGTATTGATAGTGCTCTCTGAGGAACTTTGTATCCGTTACCTGTTGAGGTACAAAAAGTTAAAAGGGACAGAGTAGGAGTTCTTTGTAACACTTGATTCTCTTCTGCTAGGTTTCTTGAGTATTTTTATTTTCTTTTCACCTGCCAAATGCCCTTCTGTCACAAGTGAAAATCTTTCTTGAAGTAAAGATAACTAATCGGGCAGTATTTCTCCTAAATCAACAGAGCAATACTTCAAATCAGCTGCAGTGACCCTAAACGAGAGGTTCACTTCGTATCAGAAAGCCACCGAAGAACATAGTACCAGGCAAAAGAGCCCTGAGATACACAGGTATGTGCACTGTTGTATGGGTGTATAAAAAATGTTTTGATAGACACCGTTTAAACAATATCATAATGGAACTGTGCTATCATCATGATGATAAAATGAACTTTGGTTTTATTTCTGATTTGTACCTTGAATAAGTGTATTTCCAGCCTTGAAAAGTTTGTAATTTACTGTTTCTTTTTAATTTTCAGTTCACTTGGTTTAAACAGGTTCTTACAACTTACAGTACTCTTAATCACTCCCCAGTAAGGAATTCAGTAGATACCACATTTGTTTTTTTGGGAGGAAGTTGGATGCCTAGAGTAGCCCTTTATTTAATTTACTTCCAATAAGTTTGTAATATAAAATGCTTGGTAACAGGTAGAACTGTTTTTCATAAGAAGAGCATGAATGTTAAAAGTCAGGCAGTTATGTTCGTATACTGGTTCTGTAACTTCATTGCATTGTGATGAACAAGTTAATTTCTGAACATTAGTTTTTTCCATCTACCAAATAAGGACAACAGTGCCTCTTTTGCAGGGTGGTGGTGACAGTTAGTATTGGTTATAAAGTATCTAGTGCTTAGTCATAGTAGGTAGGGTTTTGGTGGTGACTGCTGAAGAAGCTCTGAGAAGTTGGCAACGGATACTAGCTTAAAAAAGGCAAGGAAAGGCACAGCATAAAACTGAAGATCCACTGATTATATAAAAATATTGGAGATATTTAGGAACAAATAACCCAGTTCATGTGTTCATTGAAGATATGGAGGTATAATTGTATGAAGGTTGACACTTAGGATGATAATATTCAATTTAATCAAAACATGGGTTTTTTTAATGATTAATTTGTTTTAAAACTTCAGACTTTATATGTAAAAATACTGAAGCATTTTTAATTTATTTTTAATGGATATAGTCTTTATTTCTTAATTATTCGGAATTAGATTAATAATGTTACAATGCTAAGGTTTATTTGGGAGAGAAATAACTGTCTAGTTATTTCCTTTATTAAAATGAACAGTTCTGAGGAATTTTTTGAACCATAAAGTTAATGTGACTACAAATAGACTTTATTTTACATTAAGGAGAATTGACATCTCTCCAAGTGCCCTGAGGAAGCATACTCGTTTAGCAGGGGAAGAGAGAGTTTTTAAAGAAGAAAATCAAAAGGTATGTTTTGAATGGACATTTTTTTAATGTTAAGTTCAACTCAGTTAATGATATTGTATAATTAAGTATAGTTTGCATAGACAAAATGTTTGCAGAGGTCATCTATTTTTAACTTGTAAATAAATGCATTTACAGTTGTGTATATACTGTTCCTTCCTAAAAGAAATTAAGCTGACACTATACTATGTATTCAAGTAAAACCAAAAGTAATTTTTAAAAATGATAAAAGGAAGAAATTCATTCCAAGCAAAGGGTAAAGAATCAAGTGTTAGATAAAGGAAAATGAGAAAAACAACGATAAGAAATTATAGTAGGGTTTTTCTATAAAGTTTTGGGGTTAAATAGATGAGCCAGAATAAATATTCCTTGATTTATGTATGCCTAAATTAGTATTTCTAGGTTTTTCACAGCAAGAACAAGAAGTAATCCCCATGCTACTGGGCATTTTTGATCTGGACTAAGAAATAAACATTCTAAGAACAGATTTACAAATGAACATTTGGAATAAAAACTCACTATTGGAATTTTTGTGGGTTGGGGAAGAATGCTTTTAAACTTGAGAGAAGAACCTGTGAATGTTGGGGGAGGGAGGTCTGTGAGAATTGAATGCGTTTGTTAAGGGGACTCTTGATACATTCTGATGATTTGAAATGGGTGTTTTCTAGGTAGATTAGTCCATATGGCAGGCCTTATGAGTGTAGTAGAAATGTAGGGACAAATAGCAACTGTCCATTGTAATGAAAAGGTTAGGGGACTTGGAAATGCTTCTTGGTTCCAATTTTGGCTGTAGCCAAGTATTTCTGTGATACGTGGAAGATAATTAGCCTCTTGGACATTTGGTTTTCTAATCAGAAAAATGAGACTACATGTGTTTTGCAGAGCTAAATAGTTGAGGTATTAGGAAAACATCAGCACTTTCATTTCCAGAAGCTGTTATTAATAGTTGTATTATACAAATAATAGGGCATCCTCTTAACTTACTAGATGTGAAATTTAAAGCTTAAAAGAAGGTGGTCTCTTTGTATGGGGCATACTGATCTTGGAAAAACTGATTCTGAGAGCTGAATACTAACCTTGGCTTTACTTTCAATGTCTTGGGTTCAGTGTTGGTTAATTTTGTTTTGCCAACAGTTTAGTCTATCCTTGTGCTCTGACAGAGTGAGTATCTTGTTTCTTTCCTCATTACTCACCAGATTTTCATCTGGAGGAGAGAAAATAGTGATTACTTATGGATGGACAAGAGGATATGACATTGCTTTTTATCCTTCTTACGATCTGAATGAATAATTAATAAATATATGTTATTATTTAATGTGTATATAGTTTTGGAGTTTATAAAGTAGTTTTACTTAAATTATCTTGTTACTTGTGGGCTTGATAATACCTAAGTGAAAAAGGAAGGTTTTTGCTCTTGATTAGATTTTCTTTGTTACCCAGGGAGCAAATAGGTGAGTAGTTGATATCATTTGGAGATATACTTCCAGTTTTATGAATGCTTATGAATATCATAGCTAGATTTCCCAGAATAAGTACTTCTTATTGTTGAATACTAGCAAGGATGTCCACATTGCTTAGCATCTTACTGATGTATAATTTTTCTTCATTCCTAGATGCCTCTTTCCATCTTCCTAAATTATATAGTATTTGAAAAAGCAATGGAACAAGAAGGAGGTGAATTGTGACCCAGTTAAACTAATGTCCGTTGCAATACCTGAATTGAGAAAGGGCAGTATATGGCCCAAGATACTGAGTACAGGATTGGGAATAATCTCTTTCTGGCTTTGTTTCTACCCTTATTCAACCTTACTTGGTTTTATTAATCGTACTCCACTTGCATGTTATGGAAATTACAGTTCTTCCTTTTGAAGTGGTTTTTATTGGGTTGGTCAACTTATTGGGAAGAGCTTGATAATAATGAGGCTTAAATAATGAGAACCGTTACTTTAGGATCCCATAACTTTATAGGTAGAAGGCTATACCACAATTACAGACAGAGTATAATCTCTATCATTTAAAAAGAAACCCTGTGAAAAGGATGAGTGATGACAATGAGGATGTGCTGAGTGGAAAAATAATTATGTCATTCTACTGTACAGAGTTTATTATGGATTGCTTTGAACAAAAACCGATGACATTTTCAAGATAATTAGCTTTTCATAACTTCCCTAGTCCTGTTGCACTGTGTATACAAATGTTTAGTCAAAACAACCAGGCATATTTTTTAACAAAAACTAAAACTAAGTGTGGAAGTAGTATGTTATGGTCTACTCTTCTCTGATACTAAAATGCCAATTTAGAAACTGGCATAAAATTTGGCTATATATATTTTTTTCTTCTATCTCTCCTGAAATCTGTATTTTACATTTGTCTTTTATAGGGAGATAAAAAATTAAGGTGTGATTCTGCTGATCTTCGGCATGACATTGATCGTCGGAGAAAAGAAAGAAGTAAAGAACGGGGGGATTCCAAGGGCTCCAGGGAATCCAGTGGATCAAGAAAGCAGGAAAAAACTCCAAAAGATTACAAGGAATACAAATCTTACAAAGATGACAGGTAATTGTTAAAACTGTGTGAGTTAGGTTTTAGCTTCTAATTAGCCTTTAATAATTGTCAGCTTAATTGCTTTCAATTTTGACTGTGTAATCGAATGTTTAAATTTAAACAATTAAAATTATTTGTTTTACAGCAAAAATGTATTTGTCTTTTACACGGCTTATGGTGGATGAGGACAAAAACTTTGGAATAGCAAGCTAACACTGAAAAAAAAAATGACAAATTAATGTGTCCTATTATCCAGGCTACATCAGGAGGTTGGACTTCAATGCAGTGCATTTCTAGAAACAGTTTGTGTAAGAACTTTGGTTCGTTATGCTTGATTCCGCACTTTTTCAACTCATAACACCCAGAGTACAAGAATTTTAAACTGATATCTAGTGGTTTAACATGGGAGAGATGGGGGGGAGGAAGGACTAGTTTTTATGAAATAGCAATGTGTATTTATCTTTCAAAGTAATGTTTCCATGGATACTGTTAGCAGTGGTAAGAGTTATCGCAGGTATGACCTTTTCGGGTGTTGCATTAGAACCATATAAAATTGATCATCATAGAGTCAAATAAATAGTAGGAATACTCAATATCATAGATAATCGTTTTCTTGCTGTTCATTAGGTAAATGGTGGATTTTACTCGTGTTTTTTTAATTTATGACTGGTATTTGTATGTCATATGCTTTTGATTTCTATAATGGAGTTATGGCCCAAACCATGCCATCTGTTCTCACCCAGGGTGTACAGACTGCAGTCATTTTGAAACTTGGCCTTAAGAACATTCTTACTTTTTCCTACTCTTCTTTTCCTTGCCTTAAAATAACAACAACAAAAAAGTTAAAAATATTGAAGAACTGAACCTTATTCTTGAAGTTTCCAGACTGCTAGTTTTTAACTGGCAGGCCATATCATGTTTTTCAGTAGTTATGTAAAAAAACAAACAAACAAACAAAAAAAAACTGAAGGAGAATGGAAACAGACTGTGTCAAAGTTTAACACCCAATCATTTTAGTTATGTAATAATTTTAATAGGGGTTAGTTTGTGTTTTTTTTTTGACTTAAAAAATATCCCTTTTATTATAAGATTCAACAGGGTCTTTATCTTTTTTAAAGTAGCACATATTTTTTTGTTTTCTTTCTTTATTTTGCAGTAAACATAAAAGTAGAGAGCAAGATCATTCTCGATCTTCATCCTCTTCAGCATCGCCTTCTTCTCCCAGTTCTCGAGAAGAAAAGGAGAGTAAGAAGGAAAGAGAAGAAGAATTTAAAACTCACCATGAACTGAAAGAATACTCAGGCTTTGGAGGAGTTAGCCGACCACGAGGAACCTTTGTAAGTAGTAGAAGTACCTTTGATTGATGGTAGGACTTTACTTTAGAGCACTGTGCATAAGGAAAGTTAAAAATACATGATTTAGACATTGTTGTGAGTCATTACTCCTACATTCAGAATTAGTCTTGGAAAGTGAAATGGTTTTTGATAATAACTTCATTAAGATATGCCATTTAAGGGTTGGGAGGAGGGGCTGGAGCTGGGATGATGCTTTCTTTGTATACAGAGTAAATAATAAGTGTTTATCTAATTTAAAAAAAATTTATATATGTATATAAATTAGATACTTTTTTAAACTTTGGAATCAATATCTACATAGTGCATAAAGACCCAAGAGTTAAGTAAAGTTATTGAGATCTAGTTCTTTAATCACTTAGTTTTTGAGAAGATACCTTAAAACATTAAAAAAAAAAACCTAATCTCTGTATTACAACTATTTTTATTTTGCCTATTTTGCCTTCCAGTCCTTGCTTATATGCGTATAATCAGAGAAATCGTATAATTTTCTTTTTATTCTACATAGCCTACACATTATCCCCATATTTGCATAAATATGTTGTAATTATTAATGACTTCATAGTAGTGCATTTTCTTGACTCTTCAATTTCTATATTCAGATTCCTACTGTAAGCGAGTATCCAGTCAATTATTAGTAGGGTTCATTAATTAGATCATTTAGGAAAGAGAAGAGCTTTGCTTATATGGTGATAGGTGTAGTTGAACACTTGGGACTCCTATGATAATTCAAAGAATTAGATAACTCTTTTGGCTAGTAAAAGGGAAAAGAACCAACTCTATTATTTAAAAGTACTAGTTCAGGCCATGAAAGTGCAGTCAGTATGCTAATACTTAGATTGACTGCATTTTTTCTTAACCTTTTTAACTTGCAGTGGGCAGAATTTTTTGCCTATAATATAAAATAGTCACCCTTTCTATCCTCAGTGGCTATGAAATTGAGATTTAGGAAGGAAATTAGGAAATATGTTTTTTGTTACTGCAGTAAAATTAGAGTTTGCATGTAACTAAATACCTTTTGATTGCATTACTAAACAACTTTGTTAATGTTAATCAGTTTCGAATTAGAGGCAGAGGAAGAGCCAGAGGAGTTTTTGCTGGGACAAATACTGGTCCAAACAACTCAAATACTACTTTTCAAAAGAGACCGAAGGAAGAGGAATGGGATCCAGAATATACCCCAAAGAGCAAGAAGTACTTCTTGGTGGGTGTTAGAAATCTGTGTTTATTTGGTTTGCATTAATTTTCAAAGCATACTGGGTGAATACATTTGAGTACAGGTATCCACTACTATGGGAAGTTTTCACCATAATGCAGAAAATCTTTTAAAAATTCATTACCCAGATGATTGGAAGTTTTGAAAATGTGGGTCCCTTTGGTCCTGTTTATACTTCATTGATAGCACCTATAGGCTGATCAGGGTAAATTTAAAATGTACCTGATTTGATAGCCACATTCAGAGAAGAACATTAACATATGTTTCATATCTGTCTATAAGACAATGACAGTTACAGAAACTTCTCATTAAGATTTACCTTCCATCATCACAGCTGTCTGTTTAAATGAAAGACAAAGAGAAGAATTCTTTCACAGTACACATAATTAAGGATCTCAGGGAGGTTGTTTACTTCCATTGGAATAAAAGGAAGATGAAAATTTACATGTGGAAAAGTTGCTAGCTACACTAATGTGGTGCTTCTTTGTGATACAGTTCCTTCTGAAGTAGTTTTCTAAGGGATGGAACCTAGAGGAGGTGGGTCCTGAAAGAGTTTCTAGGTAATGATGGAAATTTTCTGCAGTTTGACATGGGAGAAAAGAGTCCAACATTATAGACACTTTAGAAAATACCAAAACTATTACCAGAAACATTTATTTTTATCATAGCTTTTCAAAGAAGTCATGTTTCAGAGACTAGTTCTGAAGATTAGTTGTTTTGCAGAAGCAAGGAGGAAAGTAATACTAGATTTATAGAATCGTGTTTTTTATTTGGCTTTTTATGAATACACCTGAATACCCACAACTTACCTGCTGAGAGGAGAGAGCTATATGCTGAAGTAGATCTGTATTGTTTGAAGAATGGCAATCAAAAATTTATTATTATTATTTTTTAAGATTTATTTATTTGACAGAGACACAGCGAGAGAGGGAACACAAGCAGGGGGGAGTGGGAGAGGAAGAAGCAGGCTTCCCGCTGAGCAGGGAGCCCGATGCGGGGCTCGATCCCAGGACCCTGGGATCATGACCTGAGCCGAAGGCAGACACTTAACGATTGAGCCACCCAGGCACCCCCCAAAAATTAGTTCTATTTGACTCTCTTGGGTACTTTAAGACCAAGGTCTGAAAAAATTTTTAAAGTGTATTATGCATAAAGTTTACTCAATAAATGCTCTAAGGGGAAATTTAAGCTTGTTTAAATTGAATGAGTTGACCATGTGCACAGGGAAAGGCATTTTATTCAGTTACAGGAAAGCTTAAAAGATCTTTTTGATTTAAGAATTTATATATTCACAGACTGCTGTTTATGCTAGGAACTGTGAATGCAAAAACAAATACTGTATGATTTCAGTTCTTGGCTGGAATAAATATGGAAACAAATGTTCTAAATACATGTGATGGATTTCCTCCAAAGCAGGAAATGGAGGATTATTTCAAAGGAGAGAGTGATTAGGAGAGCCTTCAGAGAGGAACTGGGCTTGAATCTGAAGCTTAAAAGATAGGCAGGTGTACTGTAGATTGAAGGAGTGAAACATCTTGAGATAGAACTCTATGACTAGATGGTTGATGTAAGTTTGGTAAGATTAAGAAAAAGCAGGAGCCAAGTTGTGGAAGGCCATAATATCCTAATAAATTTGGATTTTAACCAGAGTTTAGAAAAACAATGTTTGTACAGACAGATCTGAGAGTTACTGAGTGTCGGAACTAAGGGGTTAGATATTAGAAAAGTTAAGAGTAACATTTATGAGGTCTTACTCAGGGACCCTGTATGTGGTTGGGTGTTGGTAGTGAGATGAGGGGATCTCTCTCTAAGATTGGGGATACAGGGGAAAGAATCCAATTTGAGGAGAAAAGTTCTGTTCTTGAAGTGCCTGGGAGAAACGAAGTGCAGATGTGCAATGGGTTGTTGATAAGGCAGATCTATAGAGAGAAAAAAAATCTAGGAGCCATCATTTTACAGGACACAAAGCCAGATCACCCAGTCGGGAGAGATTAAAAGGCCACCCTGTCAAAGTTAGGGTGAGGAGTGAGTGATAGTAAAATTGCCGTATTGTTCATTTAAAAAAAAAAAAAAATGCCAGAGAAGGAGACCAAATGTTAAAGGTTAGAAAGTTAAGAGGGAAGTGAGAGGTGAACAAGTAGATGGTAATTATTTAATATTTTGAATGTTTTACAAATAATTTAGGCCAGACCTTCATTTTTCTCTGGCATTCTTTCAGAATCTGGTGGTGTAATTTTTATCTTAAATTGAGACATAACATTGTAGTTTGGCATTTAGGCGGTAATTTTACTGATTAGAGGAAGAATGTGTGTTACTTTAAGAATTTAGCAACTTATAAGTAGCAGTAACATTTTATATGTTCCTATTCGGGCCTATATTTTAAAACCTTCATTTCTATGTAAAACATGCATTTGTCGGAGACTGATGTTCACTAGAAGTAAAATTAAAATGTTAATATATTTTTCTTACAAATCTATTGCCACAGTTAATTATTTTGGTTCTTAATTAATGAACCATTGAAATGACAGCTCTGGTTTTTACACGGATATTTAAATTTGATTTTGCTTTTGCAAAGATACTTTATAGACTGCTACCGCTGAGAATAGAAATATATTTAGAAGAGATGAGGTTGAAAAGTTAACAGGTATGTTCCCTTAGGTTCTTTCAGAATAATTGACAAACATGGAACTTTTGATATTAATGAAACGTTAATATTTAGTAGTAATAATAACAGTGTAACATGTATTGAGCATATGTACTGTGCTACGTAGGAGCCTTCCTAAGGCGCCTAATAAGAAATAAACTTATTTCATGCTTATAAAAAATCATTTTGAGATGAGTCCTTTATCCCACTTCTATAATGGGGTACAGAGGTTGAGCACTTGACCAAAGTTACATGCCTAGTAGAACAGGACTCTGAATTTGAACCCATGCCTTGGGCCCAAGAGCCAGGGTTCTGAAAGCACCCTACCATTCTTTCTCCAGTATTGAGTAATATTAACATTTGTTGCATTCTGTTCTGAAACTTCTCATCTCTAATCTTGGATTTATGCAAAGGTATGGTAGTGTTTCCAATAATAAGTACTCCAGAGTCTATCTTAGAATCTGAAATTCTATGGAGGGGTGAGTATGTGAAGAGTTGGAGCAAGTGGGAAAGTACTGAAGTGGACAGGTTCTCAGTGTTGATGTTGTCTTCTGAGGAAGAGAAAAATCCCTGGTGGGGAAAGGGCCTTAAGGTAGGAGGTTTGATCAGTTAAATTTTTGAAACTTGTTCATTTTGTGGAGAAGAGATAAGAGGATTCAGAAGGTCTTTTTTTTTTTTGAGATTATTGATTTGAGAAAGAGAGGGCACTCGGGTTCTGGGAGGGGCAGAGGGAGCAGGAGAGAGAATCTTGATCAGATTTCCCTGCTGAGCGCAGAGCCAGATGCAGGGCTCCCTCTGCAGGGAGTCAGATGCCTAACGGACTGAGCCACCCAGGCGCCTCCAGAAGGTCTTGTTCTGATATGGCCACCTGTGTTTATGTGTTTTGTGCATTACAAAAATCTCACTTCTCTGACCATTTATCATGTGAAGTAATTTTTAAAAATTGTAGTAGGACTAAAATCTTGGAAGTTAGAACTTGAGGATTAAGGGTTAGTATGCGTAGCATGAGAATGTTACTTAGCTGCCAGATACCCTCTGACAAATACAGTGTAGTCTAGCTGCTGTTTAATTTATACAGTTTCAGATCATTGGTTATTTAAAGGTAAAGGCTGGTTTAACTCTAGTGTCTGGCTTTGCCTCTGCTTTTTCTATTTCTGTAACTATTAGCTGCCTTATGGTAATCATTTACTGCCACCAAGATACTGGAAAATGTATTCTGTGGGTGATGGGCCTAAAGAGTAGTGGAAAGGACTAGTTTTGTGGCCTTGGGCAAGTAACTCAGTTTCTCTGTGCCTCAGTTTCTTATCTAAAGCAGGATTAGTAACAGTATAGGGTTCTTTGAGGATGAGATGAGTAAATACGTGGAAAGTGCTCAGAATAGTGTCTTACCCTTATTAATATTATTACCACTGTTTGAGTGCTTGCTTGTCATAACTGGGCTGGGTGCTTTTTACACCTCATCTGTGTTCCTTCACAGCTATCTCCCATTTTTAAAATGAGCAAGTAAAGTCACACAGCCTCTGTTGAGATTTAAACCCATGCCTCTGACTCCAAAACCGTTTGCTATTTCCCACAAATGCATAGAATACTGTGTAAACGCCAGGAACAAACACAAACTCTAGAGTTGTTTGTGCTAATATCAAAAGGGAGCCTGAAATTATGTAGTTGTGTGGGTATGATTTTGAGTGGCAGAGTATTTTAAAATATTTTATTTCAGGTTTCTATTAAGCTTTCTGATATTCTGAAATCTACACTTTTGACAGTTCCTAAATTCATTCTTTATGGAGTCCTGCACACCACTATTTAGTCACTTCTCATCGGTTTGGTAAAGATAGATTATTGGAAATTGGTAGCTGCTCTTTTGCATGGTGTGTTACTTGTGTAACTGAGCTTTGCAATTCATGCCGGGAGGGTGCTCTGTATTACCTGAAAACGCACAAAGGCACATTGTGTTTTGCAAAGGTGCTAATATCACGTAATACTTAAGAAAAAGATTTAGTGACTTCTGGACAGCTGGTCAAGTATTCTATAGGTTATACAACATTGTTTGCATTATACCTGTTGTCTCAGTAAGGGGCATTATTTTGCTTTATTTTCCATTTTTTATAGGTGACAAACTTGAGAGTTTGGTGGGCAGCAATTAATTAAATTACATTACAGGAGAACTTTGGCTTTTTGTTTTGTATTTTGGGATGTAATACTCATCTACTCATTCACAAAGTAAAGTGCTTTTCAAGTTTGCAGGTTGTTTTAATTGAACAATTTGTAATTTGAGGAATATCTGTATTTGGATATAGTTAATGAAAAATTAAGGTTAAAATAATAACTAATTAAAAGTAATAAAAAGCTATAGTACTTCGTATTGGTGAAGAAGAAATAAGTTGAGGTATTACTCTAGGGACCACGTGGTCATAATTTGGCATGTGAAATTCTCTAGCGTAGATGATTGATGTGTAAGATACATTGAATTTTAAATCTCAGTAGGATTTTAAAATCTGTTCCTATATGTAAGGTATAATTTATAGCACTTATTTTATTTAACAAATTTTATAGTGTTGTAATAATATTTTTATGGCTTTTTAATATCTTTATGACTGGCAATTTTTTGGGAAAATTATTGGTTACTTTATCTCATTTACATGCAGCATATTAGCCAGTGGACTTAGATTGAAATAATGGAGAGCAAAAAAGTCAAAATTTTGGAAGTTGGCAGTAATTTAGCAGTTGAAATTCTCCAAAAAATTGGACAGCTCTCAATGCTTGGGTTATAAGCAGTAAGATATAATTATTTGCTTTCACAATGGAAAATATTTTTGCCGAAAACTTCAGTGTTACTGGCTTTGTTTTAATGTGTTTTAGAACATTACCAATCTTACATACTCTAATCTTCAGAAGATGTATACCATGACTTATAATTTGGGGATATGATCATTTTCCTTATAAGAAAGACATTTTAGTGATGATTGTTTTTAACCTCTCTGTAGCATGATGACAGAGATGATGGTGTGGATTATTGGGCCAAAAGAGGAAGAGGTCGTGGTACTTTTCAACGTGGCAGAGGGCGCTTTAACTTCAAAAAATCAGGTAGCAGTCCAAAATGGACTCATGACAAATACCAAGGGGACGGGATTGTTGAAGATGAAGAAGAGACCATGGAAAATAATGAAGAAAAGAAGGACAGACGCAAAGAAGAAAAGGTAGAAAATTTCAGCTTGTTAAATGTGATTCTGATACATTTTTCTTCAGTTTTGGTGGGCCAATTAGTTAATTATTTCATTTTTAGAGACAGTGATTATTATGGATCATTTTCACTCTCCACATTTTTGCTAATCTTTTTTCTCTCTTTTTTTTTTAGGAATAGTAAATCTGAAGTGAGATTGCAACAGAGAGCAGAACTTGCACCCACCATTTTTTACCTGATTTTTGTTTTCAAATAAGAATGTAAGCATTTTACTTAAATTTTACTGTTTGCAAGTAGTCAATAGAAATTTTGTTTTAAGTCTTCAAATACCTTGAAAAATAGTAGACTGTATGTTGAAAATTGTACCGAAATAAAGTAGAAAATTGTTACGTACCATATTTGTAACTATCAACTTTTAAAAAATACTTTTACTGTTTTTGTTACATGCATTGTAATTCGCTTTGTCTATAAGATATGGTCAAGTACAGCTCTGTGAAAGTTCTGATTCTCTTCCTTCCCTGTTTGTTAATGTTTATTCTGAAGTAAACGTTAGCTCTACATACAAATCCCCGAACAGAAGTTGTTTATAGAGACCACACTAATTATTTTAACCGTATACATCTGTTTAACATTCTCCTTAATTCACAAACTACATTGTAGGGTGACTAATTTTTGAGGTGTACCACAGAAAAGGTTTTTACTTTGGTAAACTAAGCTAGTTAACATGTCAGCAGATGTTTAAGAGGAAAAAAAAGCTTTACCAATAGCTAAAAAGTACAAGCTATTTAAAAGATCCAAAAGTATGAGGTTTTTTTCTTTTTTTTTTTTTTAACTGAAAGCAAACAGTGGCCTACAAAAACTATTAGGATCCTTTACTTTTTGGGCTCAAAAAAAGTTCTCTTTCTATTCTTATTTGAAAGTTTGAGTCATGGTCTTAGATATCAGCTAATTTTTTTGAGAGAGGAACTGGTCTGTAGTAATACAAATAAAAAATCCATTCCTACCAAATGTATTACTTTTAAAAAAATAAAACAGAATAAAACCTGTAATCTTGGTCTTGGTATGGAAGAGGATTACGCTGCAGAATAACTTGATACATTAGAAAGATGTACCTGATTTCATATCTTACATATTTATTTGAGCTTCTGGACAGCTGAAACATTAGTTTGTAGTCTAACCATAAGGAAAAATAGGCAAACAAAACATACTGTTCATTAGTAGTATTTTAAGTAATTTGTTTTTCAATAAAAAGTTTTGACAGGAAGTTTGTTGCAGCATTGTCTAACTTGGTTTTACTTTTTTCCCTATAAAATGGCTTTCTTTTTCTTCCCAAGGGTTCTATTCTTCAGGTAGATAATCTTTCAGATGTGAATTACCTTTATGTTTATGCTGATAGCTCTTAAGATGAAAATCCGAAATAGTAAATTTCAGTGTTTGTCTGCTCTATGAGCATATATAAAAGTAGTCAAATTTCATTTGTTAATTCAGCAACCAAATTAGTTGTATATGTTTGCATTAAAAGGAGGTAATGCTTATTCTTTTAGTGTAAACTTTCAGAGATCTTAAGTACATGGATCTTTCGTCCTCACTTGATGATTTGCAGTGCTCCTAGCACCTTGATTGCAGCCAGGGGCATTTGCTAAGAACTGTAAGAGGGAAAAATATGAAAAAAAAAAACCTCAATATATGTGATGTGTATGGCCCTGGGATCTTTAGTATTGCATGATTTCTCCTATCTTGTCTTTTCTGAAATTGTTACAGAGCAGAGGAAATACTGTTAAAGCAAGTTTGTTATTGCATTAATCAGGACACAGCTAATTTCTTCTAGTCAGAATAATAATTACATGCTAAAGCAACATGGATTTAATCTTCAACACAGTTCTCGAGAATTTTCACAACCATTTTATTTTATACAAATAAATTTAGCTTTTATTTTAACAGTTACTATTTAGTTAGATACTGAATCTCTGTGCATGACTATAAATGTGCAGTTTTGTTTTTCCACTTAAGACAATAGAATGGGAATTTGCTGAGAAATTATTTAATAGGGAGTGGGAATAAAGCTCCCTAGGTCCTATCAGCAAGTTATATTTTAAATGCAAATGCATTGCTTTAACCCAAATAGATACCTGATTTGGTTGCTTTTATTCTATTAAAATTCAGGAAAGGATTATACCAGAATTTAGTAGGAAGGGTGATAGAACTCTGCAATAGGATTCCATTGTGGATGTTACCTGTTTCAGAGCCAAGCATATGAAAGCCTGTGTTGTGTTTTTTTAAGCCACAATTTAAGTCCACACTTTACAACATACTATAAAGCTGAATGGTTCCTCTTGGTAAGGAATTTTGTTAACAAATGCCAGAAAATAATAACTCTTTGATACCTACATTAACAGACTTCCTTTTGCCTAGAGAAGGAAAATAAAAGTGAACCAAAGGATATTTCCAGAAAGGATTAAGAAAGCTGTTTAAGAAGGCCATGACTCAGTCCTTAGGTGTGTATACCTTTCAACATCCTAGGAATTTTAATATAAAATAGCAAAATATGTTTTTCCAATTGCATCCAACTTTAAGGAATTACTATTTGTTCCTTTTGTCACAGTTAAAATCAAGTGTTGGGAATTAAATTATAATTTGAGTAAAAATATTACCCAATACGAATGAATGTAGATGGCTAAACGATTCTTACTCAGTGTGATGTATATTGCAACAGGGACCCTTGTAAATTGTCATATGCCAATAAAATGTCATTAAGTGGTAATAGCCGTTGTTTGTTTACCTGATTTTGGAGACTTTTCTGTGTCTGTTCTATACAACTGATTTCTATGGCCTATTTATAGAGTTTAGAATACCAGCTCCTCTGTTGGTAAAATTACTGGTATGTTGTGGCTTTTGGGGGGCTGATAATACTTTATAAAACTCCTTAAATCCCATTTACTGTTTTTTTGTTTTCCCTGGGAAAATGGGAAATTTTATAGTGGATAATTCCGCTGTTAGAGAATACAGGAATTCCAGATTTCTAGTCTAGTCTTCCAGTTCTTGAGTTAATACAGGAACTTGTTAGCCATAATATTACAGAGAATCAGCATTACTTCTCTTCTTTTTAAAAACTGCAGTAGCCATTAACTAAAGAGGTTGGGTTTTGTTTTGTTAGACTTGTTCATTTTGAGTAAGATCTGGTATAATTCTTACCATGCCCCTCTTAGAAATTACTTGAAATATAAAGTGGACCATCTGTCAATTTTAAACAAAAGCATTTTCACAGATATTTGTGTGCTAAGACAAATATATTTGCCTAATAAAATGACCGATTATCCCTTTAAAACTTTGTTAGACAAATAAAGAGCTTTGTGTGGATGCTTAATGTATTATACTGGGTAATTTTAGTGTTATATACCAGTTTCCTACATTAAATAAAGTATGCTTATTAGGGACCTTTAACTTTTTTTACTCTAAGGTTTACATAAGTTTCTTTTTTTCTTTTTTTTGGGTTTCAACTGGAATCCCTTTGGGAGTATTTGTTTTCATATGGAACAGTATTACTTTCACGTTCAGAGAAGTATAGAGACCTGTTTCAATTTATGAGGTTGCTATATAGGGAAGGCAATTGGAGAAATAAAATTTATTGTCATGGGATTGTATTTGACGAGACTTAGTCTCTGAATAGTAGATCATGATATATTCTTTAACAGAATTTTAAAATATTATGTTACCATACATTTAGGGTTATCAAATATTGTTGAAACCATTGTTAAATCTGAATGTGAAGGGTCTGATTTCTAGTTGTTCAGTTCATTGAGGTAGATACTAAAAATTAGGAGTCCATGTCAATGAGTTTTAAGTCAACAAGGTTTATTACTCAGTTTCTTAGAATCCAGGAATATTTGGAAATTAGTTGTATTCCATTTCCTTCCTCAAGAGCCTTAGAGATTGTGTAGATTTATGAGCTATTCTCCTTATGTTTCTCAAACATTCAGTAATGATTAGTTTGTGTTGACTGTGCAGATGAAGCCAAAGTTGTACATTTAATTAAGTCTTCTAGTTCTCTTTATATTGTTATGTTACCTCTTACTTTAGCCTTTAAAAATGGATCCCACTGGTTAAAAAAAGAGAACACCGGCATTAGGGTGGTGCTTCACTACTAGGAAAAGAATCTCAAATAAAGTACCTTATTTGTAGTGATGTCTGCATAAGAAAAATATTTTTCCTAGACATTTTAGATGGTTTCCCACAGTGAACTGATTTACTGCACTCGTAAAATGCAGATGATCTTGATTCTTGCAAGTAGAAGAGGGTTGGGCAAATGGATTTTAATGCTATTCTCCTAAGAATCAGAATCAGATTTTTCTTAGTAATGTGGTTGCCCCGGCTTCCCGATGAGCACTCCTTTTAGTAAAAGTAGATGATAATTAAGTACACCTTAAAATTAGGTGACTTGGAAGGACTTCTATTCACACCATGACCTGTGTATTTGGCAATGATAACTTCCTGGTACTGTCATAGTAATTGGCGAATTTTATGGAATGTGTAAAGCCACAGAAAAAGAATACCATTCTCATCCTCCAGAATAGTTGTTTATTGGCTACCTTATCTGGCCCTTGACTATGGAAGGTCATAATTACCAAAAAGGGAAAACTATAAACTTTTTATTAGGGTACTTCTAAAGCTGCCTTGAGGGGAATGTTAAGTACACTTTGAATTTTTTGAAAGAAATGGAGTATCATCACCAAATATAAGCATGAAAAGAAAGTTATAATAAAATACCAAATTTAACTGGTTAATGTCAGTATATGGTTATAGTCTATGCATACATTTGGTGATGATATTCAAATTTCAAAATCACAGTGTTGTCTGTTTTTTAACCCTTGTAATCTGTGGTAAAGATACCTCAGCTGCTGCAGTAGACTCCTAATTTGGACTCTTTGACCCTTAAATTTCATTCATCAGTTGCCATCTAAAGGGATGTTTTTCATTTTAAAATTAATGTCATTTTTAAGTTAAAACCCTTCAGTGTCTTCCTACTGCCTAAACTTAGTCAAGCTGAACAACATGAGCTGGTTTTTTGCCTTTGTGCCTTACCCACTCATTCACTTACCTATCTTAAAATCTTAAACGCTAGCAAAAATTCCAAATTCATTTTTGGCCTCATTGAATGTAGCACATTCTTTTAGGCTAGCAGCTCATTCCATTTAAATGTCTTCCTTTCCCAGAATAAATGTTTAGTTTTGAGCATCATGCATTGTGTATGCATACATACTATAGATATGAAATACATGCTCCTTGAATGTATAGTGAAAGCATGATATAATTGTGTATGTATAGAGGTTTGATTGGTATCAGCCAGTTTATTTTATGGCTGTCGCTAAAATAGTCTAAGCTGCTTTAAAATGTGCTGAATAGATTTCAGGTTGTGGTGAACAGACGTTAGATCATTAATCTTTTTATACATGGCTCATGTCACTCTTGTGTATTGTTTCGAGTATCATGTTTTTAAGAGTAAACAATATGTTTAAAGGAAGGGGAACCAGGAGCTTGAGGTCTAAAATAGTGTCATGTGAGTAAGTTGGAAAAGGAATGTGTACTATAAGGATTTTATTTATTTATTTGAGAGAGAGAGAATGAGAGACAGAGAGCATGAGAGGGAGGAGGGTCAGAGGGAGAAGCAGACTCCCTGCCAAACAGGGAGCCCGATGCGGGACTTGATCCCGGGACTCCAGGATCATGACCTGAGCCGAAGGCAGTCGCTTAACCAACTGAGCCACCCAGGCGCCCCAGGAATGTGTACTATAAAGAAATGGTAACTGAGATGGGTTCTTCTATTTTATTTTATTTTATTCCATTGTATATATATATACCACATCTTCTTTATCCATTCATCTGTTGATGGACATCTTGGCTCTTCCCATAGTTTGGCTATTCTGGACATTGCTGCTATAAACATTGGGGTGCACATACCCCTTCGGATCACTACATTTGTATCTTTGGGGTAAATACCCAGTAGTGCAATTGCTGGGTTGTAGGGTAGCTCTATTTTCAACTTTTGGAGGAACCTCCATACTGTTTTCCAGAGTGGCTGCACCAGCTTGCGTTCCCACCAACATGGAGAAGGTATGTTTACTGTAGTATAGAGCAATGATGACTGGGATGGGTCCTTGATAGCAGTCCTCAAGTATTTATAGGGCTTTCCCTTTAAAGAGGAAATAGAGTCAAATTCAAATTCTGTAGGATCAGGAAGGACATGTTGTATTACTTTGTCCTGCCTCGTCATTTTAACATGTTCCATATTTAGAGGGGACAGAACCAGAACCATACGTACATAGACTTATTGACTCAATGAGCTAATTGACAACTAGGTTTTTTTTTTTTTTTTAAGATTTATTTATTTGAGAGAGTATGCACACGTGTGCGTGCATGAGCGGGGGCGGGGGCAGAGGGAGAGAGAATCTCAGGCAAACCCCCTGCTGAGCATTGAGCCCCACACCGGGCTCGATCTCAGGACCCTGAGATCATGACCTGAGCCAAGATCAAGAGTCAGACGCTCTTAACCTTAACCGACTGAGCCACCCAGGTTCCCTGACAAGTAAGAGTAGCTAGCTTGTGAAAAGCAAGTTTTCTGCTTATTAGAAGTATGGAGAATCTGGATCTCTGTCAGGAATGCTGTGCTGCCTGAAGCTAAACTTTTTTCCTAGTTCTCTGTATTACTTAATTCAGGATTAAGGTTACCTTTTAAAAACTCTCAGGTGCTTGCTTTATTAAATTGTATGTTATCAACTGAAGTTACCAGTGATAAAAAATACTGCATTTTGCTACATTTTTTTTCAGTGTTGTGATAGGAATGAACTTAGATTGTTTAAGATTTATGCCATATTCTTATCTTTGGGTGGCAAATAATTTGTTATTAGCTGTAAGATAATAAATCAGTCACTTGGAATTTTTATGATATAGGATATCTTTATTGCTGTTACTTGGGGCCATGACTGTATTGAAAATTATGAGTTGATTGTTACTAAAAGTGAAAAGGGCTAAATGTAAACAGTAGCAGTGATGTGTAGCTGACTGGGTGATCCAGAAGCAGAATAAGACTGGAAGGGCATACTTTATTTTTTCTGTGTTCTAGGTTTTAACCAACTCTTTTTAAGTGATTGACAAGAATTCAAGGCATACCTTCTTGTGAACATATATGACTGTAGCAGGAAACAGATTACAGAATCTAGGAAGTCCTATGAATATTCTTAAAAAATGGAACCAGAAAAATCAAGCAGCAGTTCACCTTTATGCTTTTAGAGAGGTCTAGCTGTAGTAGTCTATTTTTGTCTAAGACCTTTGGATTCAAATACTAAGCATAACCTAGATTTTCTTTTAAATAATTAAAGGTTCAAATAAAAAGAAATCCTGCTTTTAGGCTATAAACATTTAACTTAGATTTTATAATTTTAATATATCACTACAAGTAAATAGCAATTTACAGTGTAGATATTACTATAGTATAGATATATGGTAGACATTGAAATACAGTTTTAACTATTGTCAAGACAAAATGAGATTTTCAGGAGAGTTTAATTTGAAATATTTTAATAGCAAGGAAAATCTTGGTCTTAATTGCTCTCAAATAATATTTGAAATTTTTGAATAAATAATTGTAAAGGTTTAATTAATTTTAAAAGGTGTGTAATCTTTTAAATAGCACTGGTTTTAAGTGTACTGCATTGGTACTACCCCTGAGAGGCTTCAAGTGTAGGCAGAACAGAAGGAAAAGGGGCCTTAAGTATTTTTCTTTTTGAAATGTAATATTTAAATGAACTTTCTGGGTGGGTGCATCCCAATCTGGAGATCACATTTTCATGAGACCCTGTGGTTAATGTTGGAGAGACTATTTCTTATTTTGATAGAATGTTAACTTGTATTCTATCCCACTACTTAAGATAATTACAGTAATTTGAATTCACCTATCACCAGAAATTTAGCTTGTGGCACAGGCTAATGGGACTCTGCTGGGCAGTGGGCAAGATTGAGTACACACATCTTTCTAGCCTTTGTCCAAACCAGCCCTCAGCCTCTCTCCTTCCGTTTATTCAGTGAAAAAGTATGCCTGGCATTGGGTGTAAAGATGTATAAAAAATTCTTGGTGTTGGGGATCCAGAAGATAGCATGATGATTAACTATAATGTATTAGTAGTTTGGGAAAATGGAAAAATACATTTGGAAGGCAAAACCAAATATCTATGAACCGCATTTGCAATTAAGCTAGGTGATGAACCTCTAAAGAGCAGATGGGGAAAACTACCAGCCTGCCTGATACTGGTTTCTATGTGAATAGAAGGAAGAATTGAGGTAGCTTCTGAAAGACTTGAGAAAAGCATAATCTCAAATTAGTCAACTGAAACTTGGACTTTTGTCTTTTCCCTTGTGAATGCAAGGTATCCACAGTAAGGATTGGAGAGACTGGAGCAGTTTACCCTAGTGAACTCTCAAAAAACAGACCTGTCAAGACAAAACTCCCTTTTAAGGACAGGACCCCCATACTGAGGAGAAAGTACTGAAAGTGGAAGCACTAAACAGGGTAGAGACAATAGTAGGGCCTGGGTCAAACTGGGGGAAGGGAACACAACCAGGACGATCTTACAAAGCAAGCCACCATATTTCTGAATGCTACTCAAAAACAACAGAAAAGGTAACTGTAAAATTAAGCTTTCCTGAATCCTGCATCATTCTAAATGGCAAAAGTAATTTCACGTAAATGTGAGCAAGTGGAAAATAGTAATGTCAAATCTCACTAAAGGTTATCAAGATGGAGTACGTATGAAGGCTTAGAAAACATAAAATGGAGGAAAGCTCTCTGAAGAATGTTAGGGTTGAGTTGTCAGCAAAGCATTCGTGGAGGGTGTAGCATTTGACCTGGGCCCATCTTGCTTGCTACCTAAATCAGAATTGAATGTGAAGCTCTATTAATAGTGAAGGGTGAAGGCAGCTTTAGTGCTGGTAACTTGTAATGTTCTCAAGGGAAGTGGTGGTGTGGCCCTATTAGATGCTGTTTGATATCAGACTGGAAAGGGAGGAGGTTACAAGATCCACAAAAGGAAAAGACAAGGAACTTGAGAACGTTGTGAATTACTGATTCTATGTAGGGTTGCTGATCTGTTTGCCTTCTACATTGTCCAACAGCCCTCTCCTGCCCCTACTTTCATCATCGTCTAGTTTGGACTGTTGGGATAGTCTGCCAGTTACTTAATTGCAAGTCATTTCTGTTGTTCATTCCCTCTCATCCCATATCCAGTTATTTTAGTCAACAAGTATTGATTGCCCGTTGTATGTACTAGGCACGCTAAGTGTTTATTTCATTTTTTTAAGTTCGCCAACTCATGACTCCTCCTGAGATGAAGGATTGCAAACTCCACTGACAGGCCCGCGCCCCCCATATACTAGGCAGTCTTCTAAAGCACTACAGAAACAGCATGGGTCAAAACAAAGTACCTGTTCTGGAGTTTACATTCTAGTTTGGCGATAGGAGGAGCAAGAATGTACATGGTGATAAGTGCTAAAAAGAAAAATAAGAGTGGAGAGAGATGCCATTAAAAAAATCTCGGGGCGCCTGGGTGGCTCAGTCGCTACGCGTTTGCCTTCGGCTCGGGTCATGATCCCAGCGTCCTGGGATGGAGCCCCGCATCTGGCTCCCTGCTCAGCGGGAAGCCTGCTTCTCCCTCTCCCACTCCCACTGCTTGTGTTCCCTCTCTGTCTGTGAAATAAATAAAATCTTCAACCAAAAAAGCCCCACAAAAACAAAAAATAACAAAAAACATCTCCACTAGAATGTAATCTCCAGCACGGCAAGGACCTTACCGGTCTTGCCCGTTATTGTGTTCCCTATGGCTTGGAATAGTGCCTGGCACATTAACAGACTTTCCGTATTGAATAAATGTGGGCCATAGAGAAAAATATCCCCATTTTTTTTTTTTAATGTTTTAAGTTAGCACCGGGCACAGTTGACCTTGGTCATGTCACTCCAGCGCATCCTTACCTGAAATACGAAAAAAAGGAAGCTGCTGTCTCTTATGAAGCCAGTAATTCCAGATCAGAATTAAAAAAAAAACTGGGGTATCACCTGATATGACTTAGTCCTCACTTAAAGCATTCTCTAAACGTTTAGGCCAGGTTAACGTCGGGCCCATATCTGGTAGCCTAGATAACCAGAAGCGTTTGGTTAGTGAACCTTCTAAGTACTGCACAGCTACACATCCCTCCAGGACTGTGTTTAGCTTCTGCGAGTCCCATAAGCATATAATAGATGTTCGCTGAATGAAATGGTCAAACAATAGCGACTCCACGGCAAGAGTACCTGGGAGAGCGGCCCCGCTTAGGGTCTGGGTGTAGGGGACGACACACTTTCTCTGCGAACTGGCACGAACTCTGGATCGCGGGCCTGTCTCAAAACCCATAATGGCTCCAAAACGCCCGGCTGTAGGCACCAGAAGTTTAGCCTGGAGGAACCTAAAGACAGGTCTTGCACGTGTGTCACCATCTCCGCGCGCCCCCGCCCCGCCCACCAGCTGTCTATAGGCTTCTATTGGCTGCCTCGCGGGAGGTCCGCCCCCTAGAAGAAGGAGGAGGAAAAATCCCAGTCGGCGCGCCAAATAACCGTAACTAACGACGGCATTCCGCAGCCAATCACAAGCAGCGGTCTTTAGCCTTGTCCAATGAGATCGGGCACGGGCTTGGCCCGCGGAATTTGATTTTCGTCCAGGAACGCGGAAATTGCGCCAGTCCTGGGGGCGAGCTGCAAGGTGGGGGGGAGAGGCGAGATGGGAGTGCGCCTCCTGCGGAGGTACCCGGGCTGAGCGAGGGGGTTCCAGTGCCCAGCCCTGGGTCGGTGGGAGGCGTCGTTACTGTCTGTGGTCTGCAAACTGAGGTGCGCGGGCCAATACGGGTGGACGTCCTAGCGCTCCTGTACCAGGACGTGTGCACTACGAGCTTCGCAGACTGCGGATTCGAGGCAGCTTGATGTTCCGGTGGTTGCTCGGAGGCTCGACTTCGGAGGAGGGTGAGCAAGGCGACCATACTGGGTTAGGAGAGCCTCTGAGGAGGCTTGCGGCCAAAGCGAGTGACACGACAGGGCGCTAGTCTCGGTCTGTTACTCACTAGTTGGGTGACTACGTCACGTCGTATATCTGGAGTTCATATTCCTTATCTTTAAAATGAGGAGGATGGATGGTACCCCGATTCGTTTGTGAGAAAGAGCTGCTGTTCATTTGCTAAAGCCTTGTGTCGGCCCTCTGCCTACTTTCTTTCAAGGGTGATCTGAACTCATCCATCTCCTCAGCCCAGAGCTTTCAGGAGAGCGGAGACTTCGCTGTCGTAACTAACCTAAAGGCTTTCCTGCCAAGTGTCCAATCCATTGTTGGTTTATATTTATTAATGAAGACTTAAACATCCTATGAACTTTTAATGCAACTTAACTGATAAATTGAAGTTTCCTTTACCAGCCCATCCCCACTTCTCCATTCCTCTCTTTCTCTTTGACTTCCTTCAAAATACTGCTGGCCAAAAGAAATTAGTTGATGGTGTAATGTGAAACGAAAGGATTTCTCCAGGTTACTTAATACAGTTTTGTGCATTCGTTTTTTGTTTTTTTTTTTTTTTGTCAAGAGTAATATTTTCTAAATTATTTTTCCAGAAGGTATCAAGAAACTGATAATGTTTCCTTGAATTCGCTTATGTATTTGTTTCATCAATGTCACTCATACTGAATATCTTAAGAGAAATGCTGGAATATTTTGGTGTTCCCATAGACCAGGTAAATGTCTTTTAATGGATTTGAATGAACCTGTTGTATTTGTTGTTGGGTCTTATTTTGAAAATGATCTGTATGTAAACATTTAAGGTGAAATTGTTACTTCTTTTAAGGTGTAACAAGGATGAGTTTGCAATAGTATTCCTTTGGTAGTTTGAGTTAAAAAGGGGATAAGATTAGGGACACCTGCTGGCTTAGTTGGTAGAGTATGCCACTCTTGATCTCCAGGTTGTGAGTCTGAGCCCCACGTTGGAGGTAGCGTTTACTTAAAAAAAAAAAAAAAAAGGATAAGATTATTAGTAACCTATTTACGGGATAGGTAAAATGCCAGCAAAAGAAGCAAATGCAGCAAAATATGGATATGACTTTCATAGATAAAATATATTTTTAATTAGCTAGTGGTTTTATTTAAGGTAACTTAAGTTTGGTATTTGGATATATAATGCAAGTTATAGCTCAAATTCAGCATACATCTTGAGAGGATGACTTGGGTCTGAGAATTATAAGCAAATCCAATTTTCTCTACTTCTGGAGCATTACTACATCTAAGACAATATGCTTGGTTCTGCAGGTGATACAGAGTAGCAATACATGGTTCTTGTATTCATGATGCTTAAAATATAGTATGAGGAATAAGAAACATACAGACTATAATACAAGATTGAATATAAGAAAGAATAGTTGAGTTTACAGAATGGGCAAATTGTTGCTATTTGTTGTGAATTAGAAGAGAATAATAGTCAAGGATACTTTCAAGATTTTAAACAAAAGTAAGTTGAGGAGTGGTTATAAATTATAAATAGGCAATTGTTATATTATAAATACTATAAATGGGCAATTCAGTATGAGGAACTAGTTTGAGTAGGGAGCTAAGGTGAGCCAGATGTGCTCTTTGATTATATAAATACAAATATCCTGCACATAGTTAAATGGTTCTAGAATGTAGGAAAAGGGGGTGCCTGGGTGGCTCAGTCGTTAAGCGTCTGCCTTCGGCTCAGGTCATGATCCCAGGGTCCTGGGATTGAGCCCCACATCGGGCTCCCTGCTCGGCAGGAAGCCTGCTTCTCCCTCTCCCACCCCCCCTGCTTGTGTTCCCTCTCTTGCTGTAGCTCTCTGGTCAAAAAAATAAATAAAATCTTTAAAAAAAAAAAAAAAGAATGTAGGAAAAAGAGATTCAGATTTGAGGTTATCTGTATTATTTTGATATTTGAATTCATGGATTTTGACATAATGGAAGTTGTTGGATATTATTGATGCATTTTGAATTTCAGAAATAGTGGGATCAAAGATAATGGCAACTTGAGTAATGGTTGAAGATTTGCTTATCATTAGATTATTGATGACTTTAGGGGTTTCTGTAGGTGGAGAGCGGCAGCTGCCTTGTATTTTGAAGAATGACTGAAGAAAGGAGATGGCATCGGCACCTTCGTTTGAAAAGTTTGTGAAAAGAGATCAAGAGTGACCATCAAATTGAAATTTTGTTTTCTTTCCAATAGTAGAGATATTTCATATTTGCAAGCATTGGGGAAGAACCTCATAGACAGGAAAAAAGATTCAAATGAAATGAGCAGTGCCCTGGAGAAGGTAGTTGGAAAAGGAATATAAATAAATAAGCCTTGGAAAAAAGATGGACAGTCGAGGAGGATAAAAGTGAGAGAGGGTGGAGAGGTTTTGAATGGAGAGAAATGAAAATTGAGGTATGTCACCATGGAGTTCTCAGTTTTCTCAGTTAAGAGCAAAGTCAAGGCTACTGGCAGGTAATAGAAATGGTGGCATTGGAAATTTCAGAGATTGGTGATTGCTTTGGGCAACATGATAGAGAACAAAACATGTTCTGAAGGGGTTGCAGAATACCTGTGCAGAATACTCAGCTGAAGTCAGCGTGGATTTGTAGTCTTTCTGAATATTGTTGTTTTGTGGTTTCTTTTCTCCAGCTAAGAGTAGTTGGGGTAGTTTATTCAGCCTATCACTGAAACTATTGAAATTCTCTGCTTGGTAGGAAAGTCAAATCAGTAAAGTCAAAATGAGGGTGCTGGATGAGGAATAGAAAAAGGAGGGGAAAGCATCAGAATGGTGAAGATGGTCAATGGCAGTGAAGGGATGAGAGAGAAGAACAGGAGTTTGTCAGGATGGAGCTTGCAGAGTAAGACAGGAAGGTACCGTCCAAGTTAACCAAGAGTTGGGTGGCTATTTATGTACAGTGAGTAGCCCTCACTGTAGCAAAACCTCCAGGCCTGTGGTTCTTAGGAAGAGTGTGCATATGAGTGATCTACAGAACACTTTAAATATAATTGCTCAGGCTGGAGGAAATTCTAGTGTTAATAGGTCCAGGATCTGTATACTTCAGGCTGTGCTAGTCAATATATATGGTAGCCACTGGCCAGATGTCATCTTCAAGCACTTGAAATGTCTGAATTGAGATCTACCATAGGTGTGAAATATACAAGGGATTTTGAAGACTTAGTATGAAAAGAAGAATATAAAATAATGCCATTTTAAAAATATTGATTACATGTTGAAATGATAATATATACATATTGAGTTAAATAAAATATACTAAGAAAATTATTTCACCTTTTTCTACCTTTTCAGATGTAGCTACTAGAAAATTTATTTTACATATGTGGTTTGTGTTTTATTTCTCTTGGAAACCACCTTCCGAGGTGATTCTAGTATACCTATGGTTAAGAACTACTACGCTGTAGGATTGAAAAGCAACACAAACTTGTCTTTGCCTGCAAAGACTTCACAATCTAATGGAGCAAAGAGAAAACTGCAAATGAAATAAAGTTATATGTAGTTAGGTGTCCTATTGTATGGTACTCCTTAGAACTAGTTTAGGAATTCAGAGCCTAGGAAGCTCCTGAGAGCAGAGAGAATCAAATGTGTAGAGGAATGTGAATCTGGCATTAGAAGAGAGGTGAAAACACCTGGTTCCAGGGCTCGAGTTAGAGCCAGGCCCTCTGGGCACATGGTTAAGTGCTTGGCAGTTAGGATAATATTGGCTTGTCTTTGAAACGAAGGGGAAAATCGCTTAACCCAAAAGAGCTTATGTCCTTATTAATGAATAGTGAGTGGGTAATTCAGTTGGATAAACAGAACAGGGCCAAGTGGCAGAGAATCTTTAAGGGTGAGTGGACAATGAATACAGAATTCATGGAGGACGTTAAGGAGACTGAGCTAGCAGAACTGATGGAAGATTGTGAGGCTGGTTGGTGGAATTAGTATTTAATCTTAGAGTCAGGTGTTTGGATATGATTGGATACGTTCAGAACCCTTACGACTTAAAAGCAGAGGGATGGCATTCTGTGTGCCAATGGCTTCCGGATCTTACTCTCTAGCCCATTTTTCTCAACTAGTCAAATGGCTTCGATTTTTACCCACCATGTATTGTGTTTGCTGATGATTCCCAAATCCATCTAAATCCCAGATGTTTTTTCCTGAGTTCTAGGACTGTATATCCATCTGCTTATTGGATACTTCCAAGAAGATGCTGATAGGATGCTACCTATATCTGATGCTTGTAATAAAATTTGTCCTTGTTATGGGATCTGAGGAAAAATGAAAAGTCCAAGTTTTAATGCTTTTTAAAGAGAGGAAGTGCTTTCTTTGTGTTGAAATCTCTGCCAAGAGCAGAAATGTTATGTCATGTTTTGGGGAAGGTTCCTGTGGGAATAGTTTATACCAGTCTGGAAGGCCCAAGGCAAAAGACAAGGTGGTATTTGAATTACAGTAGCACATTTCATTTTTATCCTCTTTTTAAGAACTGACTTCTAGTAGATATATTGCACTCTAAGTAAAGAATTCTTAAATCATCTAGTGCCAGATTAATTTATTACCCTGAAAAGGATCTCACCTTTAAAGAGAATTACAGGAGTTTACTCTGTACTGCCTCATGCTTGAGAAACTGAAACTGTCAATTTTTGATTGGGCCAAAAGATATGTTTAGCTGGGAAGAGGGGAGGCAGTTTTTCTGAATAAAGTTCCCAAAGGTATATTGCCATTATCAGAAATAGAACAAACATGAATTTGTGGTGCTTTCTTAAAAGACCTTTCTTCCTGGAATATTATATAGGTTAACTCCCATCCTTTATTCATATATGACTAAAGTTTAATTCTTTGAAGAAAATACTTTGAATATGCCATTCTGTATTATCTTTTTCAAAATAAGTGTTAGTGCATTTACATCTGCTTTTCTTCAAAGTATATAAACAGGCTTTAACAGAGTACTTTTTAAAAACAACACTCTATGTATAAACAGGTTTTGCAGATTAGAGAAAATAAAGACTATGGATCAGCTCGGAGTATTGTTCGTATTATTGGGAAAATTCTTCCTCTAGAACCTTGTCCCAGGCCTAATTTTGAGGTAAGTCAGTCAACAGGCATTGTTTAAGTACTATGTATAAAATAATCTTAGGTACTAGAGACAGAGTAGAACAAAAGAAGAAGAAATGTTTCCTGCAAGCCAAAAACCTTTAGCTTATTCTTGGAAACAAGTCATTTCTTGTATGTTTTTGTGTTTACTTCTTTAAGTAATTACATTCAGAGTTGAGCAGGTACAAAGCAATACCTGAATAGCTTATTTTATTCTTCTGGTTTGTGTTTTATGATAGATGACATTAACCAGGGTAGAGAATACTGCTACATGTTTAGACTTTAGAATAACATTTTCCTCAGTATTGTTTCTTGCTAACAGGTGCATGTTTTTTTTTTTTAATTTTTATTATGTTAATCCCCATACATTACATCATTAGTTTTAGATGTAGTGTTCCATGATTCATTGTTTGTGCATAACACCCAGTGCTCCATGCAGAACGTGCCCTCCTCAATACCCATCACCAGGCTA
>NC_138376.1:104820877-104841167 GCF_054177405.1 Leptonychotes weddellii | reverse complement strand
AAGAATTCCTCGTATCAGTGAGGTCATATGATACATGTCTTTCTCTGTTTGACTTATTTCGCTCAACATAATACCCTCCAGTTCCATCCACGTCGTTGCAAATGGCAAGATCCCATTCCTTTTGATGGCTGCATAATATTCCATTGTATATATATACCACATTTAACAGGTGCATGTTTGGTTTTGAACATTCTTTTTCCTTTTCATTCCTGGATTTTTAATTTATGTAATTTCCATAGGCATGCATGTGTTTTACCCCTGCCCCCAACGCCTGCAGTGCTCTGACTTTTTTTTTTTTTTTTTTTGCCTTTTTTTCCTTTAGTTAATCCCGCTGTTGAACTCTGTAGACTCTGGTAACTGTGGATCTGTAGTTCCATCTTTTGCTGATACTTTGTGTGTGGCAAATGATGAAGAAGCCAGTTATCTCAGATTTCGGTAATTTTATATACTTTGGAAAATGGGATATGGGCTGTAATCTGAATTCTTGCACATGTTGAAGTTTGATCATACTAATTGAGCCTTTTGTCTGTCTCTACTACTGTGTGTCTTACTAATATCTTCCTAATAAGGATGACTAGGTGTCTCTCATTTTTATTTCCCATTTCTCTTAATGCAGGCTTAGGAAGGAGTAATATTAAAAGGATGTCAGAATCAGTATGTCCATTTTTAGGAGAAAGCTGTTTCCTACACTAAATATTTTATATATTTATTTATATATTTAACCAAAAGGTATATAGCATTTACTGTGTACCAGGCAATGATGTTAAATATATTTCAAAATTAGGATGTGTTACTGCTTGAGAGGACTAACTTATGTGTTAGTAATATTCAGATATAGGCTATCAGCACAATAAGGGTCAATTATTCAAATATTACGGCTAAATTTATTATGTATCAAACTGGTTTATCTACTTAAAAAAAGTTAGAATACCACAAACTTACCCCTAACATAATACTGAATATAAGGCCTTTCAATACCTTATATTCAGAATACGTAGAATTTCTAAGTAAATCAACTTCATTTCTAAATAAATCAATTTGTACTGTGTTTAAACCTAATAGGTAGAACAGTTACAGAATAATTATTTTTGTTTTACAGTCTCAGAGCAAGATTTGTTCCTTCATTCACTTACCACTTATGGTTACCTATAGCCGTTGTGTTCTAGATATTGAGAATACAGAGTTACACAAGATGTTGTGCTTGTCCTTAGCCAGTCTAGAGACAATCACGGGATAAAGAGAGCTTCTCCAATTTTTGTTTCTGTGTCTTTATTTATTTATTTTTAAAAAATTTTTTTTTTTTAATTTATTTGCGAGAGAGAGAATGAGAGACAGAGAGCATGAGAGGGAGGAGGGTCAGAGGGAGAAGCAGACTCCCTGATGAGCAGGGAGCCTGATGTGGGACTCGATCCCGGGACTCCAGGATCATGACCTGAGCCGAAGGCAGTCGCTTAACCAACTGAGCCACCCAGGCGCCCGTTTCTGTGTCTTTATTCCTCTTTAACTGAAAGAATTTATTGCTCTTGGAAAATTTCCCTCCGTTTCTCTTTCTCTCTCCCTCTCTCTCACTGTCATTGTCCACTTTTTCCTTCTACCCACAGAAACAGTATATGGAAACATGAAGAAGAGGAGAAAATGGAATTTTTCCATACTTTGCAACCAGTTTGGAATCCATTGTCACCTGCTGTCAGACAGAATAAACGAATGAAAAGTGACGGGCCTGTAGGTGAAGCAGCATTTAAAAAGATAGCTGCCCTCGAAGAGGAGCTGACTTTTCTCCGTACCCAGATTGCTGCGATTGTGGGAAGGCAGGAACCGAGAGCGAGAGCCAGTGCGCATGCGGGTGAGGGGGGGGGGGTTGTTTCAGTCCGACGGGGCGGGGCTAGCAGTTTGGTGGGCGCGCTGCCCAATGATAGTGTCCGTTGCGAGCGCAGCCTGTGAGTGACGTTCAGTAAATCTAGGATGTTGGGGTTGTGCAATTACTATGCGTGGTGTTTATTTAGAGTAAGTTAAGACACATTTGTGGTGAGGGGGATGGCTTTGGTTCCAGCTACACAGCTGAAGATTGTGCTTTTGAATTAAAAAGCCTGTTTTCTCAGGAAGCTTTTCTACCTCTTCAGAAAAGCACAAATTTATGAGGAAGGATATATTAATTTGAAAGAAGAGCATGCATTTGTAGCTTGAAGTTATTGCTGCTATCGTTCCACCAAATTCAGGTTGAATAATGTGTTCCAGATGATCTTTTTCTAAATGTTTTAGAGATGTGACTTGTTTTAAACAACACACACACGTAATACATACGTGTATCTCTACACATTCATATACACACATGTATAATTCATTATACATGAAATGTTCATATTGTATATTTATAATATATATAAATATATAATACATATTAATAAATAATAGCAATTAAAGTGAGATATACACATATTTTTTTTTAGCAGTCATCTTAAGAACACAGTCTTTTGGGAGCAAATCTGTTGTGAAAATTAAGTACTCAGTACCCATCCTAGGCTCTTGCCTAGAAAATAGTTTGTTTCTACAGTGTCATCATAAAGAGAATATACCAGTTTGAGTGTTTCTAACTACAAATTGTTTATTATGTTTTAGCTTTTTTAAAATAGAGGATGACATTCAGATTGTATGTTAATTACTGAAAAAGCACTCTTTATTTTCTTTTTAAAATGCATTCTCACTCTTCCTCCCTTTAAAGGCCTACACAGACAATCCTAATTGGATTAAAAATAAATTTATTCTTTGGTTTGACTGTTACAAAAATTACTAAGCAGATGAGATTACTTCTCTTTCCTGGACACCCTATCATTATTTTAGTAACATTACAGAAATTGTTCCTGTTTCAGTTCTAATTAGTGTTATGTGTTATGTTGGAGAGAATTTTGCATGATTTTTCAAAAGAGTACTTTGTTTTTAGGCTTCTTTGACTTGAATGACGAGCCTAGCAGTGTGGGACAAAGACCGTCACCAGGGACTGCTGAACTGAGTGCCCAACCAGATCCATTTTCAAGTTCAGTGCTTTTCCCACCCCACCCCCTCCCTCCTCCTCCTCCACTGCCCCCTCAACTTTTTTCTCCACAGCCTGCATGTTCTCCTCTCACACAGCCAGCATCTAATAATATGTGTGACTCAGATAATTCAGCAAATGAAATGAAAAAACAGCACCCAGGTGATAGTAAGACCAATTACAGTCATTCAAAAAACCAGGATGTTCCAAACATGTTGGATGTTCTAAAGGACATGAATAAGGTTAAGCTTCGTGCTATTGAACGGTATGTTACCATAACTTGAGAAATGAACCAAGTTCTATTAATGATGTTTTAATAATTTATTGTATTTATCAAAGTACGCACAGACCAGTCTTCTCTCTCATTCCTCTTTACTCCAATTGGACACCTCTCCCAGAAAAAATCATTTTCCATTTTTTTTTTACTCTTCTAGTGTCTTATCTGTATTTTTTTTTTTTTTTTAAGATTTTATTTATTTATTTGACAGAGAGATAGAGAGGGAGCACAAGTGGGCAGAGCAACAGGTAGAGGGAGAGGGAGAAGCAGGCTCTCCGGAGAGCAGGGAGCCCGATGCGTGGCTCAATCCCAGGACTCTGGGATCATAGCCTGAACTGTAGGCAGACGCTTAACCAACTGAGCCACCCAGGTGCCCCTCTTATCTGTATTTTTGAAACAACATACTTCTTTTGCTATTTCTTGATACTTTAACTGTATTTATTTCCCTTTGTTAAAACTCAGGAGTATATGTTCTCCCAGCCATCCTATCCTCTAACACATACACACAGATACACCTCTTGTTTCATCTTCCCAATATAATTAAATCCTTAGTTTTTACTTAAATCAGTAATCAGAATTTACATCCTTATAACAGTAAACATTCACAAGTAAGCCATTTCCTATGCTACGATTACATTTTGTTTGTTGAATAATTTTATTTTCTATTGCAGTTAATATCTCTCTGAGTTTCTTTCTCTTTTTCTTTTTGAAATAAATTCCCTGGTAGGAGGCCTCTGTCCTGTTCCAATCTCTGGTTCCCGCAAGCCTTCTGCATTGTGGCCATGCTGAGGATTTCCTTGGCCATCATCATGGGCATTCTCTACCCTCTCTCTTGTGTTGCCTCACCCATTTCTGGGGTGTCCTATCTTCCCATACCTTCCTGAGAAAGGATCTATAAAAAGGGAGATTATTTTAAGACCTTGCATATCTGAAAATGTTACTATTTTATTCTCAGTTCATTGCTAGTTTGGCTGGGTATACAGTGGCAGAAAATCATTTTTCTGCAGAATTTTGAAGACATCGTTCCATTGATTTCTAGCTTCCAGTGTTCTTGTTCAGAAGCTCATGTCATTCTCATTCCTGGCACCATGTATGAAACCTGTTTCTTTATTCTCGAAGCATTTAAGATCTTCTCTTTAGTCCTGGTGTTCGGAAATTTCATGATGCCATGCCCTGGAGAGTTCCTTTTTAAATTTCTTATGCTGGGCACTTGTGGACTCAATCTTGAGTTTACATTTCATTCAGTATGTAGACTTTTCCTCAGTCCCTGTTTTCAGGAAGGCAGCTCATCCCCCACCATCTTTGCTTTCATTAGCTTTCCAGATTTCAATGTTTTGTTGTGGTTCTTACCCACTCTCTCATAATTTCTTTGTCTTTGTGGGTATATGTCCTTTTCATTTCTTTACTGTCATTTTTGTAGGATTTCACAGAGATCTGCCATGTTCATCTGGAAATCCCTCAATGAGTTTTTTTTTGTGAGAAAATAAATATATTTTCTATATAATAGTGTTAGGAAAGCCCCTACATCATTTCATTATTAACCAGGTTATGATTTGATCCTTGTGTGAGGCACCTGGTACAGAGAAGAATGTTGTGGATAGATGGGCACACTTGTTCCAGCAAGAGGGCTGACTGGTATCACTGGGCCCATTCTGGCAGATGGTGACTCCAACTGTTACCATCACTGGAGACACAGCAAGGAGGCAGTAGACTCTCCCCTCTACCCCTAGTCTCTCAGTTTTCTACAACTAACCTGGCATTATACATTACTGCAGAATCAGATGAGGCTTCCCCCATCTTTACATTTATAGTCACTGTTCATGTTCTCTGCCTTCTATCTTGTTACTGTGAATGAAGTGTCATTGTTCATGTCCATGCTGTCTGCTGGGTTACTGGTTCCCCTTCTCTCTCATCTCAAGGATTTTACTTAAAATTATCCCTTCTGTCTTCTACATCATCAAATTTTCCTTCTCTACTTTATTCTCCTCACACCTGAGTGTTTCCTGTCTTCAAAACACGTATGTCCCCGGCATTATTGTTTCTCTGCTCCTCTTTCTGGTATAAATTCTTGTTGTCAATAGTTTATTTGCATTTCTCACTTCCTTCTTCTACCCACTGTCCTATGGTCTCTGTCCCCATCACTCCACTGAAAACTGCTCTTTATCAAGGTCACCAGTGACTCTCTTGCTAAATACAATGGTCAATTCTTATTGTTCCTCCTACCTGGTATCATGGCAGTATTTGATATGATCTGTGGTTCCCTCCTCCTGGGAACACTTTCTACCTTTGGCTTCAAGGAAATCACACTTGGTTTTCCTCTTACTTCACCGTCCATTCCTTATTCCGTTGCTTACTCTTCCTTCTGGGCCTGGTGTCTACATGTTGGCATGTGCAAGGCCCAGACCTCAGTCCCCTTCTTTCTATATCCACATTGTTTCCTTTGGTGATCTCACCGAGTCCTATGGCTGTGTATACCAGGGATATGCTAATGGCCTTCATATTTATTTTTCTATCCCTGATTTCTCTCCTCTGCACCCCATGCCTGCCTGATATCATTTGCCTGTCTCACATGTGTCTCAGGCTTCACATGTCCAAAACAGAACTTTTCCTTCCTACCTGTCCACTTCATCCACCTTGAAAACCTGTTCTGCCCCAAGTCTTTTGCATCTCAGTAAATAGCAACACCATCACCCAGTTGTCTGTACAGTCCAGACATCTAGAATCATCCTTTTCCTTTCCTTCCTATTTCCTTTCTGTCAGCATACAGCTCAAATGTGTGTACCCTCATGATCTAACTGCTGCCCCCAATCTAAGTCACCATCTCTAGCTTGGACTTCTGCAATAGTTTCCTAACTGGTCTCTCTCCATTCTTGCCTCCTTATCTTTTCTCCATATAGTAATCAGGGTGATCCTTTAAAAATTGAAGTCCAGGGGTGTTTGGCTGGCTCAGTTGGTGGAGCATGTGACTCTTGATCTTGGGGTTGTAAGTTCGATCCCCATGCTGAGTGTAGAGATTACTTAAAAATAAAATCTTTAAAAACAAAAAAATAAAATAAAACTTGGAGTTCGATCTGGCCATTCCCTGCTTAAAACCCTTTGGTGGTTTTCCGTCATGCTTAGAATATAATCCAGACACCTTGCTGTGTCCTCTAAGTGCCCCCAGAATCCAGCCCTTGCTTCTGTCTCTGACCTCATGACCTACTTCCCATGTCACTCTCTGCACTCCAGCTGTACCTGTTTTTCTTTTTTCTCACACATGCCAAGCTCCTTCCTGATGCATCCACTGGATGTTCACACTAACACTGACTCGGAGTCTTATAGAGAGATGCCATCTCCTTAAAGAAGCTTTTCCTGGTCATCTCATCTAAGGTGCTGTTGTCCCAGTCACTGTCACATTACCTACTTAATTTTATTCATAGCATGCATTGCTATCTGCAGTGACCTCACTTGTTCATTGATGATTTCCTGTCACCCATATCCATGGGGGATATGGCTCTACCCTCAAAGCATAAAATGGAGCCTGGTATAATAGTAGGCATTAAGTGAAGACTGAACGATTGGCCTAATGGTTTTCTTTTCATGAATTTGATAGTCCCCTTAAAAGTTCTTAAATATTTCTTTAAATTTTCCACTGGAAAATTAGAAAATTAAATAAATTAAATAAAGATCTTCAGGGGCGCCTGGGTGGCTCAGTCGTTAAGCGTCTGCCTTCGGCTGGGGTCGTGATCCCAGGGTCCAGGGATCGAACCCCACACTGGGCTCCCTGCTCTGCGGGAAGCCTGCTTATCCCTCTCCCACTCCCCCTGCTTGTGTTCCCTCTCTTGCTGTGTCTCTCTCTGTCAAATAAACAAATAAAATCTTAAAAAACAAAAAATAAAGATCTTCAGTACAGGGCACCTGGGTGGTTCAGTTGGTTAAGCGACTGCCTTCGGCTCAGGTCATGATCCTGGAGTCCCGGGATCGAGTCCCGCATTGGGCTCCCTGTTCGGCAGGGAGTCTGCTTCTCCCTCTGACCCTCCTCCCTCTCCTGCTCTTTGTCTCTCATTCTCTCTCTCTCTCTCAAATAAATAAAAATAAAATCTTTAAAAAAAAAAAAAAGATCTTCAGTACAGTGAGATATTTGATACTCTCAGGTCACAACAAGATTGTGGTGGAGCCCCACTCAAACGGTTTCTTGGTTTTCTGATTCCTAATTCATTGTGCCTTCCAGATTCCGTTCTTTGGCAAAAATATTCAACCTCTTGAAGAATAATTAGATTGTAATGTATCATGCTTATATTTCTGGTACGTTTGTCAACAAGGAGCTTAAATTACACAAACCTTTAATTCAAAAAAGTTTTTTTTTTTTTTAATAGGTCACCTGGAGGTAGACCCATTCATAAGAGGAAAAGACAAGATTCACATTGGGATCCAGTGTCTTTGATATCCCATGCACTGAAGCAGAAGTTTGCCTTCCAAGAAGATGATTCCTTTGAGAAAGAAAATAGGTCTTGGGAATCTTCTCCATTTTCTAGCCCAGAAACTTCAAGAGTGAGCTATCATAACGTAAAGCTAGTGTTTTAATTTTTCCGAAGGGTGCTGTGCTTCCGTGGCCGCCTTCAGGCTCCCGTGGAGCGCTTGCGCACAACGGGCCTTGCGCCTGTGCACCGGGACCGCCCATGTTTCTCACGTGTCTGTTCACGTTCACACGTTCTTTTCGCTTTTAGCTTCCTGTGAAGTCTTTTGAAATAAAACACTTGATTTGAAAAATACTTGTGCGTGAGTTGGTCAAGGTTTCTCCTGCCAGGTGCTAACTTGCCGTTGCTGTCTGCAGTTGGAGCGGGGTGTCCGAAACTCGGAGAGACCAGAGAACAGGCACAGACTCAGCCTCCCCAGAGTGAAATGAAGACTCCCACTATTTTTCCTCAAATGTAAAGACTGGGTTATTTAGTTAAATAGAATGTTAACAGTGCTTTTAAAAAGGCAACTGGGATCATAATCATCTTCAGTGATAATGCTTCTTGGTTGTTTAAAAGGACACATACCTGTATTTCAAACACTTGACCCTTGAGATTGCCTTTTTTTTTAAATTTAATTTTATTATATAAGTCAATCAGAGAAAGACATGTACCATACGATCTCACTGATAGGAATTCTTAATCTCAGGAAACAAACTGAGGGCTGCTGGAGATTGCTTCTTATTGGAATTCCCTTTTCTTTAATTCAGACATTAGTTTGGGGCTCGCTTTTCCCATCCCACGGCTTACTCGAGGCAGTAGTACCTACGAGGAAGCCCTGGGAGCGAGGGGACCTGGAGGGAGGGAAGCGTCTGCCAGAGGCGCCCAGCGCGGAGGAGCCGCGCCTGCGCCAGGGGAAGGGGCGGAGCGAAGGAAGAGCGGAGGTGGGGGCGGGGAGAGCGGGCGCGCGCGTAGCCTCTGAGTTAGTCTGCGTGCGTGCGCGATGGCGGAGCTTCATCAGGTCGGCCCTGGAAATTCTTAACTCTAAGAAGGCAAAAAAAGTATAGTTTACTTTAGAATTATTACAATCATAAAGCACAAATGTCCTAAAAATAAATGTTTAACATTTGTGTAGAAATGTCTTAACTTGCAGGGTACTTTTTTGCTCACCTCTTTTGATCTTCACAGCAATCTCCTAAAAATAAATAAATGTAAAAATAAGTCAGTGTTGGGCGCCTGGGTGGCTCAGTCGTTAAGCATCAGCCTTCGCCTCAGGTCATGATCCCAGGGTCCTGGGATCGAGCCCCACAATGGGCTCCCTGCTCCGCGGGAAGCCTGCTTCTCCCTCTCCCACTCCCCCTGCTTGTGTTCCCTCTCTCTCTGTCAAATAAATAAAATCTTAAAAAAAATAAAAAGCATTACCTGTCTCACGCCTCAGAACCCCGAAGTAACCCTACATCTAACTGGCAGAGCAGAGACTGGAGCTTGGTTTATGAACATTTTAGGAAGTCCGAAAAGCTTCAGTTAGCTACGAGTCACTTGTGTGGGACACACTTCCCCGTGATGGTGGGTAAATGAGGGATTACTGGGTTGTCTTCCACTGCTCACTCGTCAGCATTTTATCCCCAACCACCTACCAGCGCCTTAGGGAAAGAACCATCTCTTTTCATCTATTTTAAGGCACCAAGCTTAGGGCTGGCCCCCCGGGGACTCAAACTGTAGTTGCCTGGGAGCCCAGTCTCTGCAGCTGAGCCCCTCAGCTCGCTCTGTGTCCTCGGCTCTGGGCGTGGTGCCTGACACACAGCCCAGTCTCAGATCCCTATTGATTGTTGGATGAATTAAACCTCAAGGGGTCGTTTGGTCGTTAACATTCTTCTACATGAGAATACTTTCTGGGTGAACCTTTGGCTTTATTTCCGTTTGGACGTCACATTTCGGAGCCAGGACAGCGAACTAAACGAAGAATTGACACAAGAGATGTTGACGGAGGCGTGAACAGCGTGAGCTGAGTCTACACCAGCAAGGAAAGACTGCAGAAGTGTGCCATGTCTTTCCCTACGTGTTGCAAGGATCTCATCTATTAGTGAAGTTGAATGAAGTGTGTGCACTGCGATCTATTAGTACAGGGGTCTGAAGAGTCTGGACTCTTTTTTTTTTTTTTTTTAAAGATTTTATTTATTTATTTGACACAGAGAGAAGTAGTGAGAGAGGGAACACAAGCAGGGGGAGTGGGAGAGGGAGAAGCAGGCTTCCCACCGAGCAGGGAGCCCGATGCGGGGCTCGATCCCAGGACCCTGGGATCATGACCTGAGCCGAAGGCAGACGCCTAATGACTGAGCCACCCAGGCGCCCCTGAAGAGTCTGGACTCTTAAGAACACCTGTCTCTGTTCTTGGAAGATCCAGCAGCTAATTGGCTACTGATGATAGGTGTATGGATTTCTCTTTTCACGTATATTAGTGTTATTAAAAACTGAATACACGCTTTGAATGATTTTCCTAAGAGCTAAGTAGTAAATGACTTAATGTGTCTCATAGGGTCTTACAAGAGGGTAACGGAAATCATTTTAACGGATTAAGAAATTAATGTATTGTACTCAGCAAATGATAGTATATTTGGATTTTTAAAAACAATTTTTTTTAAAGATTTTATTTATTTATTTGACACAGAGAGAGAGCACAAGTAGGCAGAGCGGCAGGCAGGCAGGGGGAGAGGGAGAAGCTGACTCCCCACAGAGCAGGGAGCCCACTGTGAGGCTTGATCCCAGGACCCTGGTATCATGACCTGAGTTGAAGGCAGACGATTAACCCCGACTGAGCCACCCAGGCACCCCTAAAAAACAATTTCTTAAAATAATTATGAATTCCTAATTTAAGAGTTTTTGAGTCTTTTAAAAATTGGTAGTAATCTGGCTTACTTGGCCTCCAGGGACTTAAGAGATTTTCAAAGAATATAAAGTATCATTTTTTCATTAGAATTGTTAAAGTTTGGGGGCACCTGGGTGGCTCAGTCAGTTAAGCGCCTGCCTTCGGCTCAGGTCATGGTCCCAGGGTCCTGGGATCGAGCCCCGCATCGGGCTCCTTGCTCAGCGGGGAGTCGGCTTCTCCCTCTGCCTGCCGCTCCCCCTTCTTGTGCGCTCGCTCTCTGACAAATAAATAAAATCTTAAAAAAAAAAAGGTTGAAGTTTGAATCATATAGATTGAATCTCCTAAAAATCCTTCCCAAGGTGATCAAGAATTATTCTTAGAAACTGATTTTGATTATTAGAAGTAGAAATACTTAAAGAATCTTGGTAAGTTTTGCCTACTTCTGTGTAAATATGAATGCCTATCGTCTTATTTTCTTTGATCTTGTTTACATTTATTCTCTGTACTTTTGTAAATAAATGTGCTTTTTGAACTTGGTTATTTTTTGTAGCAAATCAAATTCATGTTTTCTCCTTACTGATTCATAAGTTTGAACCTTTTTTTTTTTTGAAGAGTTCTATAGGGAGAGTACCTTGGGTAATACAGATGAAACACATATAGGGTTGGACTAGGTATTTTTCCCTCTTTGCCCATATACTAATGTCATGTGGAAATTTACATGTTCCCTAGATTCTTCAGCCTCTGCAACAGCTGGGGAGCTTAGGTTCCATTTGAATGGACTCGGCACCCACCCGTTTTGCCAGACTCTTTCCCTTTCAGAATAGCCCATGGTTTTCTTACTGTGCTAGAGAGTTGGTTGCTTGGCTCACCTTTATTTCCAACCCTTTTCTCCCCAGCCACCTGTCAGTTAAGAGTGGCCATCTGGCAGCCATCTTGTGAACCATGAGGAACAGGCTTTGGATCACAGAGATGTGAACCCTGACGTCACAGAGCCAATACCCTCCACAGCTATTTTGGACTTCTTGCTATTCGAGAAAGAGAAACAAGAAACATAGGCCTTCTGGGTTTTATGCTACTTGCAGTCCCAAACATTCATAATGACACAGCTCGTGAAGCAGTGTAGTTTGATACCTGCCTATTATTCCTTCTGTGTAGTTTTCTGATACTTCTTATCCAGTTATCAACTCTGTTCTTGCTGTTGTTCCTGTCCCTCTTGTATATCGCCCCACCCTGCTTTTTCTCCTCCATTGTCCTTGTAATTACAGGTTTCCTCCATCTGAAATAACTGCTTTTTAACCTACAAGGGAGTCTTGCATTTTCAGTTTGTTAGGTTCCTTATTCAAAGGTGTATAATGAACAATCTCTCCTTAACCAGGAGAGAGTTTTGGAAGATACCATCCTCTGCCAAGTAAAGTACGTTTCTTGACAGACTTCAAGTTGATTTTATGGGGGGCTTTTCCGTTTTATGTTAGAATGAATTTCCTGCCTGCCCAAAGCTCATTTTAGCACCATGATGCATGGGGATTGAGTTGGCCTTGGGCTCCCCTCTGTTTAGAAGCATGACTTCTGGTGCCCTGGGAGATGTAACCACATGCCCTGAAGTTCTTTAGGAAGCCTCCTGAAGGGCCCACGCTCAGGCTCCTGGCGACTGTGGAGCTCCTAAAGCTTAGGGACTCCATGTGGGCCTTCATGAGCCTGTACATGCACGATCTGATACCAAATGTTATTTATAAAATCATTTGGTTATGGTTTGGTTATATCTTAAACTTGCCTAAACGAGCTACGAATGCCGAAACTCTCTTCTTACAAGCTCTAGAAATCTTAGCTTAATTTTCTGACTCTGAAACACATGTTCTCCCATTTGCCTTAGAAGAGTCTCTCTCTCCTGCTTCCTCAGATGCTTTCATCCAAGTTGCATTCTTCCCAACTGGCTGCTAGTTAGTCCCTATAAACTGAGGTGTTTGAGCAAGGTTATTTGATGAAGGATTCTAATATGGGAAATGAAGAACGAGTGTTGGTTTTATAATTGAGACCACAGGAAGTTAACGCTCAGAGTCTTGACTAGCTGAGACATACCTATGAGGACAATGGTGGGTGTCGGGGCAGTGAGGGGAGAGGCTTCCTAAGGGTGTGCCCTAACATCCGGGGGCCCCAAATCGAAAGCAGTGGCATGGGACCATTTATGGGGAGGGGGTATCCAAGGGCCTTGCTTTTACAATGAGAATATATTTGTGCTCTAATTATGAAATTTAAATAGGAATTAGGTTGGAGGAGATGCAACCATTTATATGATAGCAATGAGGAAAGAGGATTTTAAAGCAAGTTTTGCTGGATATTAAATACCGACCCTCCTTAGATTGGAGACGTTGAGTATGCAATTGGATTTGATTCGAACTGAAAACGAAACAATACTGGGCAGGGGAATGAAGTGTAAGATTTTTGTATCAGAAAAGGGCTGTTGCAAGGGGCTTCTCTGGGAAGCAGACTCAGATGGAGATTCATGCGTAGGAAGCCCGTCTGGGTGTTAAGACCCTGCAAGGGAGGAGGCAGGAGCAGGTGCAGGGGAAGCCAAGGGGCGATGCGCCTCCATGAGGGCCCCGGCAGATGCCACAGGAGCGCCGAAGCTGGGGAAGCCCTTCAGAGTTGTCTCCCGGGGATCCGAAGGTGCTGCGTCTTTAGACTTTGACATTGACCAACCGCTGGGACAGGGGGCAGGGCCTTGAGCAAGCGGCCTTCTTCAGCCAAGGGCAATTTCCACCGAAGCCTGTCTGTCAGTTCTAAGACAGATCCCAGGGGCGCACCGAGTCCCTTACAGGACCCAGGGGCTCCGACAGTTGTGCCGAACCCTCCCTGCAGGCCATGACAGCCGGCTCCGCTGGTTCTGCTCGCCCGGAATTCCCCGTGCTCTTCGCCCCCTCATCCTTCCGCCAGACTAGTCCTTACACTTACTTCCAAGGAGACGTTTGCATTGAGGAGGGGTGGATGGCCTGTCTCCAAAGATCTGTGGCCCTTCTGTCCTCCAGGTTTCTGTGTGGGTGACCTGTGGTTGGTCAGTCACAGCCTTGGCCTTTTCATGGGAATTGCTTCTGTTTACAAGGGCTCAGAAACATTAAGCAGTTATTCCATCTTGTTGCTTGGAGGACCAATGGAAGGAGTGCTGGAAACGTGCCAGGGGAATCGCCTTATCACTTGTCTGGGCCCCGAGCTCCTCAAGTGGAAAATGAGAAGGCTAAATGGAGTGTGCCAGAGGTCCAAGACACATACTAACATTCTATGACTTACCTGCTGCAGCGGAAAGAGACATCATAGCTCAACTTAGTTACCATTTCTGTTTCTGTACTCTGCGCTAAATATTCTTCCCTGGAAGATGAGGTCTCTGGTGGGACACAGTGGGGAGGTGGCCTGTGGATCCCTGAGAACCTCTGGTACACTGTACTGGGGAGTCGGCTGTAATTTACCTTCTCGGTGACGGCAGTGGCTCTCATTTTTAGTGGCACTTACCATAGATCAGCTCCTGCTCTTGGTGCTTTCCATATATTGACTCATTTAATCCTCATAACGGCACTGGGTACTCTAGTTACCTCATTTTGCAGATGAGGAGCTGGGTGTAGAGAGAGCCTAAGTAACCCTCCATAGTGTTCACAGCCCGGAAGTGGCAGAGCTGGTGTTTGAACCCAAGAAGATGGTTTTCACATGTTTTTAACCCCTAGGCAACACTACCCATATTATAAATTTATTTACTTATTTATTTAGATTTTGCCTTATTCCAGAAAGTATTTAAGGCATCTTGTACAAGGATAGGTAAAGTCAGGCAGGATAATGCAACCAGAAACTCAGAGGAAAAACAAACAAAAAAACCCACAAAAACCCTTCAGGCTGCAGTTTTCCATATTCACCACAAGAAAGCAGCATAACATCGGCGAGCACGCAGGCTGACGTTAAACTGCTTTCACCACATTTGGATATCAAATTTTTTAAGTTACAGACCAAACGAAGTTAGATTTAGTATTACTTGCAAAAGCAAGTTTTTCTTTAAAGGATGTGCCTGAATTCTAAGTGGCCATGTCTTTGATAGATTTGAGATTACTCATGTCATCAGGCTAATTCAACTTTTTCCAACAAATAATAAATGCTCTGCGAAATTCAATGATAAAAGCAGGAGATAGTATTGCTTAATTGTAAAACTTAAAGATTGCAGTGAGAGTCTCGTCATTTCTTCACTTTGAGTTCAGTTATTCGTTTCACTACTAGAGAAAAGCACAAGGCTTATCATACATAATAGGATTACGGTTTTGGCTTTTATTCCAGTAAAGATTGGTATATTAATGGGGTGGAATTTTTACTAGGTATACCGTAATTAACACATGGAAATATTGTAATTGTTTAAAAGATGGTCCTGCCTTCTTTTTCCCTCCCTCCTGTGTTAGTCCTACATCCTCTTGCAGTTGAGATAAGCTGTGTCAAGAGCTTATCCAGAGAGGGGTATTCATGATTTCAGATCCAGCTACTGGGGCATGGAGTCTATGGTGTGGCTCAGGAGGGTCCCCTCCTGAGGGGGATGGCACTGTCTGTCCCACGTGATTTCTTCAGCTTTTGACTAGGTTTCTGCCTGGCCCCTGCATTAAGGACCCTTGAGTTCACCCTTCATGGGCAGGTTTTCAGCCTCGCTCTACCAGCTGCTGGCTCGGGGGACTGTGCTGTGTCTGCTCCTGCAAATGCTTCTTCCCGGGAAGCCAGACCGGGTTTTCTCCCTTCTCTAATCCTGCTCTGGTCAATAATGATGGTAAAGCACGTTAGCTAAACTCATTGAAAACTAAATTTGTGCTAGTCACTGCACTAGGCACCTTACATGTATTAATTTAAGTCATACTCCCTTCTTACAGATGGGGAAACTGAGGAAGAACAGGTAAAGTATTTACCCAAGATCATACTGCTAGCAAGCTGCTAAGCCAGGATTCAAACTCGGAGTTCCAGAGTCTCAGTTCTTGACCGACAAGCCAGCCCCTGCCAACGGATATCATCACCACCTCATCTGACTTCCGGAAGCAACATGATGCTTCTGGTCCCCAGAGCGCTATGCTGGCATAATTCTGTACCTTGACATTTGCTCCTTCCACCACATGGGAGTTCCTACTCATCCTTCCAGACATAGTTTAAAGAGCATTTTCCTCAGAAGCCTTTTCTGACTCTCCTTCCCCCACCCACCCAACCCCTCCAGGATTTCCCACTTTGGTTCACACAGAACCAGCACTTCTCTTTGCTGCTGGATTTATTGTAGTTATAATTGCTTCCCAGACTGTCTCTCCCCAACTCCACTGGGCTCTTTTGAACGACTTGAGGGTAGAACCTGGGTGTTATTCATTTCCTCCTACATACAAACGAAGATCATAGCGCTTTGTTATTTATTATGTTATTATGTGATGTTAATTAATGGGAACTTTGATGCGTTAAGAATGATGCTAACTATATAGGCCTTCTCATTTAATCACACCATTCAAAAGATCTTTTTTTTTTAAAATATTTTATTTATTTATTCAACAGAGAGAGACACAGCGAGAGAGGGAACACAAGCAGGGGGAGTAGGAGAGGGAGAAGCAGGCTTCCCGCTGAGCAGGGAGCCCGATGCGGGGCTCGATCCCAGGGCCCTGGGACCATGACCTGAGCCGAAGGCAGACGCTTAACGACTGAGCCACCCAGGCGCCCCTCAAAAGATCTTTTTATCTTCATTTCACGGATGCAGAGAACAGAGCTGATGGAACTCCAGTAGCTTGTCTAAGGTCAGTGGCTACTGAGTGCAAGGGCTGGATCGAACCCAGGTGTAACTCTTAGACTCTGCATCCTCCATTGACAAACGTGATAAAAGATACACTTGATGTCAATTTATTTATTTATTTAAATTTAGACTCGATGTCAATTTATTTCGTTAAAACTACACCTATTATTTAGTAACGGACTTTATCCAAAAGCATGAGAAATAATGCAAACTAACGGCTCCAATTCACATGGCTAGGAGATTTCTGAGCTGGGATTTAAACCAAGGCTGCTGAAGCCAAGGGCCGTTGCCGTCAGTCTGTGTGGCCCATGTTTGGAGGGAAAGATTTTTGTGAGGCCAGGCCTCCCTGGCCAGAGGGGTCAGGCTGAAACCACTGACGGCCCGAACCCTTTGCGGGATGGCGCGGGGCCTTTGGCTCTCCCAGGACCACCTGTCTGGGGGGCCTGCTGAACACTCCTGACCACACCGTGGAGCCTGGTGCACAGGTCTCTCTGCCCAGCCCCGAATTTCCTCCCTTCCTGTGAGTTCTGTCCCAGCATGTGTCACAGATCAGCCTGCCCAAGACTTGGCTCCGAGTCTTTGGAAAACTACGTCAGCAACAGTAACTATTTCTCCTTTAAGGATGAATTTGATTTCTGGAAGTAGCCACACGAGCGCCAGATCTGATGAATGAGTGGGTGACCAAGCTGGGTGATACCACGATTGGGCACAAATGAGGTGCGACTTTCAAGCAATTGGAGCCATTCTCTTGCCAGGATTGTGAGCTGCTCTGAAGGCATTTCCCAAAGACTGGGTCCAAACAGATTTTGAGCAATGGCTACACAGGGTGTGTTACCCAGGACAACGTTTGGAAGGACAATACTCTTTTTAAGCATAGAATTTCTGGTAGAAGTGTCAGTAAATCAGTCATAGGACTTTAACATCTTCAATATGTTTTGTGATTGATAGTGTCTGGTCAGGGGCCTGGATCCAAGATTTTAAGAGTTAGTTTTAACAGACGATAGAGTAAAATTTTGGATGAAGATGAAAATAGTCTTGTCTATTTAGGTCAAAGGCAAGTTAGTTTTGACAAAAACTCCTGAAGTATTTGCATCATAAATACACCGGTTTTCTTCTCTTTCTTTATGATATCCATGGGAGCTTTAGATGTGTCAGCTATTTTCTACTCGAACTGAATATTATGACCAAATTTAGTCATTAAAAAAGTAGATGGCTGGGACGCCTGCATGGCTCAGTCGGTTGAGCATCTGCTTTCGGCTCAGATCATGATCCCAGGGTCCTGGGATCGAGTCTCTCATCGGGCTCCCTGCTCGGCGGGTAGTCTGCTTTTCCCTCTGCCTGCCACTGCCCCCTGCTTGTGTTTCCTCTCTCTCTCTCTGACAAATAAATAAATAAAATCTTTAATAAAAAAAAAAGAAGAAAAAAGTAGACGGAAGGTAAAATATCACACATGCTAATTTCTTTTCCTTTAATGGCACGCGCCTCTTGCCAGGAATCTCTAACCTCATAAATTGTTGACACTGGTGATCGTCAGCTTGCAGTGAATGAAAACAGTGTTTTGTTCAGTTCTGCCCATCTTTGAGCATTTCACCTACGACATGCTGTGTGGAGCATGAGTTTCATCGTTTTTAGTGCAAGCTTTATTTGGTAAGAATTCCAGCTTTTGCCACTTTCAAGCTGACTTCAGGTCTGGAGTGTTAGGAAAGCATATGAAAACGGGCTCCTGTGCATTCCATCATAATTGTTCATCCCCTTTCCCTCGGTCCAGACGTGACAGGGGGAAGTTGTGACTAGAAAGAGTCTGGGCTCTGGGGTCTGGAGAGTGCGAGTCAGTGCTGTGATCCTAATTTATTGCATTGTGTCAGCCAAGTCATTTAACATCTTTTGACCTCAATTTCCTTCTCTTTAAAATGAATACTTTGGAGAAAACCCTATGACTAAATATTTAGAGGTGACAACGTGAGTATTTTAAAAGGCTGTATCACTTATCTGTCATTGTAGCAGAACAAATGGCCCAAGTATGCTGACCCTATTTCGTTAAGTAGACAAGTCCCAGATGAGATCTCCATTCTCCTATTTATTTTATTTGAAGGCCTGAAATATTTTCTCTTGCCCAATTAAATCATAGCACATCCTCGATCCCTTAAGGGCAATGAACCATGAAACATTCCTATTTCATGATCATGCCTCAAGAATCGTAATCACACAGGTTTGTTCTTTTGGATGGGATGTGGGAGGGACCATGAATTTCTGTATTTTTTGTTTTTGTTAATTTATTGATACATATTACCACCATATATGTACTTACAAGTGGATGTGCAGAGGTAAGCTGCGCAAAGGTAGGGAATTTTGTCTTGCTTTTCTCAAAGGTATAACCCTGGCATCTAGAACCCAGTCTGATCCCCAGATGCCTGCCAGGTTCCAGGAACCATGACTATGCCAGGTCCTAGAGATATAATAAATGACTTGAAAGCTCACCCCAACTGCAACTCTTGCTTAGCTTAACTCATAGTCATAAGTTTAGCTGAAATAGTTTTCTTATTTAAGCTCTATCCAGCCCAGTCGATCTATTTCCAAGACATTTAACTAACATATTTGGAAGATCAAAAATCATTCTAGCTTTGACTGCACAGAATTTTTCAGAGGTCTCCTGCTCTTTGTAGAGATTCATGGTTTACTTTTTTTTTAAGTAGCCTCCACACTCAACGTGGGGCTCTAACAGCCCCAAGATCAAGAGTCACATGTTCTACTCACTGAGCCAACCAGGCGTCCCTACTTTTTGAAAATACTTAATAGTTCAATGCGTGTAATTCTTTTCTCTTTGACCTTGAAGAACGTTAAGGATGCTAAATTTAAATGAAAATATTAAGATGTTTTCTGAAACATTTAAAGTGAAATTTATTCATATAATCATAAAAATTCTAACTATAAGGGAATAAACTCAAGAGACACATGGAATGGGATTAAGATGTTTGAATCTTCTCCACTCAAAACAAACAATAAAATGTATGTAAATTAAGTTACAAATAATAGAAGTAATATTTGCTCATAAGGAAATTCCAGTGAACACTTAGAGGATGCTTGGAATAGCATATCCATGGGGGATTACTGTGCCCTTAGAGTCCATCCAGAGACTTTGGGCCAGGATGGTGAGGGGAGTCAGGATGGCCTCTTTTAGAAGGAGGAGTTCACACAATCAGATATTTTTAACTGGAAGAGGAGATTGATGGAGTGCATGGTAGTTCTCTTCGTGTGGAGGGGTACTGATCTTCCTTCCTGCTCCAGAAGGAGGCGCCAGGCTGTGGACACAAGTTAAAGCAGAGCAGAAGGAGTGAGGAAGAGACGCTCAGCCTGGAGTCCCACGCCCTCTGAGGCCCCGCACTTCTGGTCGGACCTCCCAGACAGGCTGCACCGGAAGGATCTGTGGCCTGATTCTGACATTAATGTGCATTTCATTCAGAATATTTCCTTTCAATCAGCTGGCGTGTTTATTTCCCGTAACAATACGACTGATAAGGACACAGCAGCCTATCATCCCACATTGTGCATGCACTGGGGGTCAGTACGATGCAAAAGGAAGCTGAGCTTAGAACATTTTTACCTGGAAAAATCAGTTGAAGAACCAGGGGAAATATGCAGATTAAGCTGCGTGGACCTTCCAGGCAGCTATCACTGACTTCTTTTATTAAATTCAGGCTGCAGCCTGCAGCACCCCTGCATTTGGGAAGGTCACCTCCTCTTTCACACACTTTCTTTTTTTCTTTTCTTTTAATTTTATTTTATTATGTTATGTTAATCACCATACATTACATCATCAGTTTTTGATGTAGTGTTCCATGATTCATTGTTTGCGAATAACACCCAGTGCTCCATGCAGTACGTGCCCTCTTTAATACCCATCACCAGGCTG
>NC_138376.1:104807465-104820377 GCF_054177405.1 Leptonychotes weddellii | reverse complement strand
CATATCAGTGAGGTCATATGATACATGTCTTTCTCTGATTGACTTATTTTGCTCAGCATAATACCCTCCAGTTCCATCCACGTCATTGCAAATGGCAAGATTTCGGTTTTTTTGATGGTTGCATAATATTCCATTGTATATATATACCACTTCTTCTTTATCCATTCATCTGTTGATGGACATCTGGGCTCATTCCATAGTTTGGCTATTGTGGACATTGCTGTTATAAACATCGGGGTGCACGTACCCCTTTGGATCACTACATTTGTATCTTTGGGGTAAATATCCAGTAGTGCAATTGCTGGGTTGTAGGGTAGCTCTATTTTCAACTTTTTGAGGAACCTCCATATTGTTTTCCAGAGTGGCTGCACCAGCTTGCATTCCCACCAACAGTGTAGGAGGGTTCCCCTTTCTCCGCATCCTCGCCAACATCTGTCGTTTCCTGACTTGTTAATTTTAGACATTCTGACTGGTGCGAGGTGGTATCTCATTGAGGTTTTGATTTGAATTTCCCCGATGCTGAGCGATATTGAGCACTTTTTCATGTCACACACTTTCTTTCAAAGGACTTTTATTTATTTAATTTTTAAATTTGTTTTTAAGGAGACTTAAGGTGAGAGAGAAGTCAAATGAGCCCATTTTCGTTTATGCTAGATTCTATTTATAAGTACGCATGGAATTAAAAGAAAAATGTGAAGGCAATATATAGTTGTAAGTTTATTATTTTTTATTTTGAAAGATTTTATTTATTTATTTGACAGAGAGAGACACAGTGAGAGGGAACACAAGCAGGGGGAGTGGGAGAGGGAGAAGCAGGCTTCCCGCAGAGCAGGGAGCCCGATGCGGGGCTCAATCCCAGGACCCTGGGATCATGACCTGAGCCGAAGGCAGGCGCTTAACGACTGAGCCACCCAGGTGCCCCTAGTTGTAAGTTTATTAACAGCATTTAATTAGAATACTATAAAATTATGTGATATCCCCAAATTGTGTCTTTTATTCATTTATATTACTCGGGGGAAATTATTCGGTAGTTTCTGAGACACTGTAAACTTTGTTCAGTTTGGATAATGTTACAGCAGGCTTTCAAATGATAAGGAGTATTTTCACGTCCATTATCTCTTTTAATGTTCAAACTTTGAGGGGCAGGTATTGTTATCATTCCCATTTTATGGATGGAGATTCTTAGGCTCAGAGAGTTTACGGAATGTGGGAAGTCACGGTATGCTCCATAGCAGGGCTCGGGGCTCACCTGTCACCTGCAAACCCCATGATCTGCTGCGGGCTGAGGTATGAAGGATGAGGAAGCCTTGGCGAGAATACCAGAGGCAAGAGGATTAAAGATACGGTTTCTAAATGATTATCAGCTCTCAGTTATCTGCCTACTTGGATGTGAAATGGGACCATACAATGTGCTCTTTAAGGATATCAGCCTCCAAACCATCTCATTATATACGCTACGGCACAGATACTATCAGGAAATCCTCTTGTTTTCCCTGTACCGAACCCTCTTTTGTCTATGGGCATCCTATGAGTTATCCATCTGAGATGCATTCCTAGGGTAAGGTGTTTTCAGAAACAAGAGAAAACATCAGTTGTTGCTTCTAAGGTGTTCCCTCTTTACCCCCCACCTCCCTCTCCCCGCAGCTCAGACTCCCTTCTGACCCGGAGGGCAGGAAGAACTTAAACCGCCCCCCCCCCCAGGATCTGAGAAAGGCGGGGGTTTCATTACTAAACCTTCCTGTTAATCTCTTCTGCACCTTGACAGCTGGGATGGAGTTGCTTCTCATTGCTTCTTTCTATAGACATCTAAACACTGATTATTTTTAAAAGTATAGAGGTAACAAAATCATATTACTCCAAATTAGGAAATAAAGAGAATGTTGGGAACCCTTTGCTAATATGAATACTTAGCGATTTCCCATAGTTTATTTTAGCTCTCCTCCCTTTTGTTGTACTTTGTAGCATAATTAGGGTTGGCTATGTGGTCTTTGTGGAAAGAATCCATTCATTTTGAAATGTCATCGGGGAGCAAAGTAGAAATTACTGACACTTTCTCTGGTGATCTGGAGAAGCTCTAAGAGCTCAACTTCTGCCCCAAAGGACTTACTGAACTATTTTCCCGACAAAGGTGCCCCCCTGCCCCGCCACCCTTAGGAGAAATGCCTATTCCCAGCTGCTAAGAGAAGACAATTCTCTTCATATTATTGTGATTGCAGTCACACTGCACAGATGATGGGGTCCTTTGCTCTTTCATTATCATCTATATATTTTTCCTTTTCGCCACGCAGCTTCTACCTCCCCAGCTTTTAAGAACTGTTATAATAATTTACAGAAGAGGTAGCCACTCATGTACTTATCCATTCTCCACTGATTAGACACTTAGATCGTTTTTTCTAATATTTTGTTTGTGATTGGTCAGTGATGAATATGTTATTTTCATTGGTTTTTTATTTTATTTATTTCTTTGAAGATTTTATTTATTTGAGGGAGAAAGAGAGAGAGCATGAACTGGGAGGAGAGGCAGAGGGAAAGGGAAAAGCAGGCTCCCCACTAAGTAGGGAGCCCGATGCGGGGCTCGATCCCAGAAGCCTGAGACCATGACCTGAGCTGAAGGCAGAGGCTTAACCCACTGAGCCACCCAGGCGCCCCATCATAGGCTTGTTTATTTTAAATTTTAGTTGTTTTAAGGTATCCTTGGTTCACACACACACATGCAAAAGTGCAAATATGACCAAACGACTTAAAAGTAAGAAGCATATCACCCCAACCAAGGGGGGGTTGTTCCCTCTCCGGAGGTGAGTATGGTCATTGGGTTCTGTGTGTCTTTCCAGAGATGGTCTAGGCATGGTCTATGTGTGGATGTAGGTGTGCCTCTTTTTTTTTTTTTTTTTTTGCTGTTGGGTGGTGACTCAGTGTGGGCCAGAGAGGCTGCCACATGCAGTGTGGTCTGCAAGTGGGGTGCTTCCTCTTGGGGGAAGGGGCATGGTCTACTTCCCACCAAGGTGCCCCCCACTCACTAAGCCACCTGCTTGCAGGGCTGCAGGGGGACGGAGCGGAGGAGCCAGCTTTTAAGACTAGCGCCCTGGGTCGCTCTATCATAATGTACTTAACTAGTTATCTCTTGATGGAAATTTGCGTTATTTCTTATATAAACCTCAACCACACACCAGTAAATAACCGTCTGCACAAACATTTGTGTATTAAATTCCTGGAAATGCAATTGCTGATAAAGAGGGTGTGTGCGTTGGTACACGTTCACACGGATGAAGTCACTGACCAGAGCGGGCTGGTGGTGCAAAGAGTCGTCTGCTTTGGAAGTATCCAAGCAGAGGGGACTCTTCAGGGAGCGTTTGAAAGGCCATCCAACACTGGCAGGCTCCGGAGCCAGCTGGCCTGGTTTCACTGACCCTGGACAGTGATCCAATCCCTCGGTTTTCTAATGGACACTAGAAGAAATCCTAGGACTCACACTTCATAGGGTTGTTGTGAGTTTGTAGCTCATGCAAAGCTCTTAAAACAATGCCTTCATAAGCACTTAATAAATGTTAGCTGCTATCGTCGTCCCCATCATCGTGACTGGTCTTCTGGGAATCTTAGGGAGGCCTGAGAAACTTTCAAAGTCTCGATCCTTTGATTTAGGGAGCACCTCGGGTCCCTGGATTTCCGTTAGGGCCGACATCCATGATGAGTTCTCATTCTGCTTCCTGTTCGAACTTGCCACTGATTAGCTTCCAGAATCTGAGACTCGCCCGGGCTTGTCTTATTGCCTCTGTCCAGGAGGGACTCCTTCTCTGCCTCTTAGGACGCCCCCCGTATCGTGGCTAGCTCACCATCGCTCGGCGTGGCTAGATGTGCGTGCCCGCGCCCGGCGGGGTGTGGGGTGACCGCCTTGGCCGCTTCACTCCCTGGCCAGTCCTCGCCAGGGCCAGTGACAGACACTTTCCCAGGTGCCGCCCCGGGCGGGAGGAGCAGGTGTCCCCACTCACTGACTAATTGGCCTGGCTCTAGACCTCATTTTCCGTATTCGGGAAGGGTTTTGGCAGCAGTGTTAACTCCCGAAGTTAGTTAAATGTTGCCTGTGTATAAAACAGTTTGCCGCTCCATCAGAGCTTAGAAAAATTTCTTTTCCTAAAGGCAGTGACAATTTTCAATGTTACAAAGGGAACAAAGACATTATTTGCGAATTAACACATCAGTACCGAGTCAAATAAATATAATTCAAAGAGCAGACTCGGGCCATGTGAGTATGGTCAGTTCTGTCTTCCCCAGGGAGACCTTGGGGACATCCGCCGCGTTCTCATTACAGTGTGGCTGGCAGCGCGACTTGCTGGGGGCCTTGGACTTCTGTTTGTAGCTTTTGCGGATGTCATTTTTGCAAAATCAATGTGAGTGTTTGAAGCAGTCAGGTTTTCTAGAAGCTGTGTACTGGTTTAGAGAGCCTGTGAGTGTTCTGTGAATTCAGAGAACATTCACAGAGCTGCCTTTGGCCAAAGGGGCCTGTTTCAATCGCTCTAAATCACTCTCCCTGGCTGAGCTCATGTGTGGCCCAGAAGATAGACTGTGCCCTTTCTGTGGAGCTTTCATTTCTTACTCCTTGCTTTTTCCCTTAAGGGACAGAGCTCTGTCTCTGATTCTGCACATCGCTGAGGTGCGTACGGCACTAAAGCTGGACGGTGACATGTCTCCCTCAACTAATTACCCACGTAGTTCTGGGTGGCACAAGGTTATTATGGTCTCAAGCAAGCAGGGGTCTCCTTCCTACTTCCCCAAAACATTTCCCAGTGACCCAAGTAGCATCAGCTCTGCAGTTTACTTCTGGCTTCCGTCTTTTCCTGAGGGTATTTATTTATTTCCATTGTGATACATATCTAAAATGCAATTTTAGAAACGTGTTCTTGTTTTAAGGGGAAGCCAGATGTCAAAAATCTTTGGCTTTGTTGGTTTGTTCTCCAATTATGTGGTAGACGTCAGAATGACCATTGATATTGGGCAGGAAAAAATTTTACGTGAGAAAATTTAAGAGTAGCAATTTTCTTGGAAGTTTTAAAAAATACTACAAAACAAGAGGGGTTCCCCATTGAGTAAGGTCTTTTGTCATTCCAGGCCTGTGTCCACTTAGCTATTGAAAATAAAGGGTCATTTTATAATAATAATAATAATGGTTCGTACTTATAAGCTCTCTACTGTTTACCAAGTGTTTTCATAGACACAATCACCTCTGTCCCACTAACTGTGCTATTAAGTATGAGGTAGACACACAGTAATGACATGTGGCCCTTTTTGACCAAACCAAAAACAAAAACAGATCAATTTCACAAGGCTTCACTAAACAGAGAGGCCAGGTACTAATGACTGACTCCATTTCCATACTGCAACTCAGAGTTAAATGACGCACCCAAAGCCACCCAGGCAGTTAAGTGACAGAGCGCAGTCTGGACCCTAGCCCTTCTTCCTGATGCTAGAGCTTCTGTTCTATCAGGGGCTACCAACCATCCGGGTCTCTCTGAGAAAGGGGAGGGGGCTTCCCCAGGATGCAAGATTTCCCATTTTAAAATGGGGACAGACTTGGGCAAACCAGAGTGGTTAATCACCCGGCCACTCCATTACTCCAAGGGATACCCGACCGAGGCTGCTGGTGTTCTTCCAGGGCTCTCCCTCGGTCACGCTACGCTGACTGCCCCCGTCTCCTTGCATGTGTAGGTTTCTTCCTCCTCACTGTTCATCTCATTTAGATTCCCTCTCAAAGTCAACTGAGGGACCTCATCCTCTGTGAAGTCTTTTCTGACCCAGACCAAAGCAACAAGTCTCTCTTCAGTGAAGTCCTTATCTAATGCTATCTTGCATACTGTGTATTTGTATGTCTTGTCTCCCAACCAGACAGTGAGCTCCCGGAAGGCAAGGATTATGTCTCATTCTTCCTTGTCTACAAAACATTTCCCGGTGTGTGCTCACTTCCTTAGCTGACATAGAGTCAAAAACAGTCATATAATGATTGCGTTATTGACTTATGAATTCACAGATACTTTTAACCAGCTTCCTTCACATACCTTTTCTCATCAGTGAGAAAACTGCTTCATTTTCACTACTCTGGAAACTTCTCTAACTTCTACAATTTGGGGAAATGTGGAAATATCAACTTTAAGGAATAAAGCTCATGAAACCATTTACAGAAAGTTTGTAATGTTTCCAGGTATTAAATCATTTGCCCATGGGTTATTCTTTCATTTTTTTCTTTTTCTTTTTGACAGAGAGAGAGAGACAGTGAGAGAGGGAACACAAGGAGGGGGAATTGGAGAGGGAGAAGCAGGCTTCTGGCTGAGCAGGGAGCCCGACGCAGGGCTGGATCCCAGAACCCCCGGATCATGGCCCAAGCTGAAGGCAGATGCTTAACAACTGAGCCACCCAGGGGCCCCTATTCTTTTATTTTTTTCATTGGGTTGATTTTAATTAGCACTCTTGTTTTAGGTATTGGGTTTATAACAACAGGTAACACATGGATTATATTCCCAAGTTGCTCAAAATCAGTCAGAGAAACATGCACGTAAGTAAGGATGAGAATACCGTGTAATGGGTGCTCTGATATGGGTACTTTGGCTGTGTGAAGGAGGTCAGCCAAATCAGACAGAAGGTACTATTATTTGAACTGTAAATGTCCAGAAAGGGTGAGTTGGGGATGAGCAGTCCCAAAGGAGGGAATTGCAGGGGAAGGCTCACAAGTGGGAACTAGCTTGTGAGCTTCAGAGATCTGTAGGTGTTTGCAATGACTAGACCCAAAACTCAGGGTGGAGGGGGTAACATAAGGGGAGGGTGGTTGAGAGAAAGCTATAGAAAGGGCAAGGTTCACATTATGATCTTAGGGTTCTAAGTGAAGGAGTTGAATTTTACTCAGAAAAGCCACAGGGAGAAACATTAAATGATTGCAAAAAGGTTAATTAGGGTAGCATTTTAGAAAGTTTATTGGGTTGGCAGAGTGGCTTGTAGTATTACAGGTGGGGAATTGACTATGAAGCCTGAACAAAAGCTGTATGTGAGGAATGGAGACAAGAGGGTGAATATCTAGAGGGTAGAATCAATAGGGGTGAGGGAGAAAGGAATTAAGGACAACTTCCAATTTGTTTGGATTTGACTGACTAGCTGGACGGATGTCTCAGTCACTTACCAAAATAGGAAGTAAAAAGCAAGCTTTGTCGATAGATGATGGCGAGGATGTGGAGAAAGGGGAACCCTCTTACACTTTTGGTGGGAATGCAAGCTGGTGCAGCCACTCTGGAAAACAGTATGGAGGTTCCTCAAGAAGTTGAAAATAGAGCTACCCTATGATGCAGCAATTGCACTACTGGGTATTTACCCCAAAGGTACAAATGTAGTGATCCAAAGGGGCCCCTGCACCTCAATGTTTATAGCAGCAATGTTATACTATGACAATAGCCAAACTATGGAATGAGCCCAGATGTCCATTGACAAATGGATGAAGAAGATGTATACACACACACACACACACACACACACACACGCACACACACACACAATGGAATACTACTCAGCCACCAAAAAAGTGAAATCTTGCCATTTGCAGTGACGTGGATGGAAGTAGAAGGTGTTATGCTAAGCGAAATAGGTCAATCAGAGAAAGACAATTATATGCTCTCACTCATATGTAGAATTTAGGAAACACAACCGAGGATCATAGGGGAAGAGAGGAAAAAATAAAACAAGACAAAATCAGAGAGGGAGACAAACCATAAGAGATTCTTAATCATAGGAAACAAACTAAGGGTTGCTGGATGGGAGGAGCGTGGGGATGGGGTAACTGGGTAATGGACATTAAGGAGGGCATGTGATATAATGAGCACTGGGTATTATATAAGACTGATGAATCTCTGATCTCTAGCTCTGAAACCAATAATATATGTTAATTAATTGAACTTAAATATAAAAAAAGAAGAAGCAAGCTTTGTGGAGAAGATGTGTGCTTTTTTTAAAAGATTTTATTTATTTATTTGACAGAGAGAGAGACAGACAGAGAGAGAACACAAGCAGGGGGAGTGGGAGAGGGAGAAGCAGGCCTCTCACCTAGTAGGGAGCTTGATGCGGGGCTCAATCCCAGGACCCTGTGATCATGACCTGAGCTGAAGGCAGTCACTTAACCAACTGAGCCACGCAGGCACCCTGAGATGTGTTCTGTTTTGATGCATTAAGCTATCAGGGCAGTTTGGGTTTTGAGAAAATACAGATTTGATAACTGTCTCACAAACGTATCAGTGGTATTTGAAGCTTTGAGTTGGATAAAGCCACCAAGGAGACTTAGGGTGAAAAAGACAGGAAGCCAGTGATGGAGCCCTTGGGACGCGGACATTTTAGTAGTGAGTGGAAGACATGAAGTCTTCAAAGGAGATTGAAGAGTAGGGTGACCACCCATCCCAGTTTGCTCTGGAGTGAGCCATTTTTCTAGTCTGGTTTAGGAAGTAGCTCTTTCTCATTCTCCCTCCATAAACTGTGCAAGCCTCTGATGGTTATTCTTCCTCTACATATTTTCTACATGATTGGAAAATGAATGACTGCAGGATTGAGATGTCAGAGCTCTGGAGATTGAAAAAGTAGGCATTTGAACATCCCGGGAAACAGGAGAAAAAATCAAAGAAGAGCATGAGGTGGGAGTTTGCTTGGAACTTTATGAAGTGAGGACAGAGAGGGCTCCATTTACCTTTGCAGTTGCCGTCTGTGTCTTGTTTGGGACTCTTCCAAATGTGCTTTTGCCCACATGTCACCAAGACATTGGAAGTCTGCCTTCGTTATTCCTGGTAACTTCCATGGCTCTGTTCTAAGAAACTCAGTTAGTGGCATGCTTTCCCAGCATCGACAAATGACAGAGGGAGCGTGGTCTACTAGGAGACACTGCTAGGAGGAGCTGGGGTTGCAATTCTACTCCCAGGTGTTAGTTTACAGGCCACTCTGTCCAGATGCTGGTTCACCACTCTTGGATATTCCCATTCTTTGTACTTTGTCTCCTTTTGATATCCTTAAATTAAGGCTTCTATAACTATTGTGTCTGAAGTTTAGTGTAGTTGAACAATCATTTGTGGAAGACCTGTGATCTGCTAGACATTGTGATCTATGCTGGTCTTGAAGAGATGAATCAGACAGTTCCAGAGAAGATTGTGTCTGGGAACGTCAAATCCACAATTATGACACTAATCTGGCAACACCTACCACGGGAGCAAAATCACTTCTGAGCACCCCTGGGCACATACTGAAATACATATTAAAAGTACATACTGAAAACATTGCATATAGTGACCCTCCTTCCTTGAGTTCTGAGCAAGGCAAGAAGGTCGGGAGCTCATGTTTCCATATTTCCTGTTCATATGACCATTTAAAAATTTAAAAAACTTAAGCCCTTAGTATGTGACCCACACTATTCTAACTCATTTGCTTCCTGTAACAACCCTATGAGAGGTACTACTATTGTCTCATTGATCTCATAGAGGCATAAAGAAATTAAGAAACCATCCAAGGAGCACCTGGGTGTCTCAGTTGGCTAAGTGTCCGACTCTTGGTTTTGGCTCAGGTCACGACCTCCGGGTCCTTGGCTTGAGCTTTGCTTCGGGCTCCACACTCCGCAGAGTCTGCTTGGGATTCTCTCCTCTTCCCTCTCCCCACTTTTGCGTGGTCTCTCTCTCTCTCTCAAATAAATAAATAATAAAATCTCAAAAAAAAAAAAAAAAAAAGGAACCAGCCAAGGGATAAATAGCTAATACGTGACTGAGCCAGAATTCAACTTGAGGCAATCTGTAACCCTCCCTCTATGCTGATGCATAGTGGTGGACTATGCTGGCTTGGTGGACAACTGCTGGTTAATTGTATTAGAATGGTTGTTGGGGTGGGGGGGATGGGGAAGATAGTAACATCCCAAAGGTTGGATTCTTTTGGTGAAAAGTCTTCCAGAAGTTTTAGTAACCATCAAAACCAAGCCATTCTTTATTTTTCTTGCAAATCTTTCTGGGACTAACCCAATGTGCTCGTATAACTTCAGTACATTGTATGTTTTAGCACAATGACTGCTGACTTGGGTCTTGATTTGGAAATTAAACTCTGTTTGAAATTGGTGCTTGCTGTTCATAGTAGAATTACCACATTTAGCTTTTATTTCTAGAGAATGCTGGATTATATACCCTGTGATTTTGAGAAGAAGAAGCCCCTCCTGCATATAATGTTAGTAGAAGATGTGGTTGCATTTGAAAATCTTTATGGAACTCTCTGGAATTCTAAATAAAAATTCCAGGAAGGCTTGGAGTTTTCTGGACAGCAAGGTCACTTTCGGAGAAAAAGAGATATTTTATTTTCTAGCAAGTTCTCAAATTCTAAGAATGGTCTATTTCTTAAATTAAATGTCAATAAGAAATCATTGTGCCACAGGGATGTTGTCAAATTATCTCTTTTTTCTTCATGTTCTCTATTGTTTTTGGGAGCCAACTCTGGTCTGACGGAAAAAGTCTTGAGGGGAGTCCCTTTTTCTAGCTGTTTACTGGGCCTCTCTCTTTTTTTTTTCCCCGGAACACGGGCCCTGAACTTAGATTAAAATATGGATATTCTTGATTTATACTTTATAGGAGGATTGCCTGCATTTCCAGTGTTATCAAAAAATCATTCACCTTTCAATACCTGCTTTTGGTCTTTGCTCCTCTATGGTGTTCTCCATCATTAAAGAGTGGCCCATTTAATTGGTCAGGGAGAGATTTCTTTTTATTTTTCCTAACTTATTGTTTGTCTCCATTTCATCCAGAAAACTGACAGGCATGATGCGCCCCCCCCACCCCACTGTCACATCAAGCTGCCTAGGCTCTCAGTTGACCTCTGGGGACACAGTACAAAGGAAACTTGAAAAATGTCAGTTATACACCCTGTTACTGCCTCCAGATGGCACACAGAATCTATAGCGGTAGGATTGCTGGGCTTGGGTCCCAGAGGGAAAAGTAGAGCTGGTTGTATGCTAAGATCTCCTGGTCCTTCCTGCCCCCTTAGGGAGCCTGTTCCCACAACCCCCTTCCCTTCCTAGCTCTCTGGGTTAGGTACCCCCAACCATTCTCCCGGTATTTGTGTGCGAACTGCCTCATGCCCAGAACCTCCCTGGGACCATCACAGTCAATCCAGACCAAAGGTTACTTCTTCAAAGAACTCAGAGTCTCTTCATTTCCCTAAGGCTTAGAAATATATCTGAGAGGACTCTGTAAATCCCTGAGTCCCTCCCAGCCACAGGGGGAATGTTGGGAGATCTAATGGCTTGTTCATTCCACCCTCCCACTTAGTTTACCACCTACGAATGATGTTTCCTCCATTCATTTATGTCCTCCTGCATCCTCATACCCCATGTTATTCTAATCCAAACTTCTTTTGCCGCAGTTCTCCTTCCTGACCCTTCAATTACGTGTTCTTTAAGGCTCCCAGACCAGGACAAACACGCTCTTATATCCTCTGTCTCTGCACCAAGCATTCCTTTACCTTCCATGCTTTAGTCACAAACCATACCCTGTGGACACTGTTTTCTGGAAGTGAGTTCTCCCTAGTTGTTTAACTGTCAACACAGCAAAGATGGTCATTATTGTATCCCCAGTGCCTAACACAACTTGGTGCTTTGTGCATATTTGTCAAATAATGAATGAATGGATTGAAACATCTGGAACATTGGTGATGATGATGAGAGAGAAAAAGTTGAAATAAGGAACAAGACTCACATCATCATTTCCAGATGGCTGATGCCAGTGGGATATTGGAAACTTTTTTTAAGGGGAGGAGGGGCAGAGGGAGAGCGAGAGAGAGAATCTTAAGCAGGCTTTATGCTCAGTGTGGAGCCCAACACGGGGCTCGATCTCATGACCTGAGCCAAAATCAAGAGTCAGATGCTTAACTGACTGAACCACCCAGGTACCCTGGAAACTTTTTTTCTCAGACAGATCTGAAATAGCAAGGAAAGAATACAGAAGAAAGAAATGAAGATGTGCTTTCAATCCTCCTTTCTGTGAGACTTCTCTAGACTTAACCTCCAAATATGTAGAAACAACCCCACCTCAAACCTGAAGAAATCTGTCCCCATGGCATCGTTCAGGAGAAATCTCGAAGATGTGCAGGTTATGTATAGGGGGTGTGTGTGCAGGAGATGGGAGGTGAGGCAGGGAGTGGATGAGTGAGGAATGTCACGGTGTACTGGTCTGAATAACCCCCCCACCCCAACATTCATGTCCAGCCAGAAGCTCAGAATGGGACCTTATTTGGAAATACGGTCTTTGTAGATGTAATTAGTTAAGATGAGGTTAAATTGGATGAGAGTGGACCCTAATCCCATGGTTGGTGTCTTCATAAGATGAGAAGACAGACACAGAGACACAAGGAAGATGGCCCTGTGAAAATTAGGTAGAAATCGGAGTTATGCTGCCACAAGCCGAGAAGCATGAAGATTACTGTCAACCTCCGGACACTGGAAGGGGTGCCAAAGGATTCTTCCCTAGAGATTTCGGGGAGAGCATACCCTGGTTGCAGATTTCTACCCTCCAGAACCGTGAGAGAAAAAGCATGTATTGTTTGAAGTCCCCCAGTTTGTGGTACTTTGTTACAGCTGCCCTAGGTCACTCACACACAGCGGAGTAGTAATTTTGTTTCATCTTGCTTATTCTTTCTTTCTTTGTTTAAAATTAATTTTATTTTATTATGTTCTGTTAGTCACCATACATTACATCATTACTTTCTGGTGTAGTGTTCCACGATTCGTTGTTTTCGTATGACACCCAGTGCTCCATGCAGGACGTGCCCTCCTTAATACCCATCACCAGGCTAACCCATCCCCCACCCCCCTCCCCTCTAGAACCCTCAGTTTGTTTCTCAGAGTCCATAGTCTCTCATGGTTCGTCTCCCCCTCCG
>NC_138376.1:104789735-104807365 GCF_054177405.1 Leptonychotes weddellii | reverse complement strand
AGCCACCCATCCCTCCCACCGCCGTCCCCTCCAGCAACCCTCAGTTTGTCTCCTGAGATTAAGAGTCTCTTATGGTTTGTCTCCCTCTCTGGTTTCAAAATGAAACAATTTGCTTATTCTTTCTTAATGCTATTTCCCTCACATGGTAAAGAAAAATCAGTATCAGCTTTCTCCCCTTGTCACGTCTCCTCCTTGCCTCTTATATCCATTGACAGTTTCATTTGAGTTAGAAGAAACATTAAACAATCTCTTGCAGCAAATGGAACATAGACAGCACCACCATTGTTTTTGGTAGATAATTCCTACTCTTTACTAAGTGACAGCAGGTATGCAAGACGCTGACTGCCTAAGGCGCTCCACATACAGTAGCCCAAATCCTCACTACAAATCTGCAAAGTGGGCTCTATTATTACTGTTTCAGAAATGAAATTAAGTCTCAGAGGGCCCTTCTTACAAGTCCTGTGATCTCTATGGACCAAATGTGATGACGTACTTGACATCTGATCAGAGCCTTTACCAACCATGTATAAAAAAACATTTAAGCGTCCCTAAAGCCCTTAGCTCTGAATGTGATAAAGAGGAGACAATCATGTTCAGTCATTGCTTGCTCTCTGGTTTGCTCGCTAGCCCTGATATAACTTTATTAACATGCAGTAAATGGGGCACCTGGGTGGCTCAGTCAGTGCAGCGTCTGCCTTCGGCTCAGGTCATGAGCCCAGGGGTCCTGGGATCGAGCCCCCACATCGGGCTCCCTGCTCGGCGGGAAGCCTGCTTCCCCCTCTCCCACTCCCCCTGCTTGTGTTCCTGCTCTTGCTATCTCTCTCTCTCTGTCTGATAAATAAACAAAATCTTAAAAAAGAAAACATGCAGTAAACACTTGACATGTTCAGGTCGGGTGTTGTCCCCTTCGCCCACACCCCGAGGCAGTCTGGCTCTGGCACACGCCGAAGCTGGCAGCCCCGGAGGCGGCGGGGACCACCCGCCCCACTGAAGGCTCTCTCCTCTCATGCGGCCCCGGGGGCTGGTGTTGGGGCCCCGGCCTCACTGTCTGTGCCACGGGTGCCTGACAGTCAACGTGGTGCCGATGGGGTGGCTGCCTGCCACGCACACAGGGTGTTGGTGGGGCTGGACATCCCCCCAGCCGTGCCGACGGGACTGGAAAACCGCTGTTCAAAAAAGAAGTCGATGAGCGTGAGGAAAACTCTGAACCTTCCCGCTAGAGTTTAAGGTAAAGAAAACATCATTGCAAAAGGAGATTTTTTGAAAAGCTTTTTGTGAGATAATGAATACATTTCTAAGAGCTAAAGTCAGTGGAAGCATGTAGGAAATAGCTCGTAGCATGTTACATAACAGAAGTATTGAAAGATCCACCGGAACTTGTGTCCCCCCTCTCCGTCAGGTTCACACTTGAAAATCTGTCTGAAATTACAGAATGTACTTCTCCCTTATGCTACAGTCACACGATCAGCATTTTGTTTCCGCTTGTAAGTTGTGTGTGTGTGTGTGTGTGCGTGTGTGTGTGTGTATGAAAGTCCACTGAAGTATAAAGTCTGACTCTCCTGTTAGACGGGCCCAAACAAAATAGAGCAGTGAGAAGTAGGAAGAAATAATTAAAAAAACCCCTGACCCTTCATTCTGGTCCATTAGCTTACTTTGCTGACAACTTTTAAAATGCACATGTAATTGCTTCCTGGGAAGAAGAGTAGGGGTAGGTCATGTGTAATCACAGGGATAAAATAGGAGATTCACCTGCTAGTCCCATGCTCCTTTGCAAAGATGAGGACTGGGATTTGTCTCTCTTGGATTGTGTGATACAGTGGGGGACTTTCGTTTTCCCTGCAAAGGAAGCCAGTTAGTAGTCCTTCTGTAGGCAGCTCTTCCAGTTGGATGGGAAATACCTGGAGGTCTTTGGACCTCAAGTCCCTTAGGGACTTGATCTTTGTCTTCATCACTAAGAAGAGTAGACTCATAAACTAGGAGGAGAAAACCTGTTTTTTTTCCTGAACCAGATTCTTAGAAAGAATAAAAGTCTGCCAGGTAGCAAATGTGTTCCTGAAAAACAACCTCTATATTCACATTAGTGGGGCATTTATTGTTGCAACTGGGACTTATTTACTTGGGTTTAAATATTAACCTATTATTCTGACACAATTTTCAATTTATCAATCCAAATATATTCTTTAATTTAAGAAGTATTTATTCAGGACCTTCTGTGCAATACTATAGGAGAATATATTTAAAAAGAGAGTGATCCTGTTATCAAGGAACTTAACAAATCTGATTTCAGAGGGTGATGCAGGGGCGAGGGAGAAGATGTTGGTCTTTGCCAACACTTACTGAGTGCTTTCTATGAGCGAGGCCCTGTCCAGAGTTTTTGCATTCATGAACTCTTTGAATCTTCAGAAACTCCATGAAATAGGTCCCATTTTTATTATCATTTTACCAATGCAGAAGCTGAGACACAAAAAGTTGGGAAACCTGCCTGAGGTCAGACATCTAGTAAGTGGTAAAATCACGCCACAAACTCAGGCAAGCCAACCGCAATGTTATAGTATGTCTCAAGCTGGGCAGAACACACCCACATACATCAGGAATAATAACAAATAACTAATAGTCACTGACAATACTAGGGCAGTAAATGACAAATGGGGAGATCATCCTGGGTTGGTGTGGTCAAGGAAGGCTTCATGATATGAAAACAATATTAGATCTAAACAAATAATATCATCCATATCGTCTTGTTGGAGGTGTCCATTAGCCTATGGGAGGCTCTGAGAAGGACGCAGAAGAGAAACCTATGTGTTTAAGCCATTGTTCCTCAAACTTCAGGGGCCATGAAGACTTCTTTTTTCCAGGTAATGCTTCAACAACTTCCGGCACACACATTTTTTTAAAAAGGATTATTGATTGATTGATTGATTGATTGATTTGAGAAAGAGAGAGAATGAGAGGGAGAGAGTATGAGGATGAGCAAGGGGAGGAGCAGAGGGAGAGGGAGAAGCAGACTGCAGAACCTGACTTGGGGCTTGATCTCCCCGAGATCATGACCTGAGCCGGAATCAAGAGTCGGACGCATAACCGACTGAGCCTCCCAGGCACTCTTTTAAGGCTTTTTTTAAAAGCAATTTTGAAAATGTTAGTTTAGAGGAACAGAATCTATTTTAGGGCATTTATTTATAGAGGCTATAACTGACTTCCCTGCCTCTGCTGTCCATAGCCAGAAAGGATCTGATGAAGTTGCAAGGGGAAGGGCCACTGGAAACTTCTATAGTTAGGATTCATAGGATATGAGTGGAATTAGTTTTCAAGTTTTGTTTGCTAACTAATCCTTTCTAGCCAGGATTGTATTGTCATCAATTCTAGGAAGGGCTTAGATTAAACAGATGGTCGTCCCTGGCTGGGCTGAGTATTTACTTTATAATCAGAAACGTTCCTTGTATTCCCTGGTCTTATCAGGGTATCCTTAGTGCCCCAAGAACACTGTCTTCTTTTATAATCATTTTTACAATATTTTGTCCATATTTTATAAGGATTATTTCATGGTCGGGCTGGTCACTTATAGATATAGTCATGCCCAATGTCTATTAATGGTTCTTGTGTTTTCTTTTGCACAAAAACTGTACAGCCTAGAGAAAGCAAAAGATATACCCCAACTCTCACTTTGTAGACTTGTTTTAAATGATGTAGAAATTTACATTTTTTGAGGACCCTTTATTACAAACCATGCTGTATGTTTTATATATGTTTTCCAATTTTTAAAATTTTTTTTTAAGATTTTATTTATTTATTTGAGAGAGAGAGAATGAGAGACAGAGAGCATGAGAGGGAGGAGGGTCAGAGGGAGAAGCAGACTCCCCGCTGAGCAGGGAGCCCGATGCGGGACTCGATTCCGGGACTCCAGGATCATGACCTGAGCCGAAGGCAGTCGCTTAACCGACTGAGCCACCCAGGCACCCTATGTTTTCCAATTTTGACATCACAACCACCCCAGAAGGTAGGTGTTACTCTCATTTTACACGTAGGAAATGGAGGCTCAGAGAGATCAAATTATCTGCTTGGAGTTAAGCAGCAAGTGATAACAAGGGATTTGAATTCTGGTCTGTTGACCCCAGAGCCCACACTTTGAAAACACCATGCATTGCTTCCTTAAAAGGGGAAAAAAATTACTAAAGATTAAATCTTGCAATACTAGAATTTAAAACATTTCAGGCAATTGAATCAAAGATACATCGTTGCTTGGATGACTGAGACAAGGCAATAATGCATCTTCAAATCCTATCAACTAAAATTGAAAATTTTTCTAATAATCTCTCTGGCTTAGTTGGAAAAAAAAAAAATCCCATCGCGGACTGTTCTGTAGCTAAAAGCTCCCTGTGCAGTCATTACTCACATGTCCACTACATTGTCACGGAGGCAGGGCTGACGGGATGTTACTTGAGAAGTGCCTTTGCTTTGGGCCCTGCTCTAGGACAGACGGAGAGCACTGGCTGAGAATGTGTGTGGACATGTGAGTGCTGTGCAGCCGGGAGACACTGGCCTAGGCCGCCGGGGGAGCCTGTGAAAGACCAGCAAGCCTTTCGGGCCCTGACTCAGAGGAACAGAGCCATCACCAGCCAGAATTAGGGCTTCGGGGGCATAGATGCAAGGGAGATAAATGATCCTTATTTTGTTTTCAGGAGCTGTTTTTATATTCCAAGTATCTAGTGCAACCTCTGGCACATGGTAGATCCTCAATCAATACTTGTGGAATCGAAATTCAATTGCTTACATAGGCTTGACTTATTTCACAATGTCTCAGCTAGTTTCCTGGGGACATTTGGAAATCATGTCTGACTGTTCCTTGGAAAACCACTGGGGTTTCAATTTTGATTTTGATTTTATATTATCAAATATCCACACATGAAAAAGGGGCTTTGTATTCAGACACAGGGAAGCATGAAGGGATCAGTGAGATTTTGAATCCAATGTTAATAAAAAGGGGCAGGAAGAGACTATGTAGATACAAGGTTGTTCCTGGGAAACAAGGGTGGTGGTGTTTTTCTCCTCTATTTCCAGATAAGTTTAGGAGACTCAGTTGTCCTGCCTGAACTGTTCTATTGTTCTTGATGGTTTCCAGTCCTGAAATCTGCAAGATGATATTTTTCACAGGTACTTATTGAAAGAAGTCGGCTTTGTCTTTACAACCTAATCCACTCTACCTCATTCTCACTCATATATGAGTTTGACAAATGTGAAACAAAAATATCAGGACTCAGAAGAAGTGTAGAATTGAATGGTGGGAGAAAGAGAGCCTTCTTTCCCTAACTTGGGATTAACTGGCAAGTGAGGCCTTCATGGACCGGGCTGTTCCTGCAGCCCCAAGTAGAATGAGTCACATGGAGACCATGTCTGTATCTGTGCATTTTTCCCTTGAAAGTTTCCTCTCCTGAGCAGTGGGCCTTTTTTGTTGAATCTGATTGGTTTGCTGGTAACATGTTACCTGGTGAGAATCAGTATATTTTCATACTTTGATGTTTTTAAGAAATTACCTTTATTTTCAATTGTTCATCGAGACATGCCAATGGATATTTAGGCCACATTTTGAGCAAAACTCACAAGGTTTTTTTTTTCCCCCAAATCTCACATGTGTACACAAAACAACACAATTTTAAGGGTTTGCTTAAAAGAACAAAGCATAAGAAATACAGTGAGACACAAGCTCATAACCAAATTCAAATCAGTGAGCAGATCTGATTCAACATGAGAAAAGATTACAAAACAAGTCTGTGTTTTGTAGGAAGCACTATCTGAAGACAGTGTCGCCGGACACGCTCCAAATGCCTTTGTGGGAAGCCTTAAGCAGGTGGAAACGGAGTGGGATTTTTCCTCAGCCTAGAGGAGTTATGGGTAGGTCAGGGCTTCAGGAACGAGTTTCTGACTATTCACGGATGCTGTTAAAGGAGAAGCAGGCTTTGACGATCAGGCCTGGCAGTGATATATATTTTCTCTCTCTTCATTTGGTCTGAACTCTATTTTGCTTACTAAAAATAGCCCTTTGATTCCTTTCTTCTCAAGTACTGACAGAATTAAACTTGGTAAGTCAGCTATTGGTGGTCCATGGACCAGGAGGAGACTATAAAGATAAAATCCATGGATGATCCAACAGCTGTGTCTTAACTAGCAACAGAGCTCCTCTGTGGAAGGGGAGCCGCTAGTAGGCAGGGAAAAAAAGTTTTCACATTCTCTTTCTTTTTTTTTTCTTTTTTTGCCAAAAAGCAAAGAACTCAAGAAAACTCCAGATGGTTGAAAGGACAAAAATGCATCTAGTTTATGCATCGTGTCTCCTTTTACTTCAAATTTTGATTGTACTAGTAGCTGCTTCATAGTCGGGTATTTGGTGGTTTTCTTTGTGAGCTCTTCTTCAAGACCTAATTGTAACATAGACTTTTGTCCTATGAACTTGGAACTACTAAAAATGCCTCCAATCTTACTTATGTAAGTTACAATATAAATATAATTTAAACAAAGTCCATTTCTTAAACCCAAGGCAGAGGCCCCATTCACTAAAATAGCATCTTCCCTTTTCTCCACTGTATCATCCTTGACAATTGCTTTCCTTCATTTGATCTCATGAACGTTAAACACAGACCACACAAAAGCTCTCTCTGCATCATCAGACCAAAGTAAGAGAGATTTGGAAGCAGGAATACATTCAACATTTTCTCTTTTGGGGCCTCACCAAGCTGAGAGCTTCAGAGGATTAAAGCAATAAAGAATCAGGTGTCAGTTCATAGTTATTACAGAGAAAAAAAGTTAGTGTTAAGATTTCACAACTTCTCTCTTACCCATATCAACAATTTCAACTTATCAGCCACCCATTTCATGAGGTTTTCACACTTTCTCTAGTGCCATCTGACAATCTCTCCTACTTTAATGAAAATATAACCAACTTTCCAAAATTTCCCCCTAAACCTTCACTCGGCAAACCTCAGTCTCTCTACAGAAACTTATTACAAAACCGTCAAGTTTCGAACATTTCATTTGTATGTTAGGAAGGGACAAAACCCACAAGAGTTGCATGTAGAAAACGAGAGTCCGCTGTCAGTTTGTCAGCTTGCGAAACAGCTCGGTAGTGGCAGAAAAGATCAGATTATCGTTCCCCCGGTATAATGTTATTTAAAGGTAAGAAGAGAGGGACATGCCAATTTTCACGTAACATTCCTTATGCTAGAACTTTTAAGGAAAAAGGTTGAATGCATGGAGTTTAGTCACTAGAGAAGGATGCTGTAACAAACTGATTGTCCGACCAAGAGTCTGCAGAAAAAACGGCAAGCAGATTCCAAGGTGACTCTGTTAGCTAGAACCGTAACGAACCACGATGACCTGCCAGGAAGGTAAATTCGGTCGAAAAACTGAAATGTTTTCTTGACTTAAATAATGTTAACTTCAGCTAAATAATTGGGTAGTTGTTCACACGAAATTAAGGGAAAAGAAAAACCCAGTTACTACTAACGCCAAAGAAGTGCACGCCAACCATAAACCAAAGGTGCTTTGGTACTGTAGCCATGACCGACAAATGTGTGGTGGGAGAGCAGGGAGTTCCCTGATGGGTAGATGACAGGGTCATAGGAGGTTTGTGAGACCTGCCGCGTCTCCTGCGAGGTTGACACACCGCCACGGTCCAAGACAAGAGTCACACAAACGCGAGCTTATCAGCTGGCTTGTTGAAACAGAGTGTGCAACACGGGCGCTGGGTTGAAAAGTGACTTCAGGCTTGTTGAAAGGTCTCATTAATCTGAGGAAACGAGGCTCGATGCCATAGATGAAACACTATGGTCTCAAGCGGAATGCGGGTGAAGTTTCCAGAATGTTTCCTCAAAGACTTTAGTCGGTTTTGGTTTGTGACCTTAGCTGGGAAGCGCAAAGACGGGCATGGGACGGCAGTTCAGAAGGATAGCCGTGAGGATGGAAGTCAGGCAGCTTTCAGAAGATGAAAGATGTTTAAAGTTAAGGCCTTTATCTGCAAACAACAGTATATTAATAAACTCTATACCAGATTTACAAACGCATTCTCTTGGATTAAAACTAACAGGATTCTGTTCACAGTGCCGTTGTTTATACAGGTAGCAATCCCATAATACTCACGTATTTTGGCATGGGCATCAGTAGCGCTGCGTATTTACAGAAAATGGACACGTGTGCATATAAACATGTCACGGGATCTGAGTCACTGATAAAAGACAGATCGGCTAATGGTGCAAAGGAATGAGCTGTACAGCACCTTCCCCTCGGATCGGATGGGAAACGCGGTCTCTTAAACTGAGCAGACGCCAAATCTCTGGCCCAAAGCGGCATCAAGTCAGTAACGAAACAATGAACCCCCTGTTCAAGTTTGGGTACATTGAGTAATCTTAGTCCCAAGTTTTAGATCCATTGTCTAGTGCATAAAATAGAAAAGTTAAAAAGATCTATTATTATTTTTATAATAGTAATTATTATTAAAATAGCAGGTCCTTGCTCACGTTCTCTTTTGTGCTCTGGCACCTGAGATCCGACTCCTTGGAGCGCCCAGTGTGCTGGTGTTATTGCCGTGCAGATCAGCAGTCAGACGGCAAATGCTAAAAACGCTCTGGACTTAGCCACTGTCGCCTGTCACAGTGTGACCCAGGGCCCGAGGGGGACATGGCAGGAGCACCTCTTTCTTACTCCCCAGTCTTCTCCTTGAGGGGCCGACCTGCCTCCCCCCACCCCCCAGAATCGGCTCCCACGTTGCTGAATGGAGTTGCTTATTTCGGCAGCGAATGCTGAGGTGACGGATGGCTTCTGTACACTTGGAAAAAGGAGAGGAGGCAGGTGAGTAGGAGGAGGGTGGCCTTGCAGAGAGCCCCGGGGACGACACCCAGCGCGGGGCTGGGCCGGTCGCCGAGGCCCCCCCCCCCCCCCAGAGCTGCCACCCTCTCAGGAGGCCTCTGCTCGAGGAGGTTCTCCTTCGGTCTGCGTGGAGCAGGGGCAGCGGGGCTGGGACTACGGGGCGCCGCCTTTGGTCCCAGTCTGCTCCTGGTTCTCAGTCCCCGGGCCTGCGTGCTCTGCGCCGCCGCTTCTGTGCTGCTTGGGCAACAGGCTCTTCCACTGGGCTTTGTTGTGGGAGAGGTGACGCAGCATGCTCTCAGACAGGGCGCTGTGGCCCGTGAAACGGGCCCACTCCCGGAAAAGTGGCTCCACGATGTAGGTCATGAAACCTAGAACAGGCAAGGCCCAGTTCAGCCCCGGGAAGGCGGTACAACCCTCGCCTTCCTCCCTCCCAGACCCAGGTGGGACGCCGCTCTGTGCGCGACCCAGAGATACGGAGGCAAAAGATGACTCGCTCCCTACCCTTTGGTTTAGGAGCGCGGGGTGTGTCACCTAGGGCTTGTTTCTTAACCCCTCGGGCCTCGGTTTCCTCATCTGTAAAAAGGAGCTAGGAAGAGTCCCAAACCCATAGGGTTGTTAGGACAATGAAATGACTTGAGGCAAGTGAAATGCTCAGAGAGCTCCTGGCACCTAGTAAACTTTCAATACATGTTGGCTGTTATTATTTGCTGAGGGAGAAAGACATTTGGACAGAAAGCTAGGAAAAAGTCTGTGTGGGAGCTGAGGAGGGGGTGGGGGAGGGGAGGAAAGGGTGACTGATATCAGGAAGGGGCACATGGTTGTTTAGACCCATCTGGAGAATTCATATGTTTACCCTGTAGGATATTTTTTCAAGAGTATTGATCCACGGTTATGTTAAGCGACTAAATGTAGGTCAAGTTCACTCATCTTCAATACGGATTTTTACCTGCATAAAATCCCTATGTTAATGACCAGATACGATTGGTTGATATTAGATATGTCTGTTCTCTTAATTATTTTAGACTCCTTGTGTTCTAGTCATATTTCAGTGTTAGGGTGCTTTCCATATTAAATATGATTTATTAAAGCCAAGACGACTTTCAGTCTAGGCTGGGATGATTGGAATAATCACAAACTTGGACATACTTAGGTTTTATTGAAATGTAGGTGTGGGGAGAAAAGGCAAGGGTTTTTTCAGCATAACGAATTTTCCACCAACTGATACTTTATGTTCACAAGGCTGTGAATTATAAGGCTTGATTTGATTATCTTTTTATTGAACAAAGAGCAGATGCTTGGCCTTTGAGGATGCTACAGGGTTGGAAAAAGGATGCAGGAATGCAAAATGTTATTTCACATTTCTGCATTATCTCATCATATGTGAAATATGATTTAAGTATTATGAGATCATTTTAGCTCACCCAAACCTAAGGAGGAAATTTTAAGCCAACGATAAGGTTATATAGGGAGTCAGCAAGTACGGATTTCCTTGAATGTTCTTGTTTGCTATTCCTGAATTTTCTTCACTACCTCCATAACCTCCATATCTAATTTCTAATATCCTTCACCGTAAGAGAGATTTGATATTAGAAAGGCAGTTCACAAAATTATACTATTCTCAAGTTTAAAGTGTAAATACTTATCAAGTTTACCTTAATATGAAAAAGCTACAAATCCAACATTCAAAAATCTGGTACTTAAAAATCAACTCATTTTCTTCCTGACGTTACTAGGGGATTATCCCTCCGTATTTCTACTTGTCCGATGTAAAGACCTCTCATAGTAGATTAGGAAAGTAGATTTGAAGTCTGAATAGACACCAGGAGGTACTTTTTCAAATGAAAGTGACTTCTTCGCATTTGGGAAACTGTCCCATCCATTCCCAGTGCCTTGTGTCAAGCTCTCTCTTCTATGCAAGCAACCACAGACTGACTGCCTGGATTTTGTCCTCCTGGAGGGCTGGGAGTGGGGGAAGGGATACATGGTGGCCTCAGAGCAAACAGGGATTGAAGGCAAGCCTCTTTCTCCTCCTCCTCCTATAGCTTTCACCAATTAGAGATTCATTCCATCTAATATCTTCTTTCTAAAATGCAGAATTTGGTGGAGAGAGGGAAAGGGATTTTATTTTATTTTTATTTTTTAAAGATTTTATTTATTTAATTATTTATTTGACAGAGAGAGACACGGTGAGAGAGGGAACACAAGCAGGGGGAGCGGGAGAGGGAGAAGCAGGCTTCCCGCGGACCAGGGAGCCCGATGCTGTTCTGGATCTCAGGACCCTGGGATCCTGACCCAAGCTGAAGACAGACGCTTGACGACTGAGCCACCCAGGAGCCCGGGAAAGGGATTTTAAATCCCACTTCCACTTGGGTGAATATGAATGACTTAAACAGAAAATCAGATCTAAACCTGAGATGGTACGTGGGGAAATTCTCACTGTGGATTGGGACAGGAAAAGGAGAGGGGACAGTTTCAGCCCCAGGAGAATCAGGGCAGAGGAAATAGCTGCTTTACTTAAGACCCGCTGGCAAAATCCTCGTCTGGGAGGCTGAAGCCTGAAGCTCCCATCAGACTCTGTCTGTCTTTGGATTTTTCCAGTTTAGCCTGACCTACCCCTTCGCACCACACCTCCCGATCCTGACCCTACAGAGCCCGGAGTCGTGGAACAGAGACCGAGAACGATTTATGCACGAAGGGTAGTTTTATCACCACCTTCTCTTTCTCTCTATTGTTGGTGTGCTGGTGTAGCATCCCTGAGACTTTCCTATTCACTCAATCCCCGCCCCATTTTTTTTTGTTTTTTTTAAAGATTTTATTTATTTATTTGAGAGAGAGCACATGAGAGGGGGGAGGGTCAGAGGGAGAAGCAGACTCCCTGCTGAGCAGGGAGCCCGATGCGGGACTCGATCCCGGGACTCCAGGATCATGACCTGAGCCGAAGGCAGTCGCTTAACCAACTGAGCCACCCAGGCGCCCTCCCCGCCCCATTTTTAAAACAGGTATCTATGGTAACCACATTTTCCTGTGCTGAAAACCAGGCCATATGATCTGACAAAATAAATGTGTTCTCATAACAACAACAGGGTAGAATCTCTAAAATCAGGTCTCTCTTGCAAATCCAGGTTGTGTGCTTAACAATGTGAATGCTTTTCACAAAATGTCTTTAACAGGAGCCTGGCAAATTTCTTTCTAGCCAGAGCTTAACAAACAGGGCCCCAGGGTTGGGAATTTGGTCAGGGTCTATTCCTTTTAAATCGCATCTGCAGAACTTCCATAACTAAAGCAACCTGAGAGGGGGGGATTGGCTCCAAGGACACCAAGTCTGATTTCTGTTGATGCTGCTCCCCTCCCCACACTGTCCCAGGGGTTCTGTAGCTATGTCATTGCCCTGGATTCTTCCTGGTTGTTCTTTTTAATTTAATTTTTATTTTTTTTATAACACTCCCACCTTTTCCTTTTCTGGGTGAAAGAATCAGTTTAATTGTAGAAACAACATAACAATACTAAGGGCAATTTGGAAAAAAATGGATCACCAATAATCCCATAATTTCAATGTATCTATTTTAATATTTGCATACGTTATTCAAATCTTTGTAACTAGATTAATTTTGTTTCTATTTCCTGAGGATGACTTTATGACTCTTTTGTGGATTCGGTTTGACTCCCAGGGATTATAAGCATACTATTATTTGACTAACTTGCTCTGGTTTTCCTAATTTTCAGCTTATTTTTTTCTGATGCCCCATTCCCTCCCAAGTAGGGGCTTTAAGCCTTGAGCCTTTCAGAGGGCTGCACCCTGTGAATGCATTAAGCTCTCTGAGGTCTGTGGGAGCTAGGACATGTCAGGGCTAGTTTATGAGTAAGAGAGTTCAACTTCTAAGTTTGGTTTTAACTGGAAGGAACTGCAAGGGAATGAAGGACTTGCCTTAAATGTAGATGGAATTGGTAGAGTGTTTTAAGAACTGATAGAAATTCTTACTGGATCAAAAATAATTTCCTATGTGCCTGAAATTTCCACCATTTGATTTGTTTAATGATTTTATGCATAAAGTAATAATTATTTTAGATGCATTAGCATCACAGTTGAACAGTTTACTGCAATTGATTCTTGAGAATAAGACTGAAAGTAAGTTTTGAAGTGGAGAGTAGAGAAGCATGGGACCCTGGGCCACAAGCGATAACATGGTTTGCAGAGCATGGGCCCTTGGGATTGCGTTGGGGATGAAGGGTAGTGGGGCAGATTGGAAAGGTCCTCAAGGTTGATTCTGCCGACTTCCCACTCATCAGGTTCTAAACAGTGTGAACTAATCTGTTCCTCAGCAGCAAATAGTTGGTTCTCATGACTTTCCTTCTACTCGATTTGGTTTTGATTCGATTCTGAACTACGAAGTTAATAGAGGCTAGTTAAGGGTCTGACACAAAGCCTTTACTCCATTTTTCATAGTTGCTCAGTTGGAAATTACCCAGTAGATCAGTCATGATTAGAGGGTTTATTTGGACTCAGCCATTCATTAAACCTCCAGTTTGGATTTTTCAAAGGCTGCGTGTAGATTTTCTTTTCTTTGTGACTCTGGCAGAGGTACCAAAAGTATTTATTTAAAATTAAAACTGAAAAAAAAAAATTAAAACTGAATTCAACTCACCAATTTGTATGCTAGGGATTGAATCTTTCTGTTGATTACAAAGCGGACTGATTTCCAGTTCAAATTTCTGTTCAAGGTCACCTAAGAAGAAAGAAGAAGAAACACTGGTAATCTAGAATTTGTAAAAATGAGTGTTGCTAGCTTTAGTGATCTAGTTCAAAGAAGTTATTCTGGGAATTACCGTTTGCTGCCTATTACCATTAGGAACTCCCTAGCACCCGCGTGCTCTGGTAGCTTCTGAAAATTTAAAATATCAAGAGTGTCAAGGACCATTTACAATAGGCTCATTGTAAATAGGTATGCTCTGGGGCTAGAATAAACTTTTGACTAAGATCTGTAAAAACAAGGATACAAGTAATGAGCAATTTCCTACATGAAATAGAAGTTCTGGCTTTAAGTTACAGGTTAAGAGAACAGATTTTGTGCTCCCCCAGCCTTTCCCCCTGCCTGAGCCTAGTCTGATTTCCTCTGAACAACCAGGAATAGTGAGTAGGCAGGAAATGGGTGGGGGTGAGGGACTAGAAAATCTCACTTGAGGAACATCTCCGTCTATAGCTACAGTATTAAGCAGAAATAAAGATTATCACCTTTAATCCGACTTAGTGTCACCTTGTGTAACTAAAGTTAAAAAAAAGTATAAAATTCAGAAAAATACTTCTTTTCAATGCCTTTGCCAGCTAGAAGACCAAAGGCGAAATGTACCATGTAAAGCTTTATCAGAATACTTTATCAGTCCTTCGGGGGCTCAAAGATTATGGGTGAATTTTGTGCTGGGAAAAACAGTCTGGTTAATCAGTAGAGAAGCTGGTCCTCAGAAACATTAGCGGAGTTCACAGTTGTGAATGTACACCTCTAAACGAGAGGAGATCCAAATACAACATTTGTATTGTGCTTTGCGCGTGCCAGGCACTATTCTGAGCATTTTACATATGTTAATTAATTGCATCCTCATAACAACTTCATTGTAGTACCCATATTACAGATGAAGAAACTGAGATGAAGGGAAGTATTTTGACCCAAGTTGTCACATTACTAATAAAGGGGGGAGCCTGGATTCCAACCTAAAAGTCTGGCTCCAGCGTGTCTGCACCTAACAGCTGAGCTGGAACCTAAGAGCTGCCACACCTCTCTCATTTGTTTTAAACCTGTAGCCCTGCCTCCTGTGGTCCCCTGGGCCCTGGTTATTCTCACGACTGAGGTAAGGAGATCAGTGTGGCTTAACCTGAGGAACCCAGGGAAGCCAGAGGATAACAGCCTTCTGAGGACAGGGCATGATGGGTGGCGCCTGGGTGGCTCAGCCGTTAAGCGTCTGCCTTCGGCTCAGGTCGTGAGCCCAGGGTCCTGGGATCGAGCCCCGCGTCGGGCTCCCTGCTCCGCGGGAAGCCTGCTTCTCCCTCTCCCACTCCCCCCTGCTTGTGTTCCCGCTCTCGCTGTCTCTCTCTCTCTGTCAAATAAATAAATAAAATCTTAAAAAAAAAAATAAAATGAGTTCTAATATTAAAACGAGTTCTACTCCTAACTTCCATAATTCTGTTCATCGTGATTTTTCAGTCAGGCTTGACACTTTGGAGGAATCATCTTTGATTTCTCCCTTCCCTTCACCTTCCATATTGTGGCATCAAATCCTGTTTATTCCTCTCTTGGGACATCTTTTTTCCCCTATTCACACTCTGCTTGACTCTATTCTGGCTTATTAATAACTCACTTTTAGTGTTTGCTTCTTAGCTAGTTTTCTTCCTTCAGTATTTCTTCTACTTCGAATATATGTGTTGCCTCAATTGCACTTTCTAAGATGACTCTCATTGTCATGTTCTCTACTTGAGCCTGGTTAGTGTACAAATCCACAAATCCCCACATTCTTGCTTTCTATGGGTCCGGGTTGCTATATGAAGCAGGTCCCCATTTCAGTGCCTTTGTCCATGTCTATCCCTCCCTAGGCAGACCAACAGCATCCAACAGGACTTTTGGCAATGATGGAAATGTTCTCTGCACTGCCCAGCATAGTGGCTTTTTGCAATATGATCAATAAAACCGAGGAACTAAAATTTGAATTTAATTAAATTTAATTATTTTAAATTTAACTAGTCACATATGCTTCATGGCTCTCCTATTGGAAAATACAGGACGCTAACTACACATCCTCCAACACATCCAGTTCAGAGTCTATGTCCTCAGTACCAATCTTCTCCTGTGACCTCCACTGAGAGGTCATCCAATTAGATCAGTTCTTCATTCAACATAGACTTATAAAGAACTGTACATTTCAGATTCTCTGTTAATCAATGTAGAGAATACAAAGAGGAAAGTTGCATCATTTTGCTCCCCCAGGAAATTTACTGCCTAGTGTCTTGAGGTTATGAACCATTAACTATACTTCTTTGTATCCTTCACGACCCCTCCATGGGGCTTTGTACATAGGGAAATTAACAGTTGTGCTAAGGTTTAGACAAAGCTGGAAGCAGATGTTCAATAGAAACTCTTGGGAATCTCGGTTGATTGAGAAGCTATCAATCGGTGGTTATAAGACAGAGATTCTACTTCCTTAAAACATGGAGAGGAGGGAGTTGAATGATGTTCAGAATCCTAATTTCTGTTCTCAGAATTTAATGCTATTTTCCTAATTCATGGGATGTCATCTTCCTTCCCCCCTAAGTCCTCAACCTTGATTTTAAAAGTTTTCCTCTGCTCAGCATCATGAGCAATTAAAGATCCTTGGGCTAAGACTATGAGCAGTCTGTGGAAACCCAAATCCTAAACTGAGAGCCAGAATAAGATTGATCAAAATGATACAAATGGTGCTTATAGAATTACAAAAATTAATTCCCTAAAGAGGATAGGCAGTTTGGATGACCAGAGAGTCCAGTCTTTCTTTCTCCTTTTAAACAGGTAGAACTTCTGCATGACCATAATGCTATTAAATTAAAAAGGACCTGACATACCCTCTCTGTATTCCTTTCTCTGCCAGGAGACACACCAGAGCAAAGTGCATGGAAGCTCACCTTTTGTGGTCAGAGTTACACGTGTTCTAGTTTGTTCTATCTTATAACACTGCGTGTGCATATATTGTTAGGACAACAACGGGTTTTGGTAAAGAGATCTTATGGATTCCCTTTCTTGGTTGGTCCTATTTACTCCATGTGGTTAATAACTTCAATTCCCCAGCTCCGTGGGGCTTACTATCTGCCCAAGGGACATGGCCCCCTGCCTCAAGTTGCGCATCATCTAAATAGGAGGTAAGATAAGCAAAGGAAAGGGTTAAATGGCAATCAGTGCCAACAGGGGCAGATGACTGAGTCAAAACCAAGAGGGACAGAGGAGAATCTCTTTTCTGCCCCATCGTTTGATTTCCAAGCATGAGGATCTTAGCCCTTCTCTCATATTGCTATTTCAATATTTTCTATATCACAGAGTAAATACTTGTCTGATCTAAGCCTCCTGTTCCAATTTCATCATATTTCCTTTTGTTTTCTCTCGGTCGAGATTTTATATCACAGGCCACAAGAGAACTGATTTTTGACTTCTAGCCACTCACACTCAGTCGAAGTGAAGTCACACAGAGTTGTGGGCACTCCATGAGCGCTCTTCCTCTGAGCGAAAGAGATGGTAGCAGAGCCTCCTGGCCCCACGTGAACCCAACCCCTTCTGCTTTGTCTTCTGCCTTTGGGACCATCTCAATGACACTGACACATCTTTCGATGGAAGCTTCTCCAAAAGCCTCACTGTTGCTACTTGACCTCCCCACAGAGCTGGTATGTGGGACACTTCAGGCTTTATTTGTTCTCAGCCTCTCAAACCTGATCCTGTCACTAACATCAGGGCACTGTTGTGCCTGAACAAACATCCTGAGCACTGAAACCAGGCCTGAAGAAACAAGGCTGTGTTTAAAGGCCGATATCCCACCCAGCGTCAAGATCCTGTTTGCTAATTCATAGCCTTCTTTCTTTTTTTTTTTTTTTAAAGATTTTATTTATTTATTTGAGACAGAGAGAATGAGAGAGACAGAGAGCACATGAGAGGGGGGAGGGTCAGAGGGAGAAGCAGGCTCCCTGCCGAGCAGGGAGCCCGATGCAGGACTCGATCCAGGGACTCCAGGATCATGACCTGAGCCGAAGGCAGTCGCTTAACCAACTGAGCCAC
>NC_138376.1:104756434-104789635 GCF_054177405.1 Leptonychotes weddellii | reverse complement strand
GCCTTATTTCTGAATGAGGTTAATCTCTTAAAAATTATACCCGAACTTGAGGCCATTTCTCTTCTCCCTGAATATGTTTGAGAGGATGAGCTCAATTCTTGGTCAGCTGTGCTCGGGTTCATTATTAACTTTGTTTAAGGAAGCCAGGGGAAGGAATACAGAAGGAGTCTAAGTCCCTTCAGAGCTGAAAACATTGACCCCAAACGGCATTTCGCCTTTAGGCTGTGTTAAGCTCTTTAAAATGAAGGTCAGAGTAAAAATCAAGCTGCCCCTCACATTCTTATATCCACAGAGGAAAGCCATTAAAAAAATTACATATACATATATATAAATATATACACACACATACATTTATTTCCCACTTTTGCTCATTTTTATTATACCTCTTGACTACCTGTTTTCATAGTAAGACAGTGTTATTTATTTTTAAATTATTTCCAAAAAAGGGCCAGATGGTTTGCAAGAGAGTCAAAGAGAAAGGTTAGGAAAGAGTTGATGAAAGAACAAATGTCATGATAGATTGCCATTTCCTGTTTGATTAGGATAAACGTCCAACAGGAAGAGGGGCGGGGAGAACTCAGCTGTCAGATCACTACTAACCTTGCCTGTAGAATTCTTCACAGACTCTTTCACTCCATTGCTTGCTCATCTCCCAGATTCTGCAAGGATTGCAAATGTCGGCACACTTCAAGGCAATCTGAGAAATGACAGGGCGGGGAGAGATGGTCAGAGGATGACCCTCAGCAGCAAATACACCCTATGCCCAAGGGCCCGTCCCACCCTCCAGGGTGCCTCATGGTCCCAAGCCCGTATTTACAGAGCGTCTCTTCAAGAAACAGCACTTCTTCACCACCACACAAAACCTTCATTCAGAATTCCCACTTTATAGCTTTGAGAAGGAGAGAAGAGCCACCGTCCAAGGACACAGAGCTTTCTGGAGGAGGCTTGGGGTGGGGTGGCCAAAGAAAGCGGGCGGTCTGGCTCCTTCTCTCGCCCCACCCCTTGAGAGCAGGGAAGCCGCAGGGGCCCCAGCCAGGTTCCAGTGAGATCATTTGGACCTCACCCTCACAGTGGCCACACTGACAGACTCCGTGTGTCACTTCGCTTCTGCATGCGCTCTCGTGCCTGTGTCTATGTGTCCCAAGCAAGCCCCGACTGCCAGCCAGGGAGCTCGGTCCTATCAAACCTTGGAGCATGTTGTTTGCAAAGCTCATTCAAGGCTTACCTCACACTGGTCTGGATCGGGGATGCTGACTCTAAGAGGGTTACCTTGAATTCCCAGAAAAGTAGATTCCTCCCTTAACCACCGCCCGCTGAGATGGGCCCCCGCTAGCGCGCCCTGCCCACCAGCAAAGTCCATCTGTTTTGACCCAGTTCCTTGGCATCATAGAATCGCTGACCGTGCTGGCATCTGGGAAAGCCCCGATCATATTAAAGTTACCAATTTGATTGTTGAGGGGGACACCAGTCCAGATGGAGTAGGTGAGGGGCAGAAGTCACCTCCAGGCTCTGCCCTTCAGGAATTCATTTGCGTTAGCAAGCTTTCCTTTTGAAATGCAAGTGTGCCGGCCAATTCTTTCAGCTACTCCCAACCAAGCTGGAGTCGTGAGCACCAGATACCTTGATCTTTGTGGCACCCAGGGACTGAACACGAGTTTGGAAAGAAAAGAAGGACAGAGACCTAGTTCTACAGCTGGGAGGAAGGCATTTTCTCAGAAGGATGGAGCACTGGGGACAGCCACAGAGGGCAGCAGGAAAGCATGGAACAAAATCACTGTCCGGTTCAGTCTGCCGTGTGCAGGGCCATTTCCCTGGGTAAAGTTGGTCTATCTAGATGAATCCAGGGTCCATCCATTCAGCCTTTTGTGCCAAAAGGAAAGAAGGAAGACAAGAGAAAATACAAGAAAAGGGCTCTGGTTTAGACACCAGCTCAGACCTCCACTCCTGGGGTCCACTCGTCTTCTTGTTCTCATGTCACAAATGGCTTCTTGCCGTGGAATGAAGCAGGAAGGGTCGCGCCTGACACAATTTAGTTCATTCAGTTAAACTTAACCTAATTTATTGATTGGCGTCTAAAACTGGTAAGACTAGGTAAACATGTTTGTGAGTGATGAATTTAGGAATAAAAGGAAGTAAAGCAGGGTTTGATGAAACAGGTTTTACGTGAAGGAAGATTACTTGGTTTTCAATTTTGTTCGTACTACAGTTAATATAATCTAGTTTTGTGTTACAGAAACAGTATTTCTAAATTGTACAGGTATCACAGTGGTCACTTCTACATCGAGCCACAAAACGTGGTAGGTTCTTACCACGTACAATCGTCCCGCAGGGCTACTTTGTGGTTACTCGGCTACCGATCAAGGAAAAGTGAGAGATTATCAACTTAATGACAAGAAACCCAGATTTTGCTTGCTTGGAAACCACTTAAAAATTTCATGTGTCTCAGAGCTTTTCATAAGGTTGGTCACTGCTCTAACTTATCCCGTGGGGGATACTCCTTCTCACAGGTGCTAAAGTGACTGATCACATCCCGAAGAAGCGTTTTTACTCAGCAAGGATGGCAGCCTTTGGGTGGTTGTTGTTGTTGTTTACCTGAAGCATAAAATGCCTGTCGTGTACATCCTCCAGTCTTAAATCTTTATTGTGGAGGTGCGTTTTCAATCTGGTCAGAAATTCATTCTGCCTGTTGATGTCTGTTGCCAAGATCAAGGAGCCCAGCTGCTGTTCAATATCCTGTCTGCATCCACAAGAGGGAAAGAGAAGACACACACACACAAAGCAGATCCTTTTGAGGAGGGTGATTGATTCTGCCACCATCAGGTGGCTTGTAACCTCATTTCTGCCTTTGCTTCTGTTTGTCACCGAGAGTCCAGTCCCTCTGAGCCCAAGGCGGATTCTCTCACCCACGGTCACTTCTGTCTTTGGGCAGGAGGTGTGCTAATAACTGTACAGTGTGATTGAAACCTTGAGTGAACAAAGTTGTGGTAGTTTATACATTCCCATGGTAAGCATGGGTCTAAAACCTGAAAATCGACTAGAAATGCATGCTTTAAGTGGGACACAAAAAGACTGATAGAATCGCAGGAGTTTGGGTTGTGCTCCTAAAGAGTTGAAACCAGCTCACACATTCAAATTTGCATGGGGAGAAAAGGGCATAATGATAGTACTAATGAGGAAGATAATAATAGTGACTATGCTATGGTATGGAAAGATACACCAACGGAACAAAACAGGCCAGGAAAGATACCGGAACTTAAAAAAGAATCATGGGTAGTTAAGACACCATTAAAAACCAGTGGGCAAGCAATATATTAGTCGACAAATGGTATAGGGAAAATGAGATATTTTGGAAAAATAAGCAAATTAGAGCTTTACCTCACACAGAGAAGGTAATCAATAGAAGAAAAGATCCGTAACTATTTTTAAAAATTCATCTTTAAAAATTCAATATAGGGCAACCCTCTCAGGTCCCCTCCCTCCTTGGGAGCTTTGTACTATCACTTTGCTATCGCTCAATAAACCTTGCTTTGCTGCCCACCACAATAAATAAATAATAAAAATTCAATATATTTAGGTTTGTATATAACATCTGCATTTAGCAGTCTATGTGAAGTTGATGGTCGCTTATGTTTGAACTCATTCTTTACTCCTCTGCCCCCCACGTCTTAGGTATATGGTGTCAGACTTTATATCCTTTTATTGTGTAGGGCGCATAGAGCACACAGAGTTGAATGAATAGGTATGAAGTAAATATCTGTCATCCCCAGCCAGGTCGAGAACATGAATACATAGGCAACTGCATACAAGGACTGACTCCTGCACCTGCCCCCATATTCCTTTTCGAATTATTGCGTAACAGTGATTCTTCCCACAAAAGTGATTTATAACGCTGCATCCTACAAAGGCATAACAAACATGGCATTTTTATCTGGAATCCATAGGGGTGAGTAGGCGTATCTCAGGAAATGAATATAGCTGAGTAACCAGCAGGATTAAGGCGGGTGAGACAAGTCTGGTCCCGAGTCCTTCCCTCCTTTCTTCCTTTAGTTTTGTTCTTTCCTGTCTGCTCTCTCTCCTTCTCTCCCTTCTCTCCTTTCTTTCTTTAGCTGTCCCTGCCACTTACCTCCTCCTTTCTTCTCCTTCTTACTTGATTTCTTACTCAAGTTTTTAGTTCTTTTGCATTTAGTTCTTTGGATCTTTCCAACTGTTCTAGCAAAAGGCACAGGTTTTTATGCCATGCATGATGATTGGTTTTATTTCATTCCAGGAGGTAAAAAGCTATCAGATTTAAAATTCTTCCTGCAAATGCCACATTCCTCTGGGTGCTAGGAAACAGCACCAGGTAGTATCACAGGGCCAGGAATAAACGTAGGAGCCCAGAGCACACTGCCTGTTCTATAGAGATGCAACTCGGCACTTGACTTTAAGTTATGCAACCTTCAGAAAGAAGGGTGCAGGGATTTATCTATCTATTCTCCTCTAGCTATCCTGGGCTCTGCGCGTTTAATTTAACAGGTCAGAATTAGTGGTGGCCTTGAAAGATGTTACAGCAAGTTAACTCAGGACCATGTGGAAAATGAGGTACTGGCCTTGGATTTAGTAGGACTTGGCCTAAATACCTGGGCTAACAAACAGTGGACCAGGAAACTAGTATTTCCCTTTCTGTTTCAAATGCAAGAGACATAGGTAAATTAATGGCCAAAAAACCCGGCCGGGGCCAATTCAGTTACTTTAACAAGAGACAGTTCAGGAAAGAATTTCTGACTTCTATTTTTGCTAAGACTGGCCATTACAAAACAAACTTTATTGAACTAGTCTTAAATCTAGCTTGAGATGTCCTGTGTTCCTTCTTGATAAATATTTATTATTTGGATCTTCGTGGGAGGACAATGTTGCTAACATAAAAGACAGGAATTGGACAAAGCAGAGCATTGATGCTGAAGAGTGTGAAAGCCGAGAGCTGTTTATTATCCTTCTTCCTGATGTTAGGTCATAGACTATGCAAGGGCCTTTCAAAGCTCACGGAGAGATTCGGATTCTGGGTTGCTGTAACTGACACCTGATCGACAACCAAGCGCGGGCAGGAAGCGCAACCGGCTGGCTCCCTGCCATTAACCCTGGTGTCTCCAGCATGCCCTGGAGAAAGCAGCTGATCTCTAAGGTGTGGACATCAGTACGTTTCAGCTCTACACCGCTTACGTCATTTCCTCTGGCAAGTGAGCAAGAAGCCTTGATTCTCGAAGCATGCCGATTGTAGATCGCCAGTGGTGATTCTCCAGCACAGACATATTCTAGAAAGAAAGAAAAAGCTATAAATGAGAGCGACGTCAGAGTCTGATCTTTCACACTGCACACAGTTTCCCTGAGGCCAGTGTTTTCCCTCCAGCCAGTCTACCTGGTGACAAAGGGGCAGACGAGAAAGGAAACATGAAATAAAACCACCACAGGCTTATAATGATGGTGGGATAGTGTCGGGGTAGTGGCTGGGCTGGCCCTTGCCGACCCTCCCCTGGTGGGTCATTCCCTCTTGCCCCTGCCTCCATTTTTCGTAGCTAAGTCAGGCAGCATTCAGTGTAGAAGAGAACAAGTGAAGCAGGTAAAAATAGGCAGTGATGGATACCATGTGTCTAGGTGCATAACATAATCCAAGATTATACCACTCAGCTGGTCAGAGGCGGGACTCACAACCTCCGATCCACTGCACTGACCATTGTTTCTCCACGCCAAGAACCTTCTGTGTCTGAACCAGCCCTGCAGCTGGTGACATGTTCAGATTCCTGAGTCCAAGTCAATACAGTTTTGATTTGGTAGGTTTGTGGTGAGTAATTTTCATGTTAACTAGAGCTTGAGAATCACTGCTATGGAAGCGGCTTTATCAATCACCTTCGTGATCAGTGTATTGGTACCTAGCCTTTTAGGGATGAGTTTCAATCCACAGTTGCTTCCTTGTTCAATGATCTTGATATTTCTTCCCTCGTGGGAACCTCTACTATGTTTCATCTCTCCTTTGACCTTATTGTTATCTTAAATAGGCTGCTTGTGTACACATTAGCTAATTGTTTAAATAACGACTAGTTCTTACAATCCATTGTGTTTCATGCGAATCAGCAAGCATTATGACCTTGCCACTGACCTGATGCATATAGGATTGAATCCCTCTGGTCCCCAGGAAATATTTTTGCTTTTTTTCATTTATTCATTCTCCATTTTGTTTCAAATGCAGTTATAAACTTACATAAAATACAGGAAGATAGCACTTGTTAAAAATGATAAGGTATCGTATGACTCTGTGTAAAGGAGGTACCCAGAGTAGTCAAATTCATAGAGACAGAAAGAAGAGTGGTTGCCAGGGGCTGGGGGAATAGGGAGTTATTATGTAATGAGTACAGAGTTTCAGTTTTGCGAGATGAAAAGAGTTCTAGAGATGGATGGTGGTGATGTGCTTAATACCATTGAATTGTATATTTAAAAATGGTTGATATGGTGAACTTTATATCATATTCATTTTTCCACAGTTCGAACATAAATTGAGAAGGAAGAAGCAAGGAAAATAATATGGAGACTAAATGGAGCCAGGAGAGAGATTGGGAACTATCCCATCATTGTGCCCCCCATGCCCCGCTGTAACTGAGCCACCCATGCAATGCTCAACTTTTTCAGCAAATGGAAAAAGAGAAGCCCCGTGAGTGATACAGTCTAGGGTCCATTAGGAAAAAGCAAGTTCAAGAAAACCTTAACTGTCCTTGGTTCTCAAACCAGACAATGATTTCCCTTTGGACTTTGTAGAGTGAGTTTCATGAGGCAGCATCTTGTATAGGCCGCTCTGCTGCCCTTCCTTTCTCTCCTTGCCAAGGAATTATTACTCTTTATTTGCCACTTGACCGTGTTTGAACCAATGATGAGATTTGGTGACTTTTATCAATTGGTCTATTATCTCCTTTTGGGCATGAGCCACACACAACAAAAGAGAATGTTTATTAGAAATAACATGCCAGACTAATTTGTTTTGATTGCAAAATTTGTAAGAGCAGAGAGTGATAGGTTAGTGTGATGTGACGGATGTTCTGTAGTGCTGTGACATTTAATTCAGTCCCTCCTGAGCGTTCACTTGCAAGACTAATTCCTGTGGGTGTGGACACGAGCAAATTTTTCAAGGGGTCAGAAAACTGTAACAAGACCTAATGATAAATGACACCATATCCCTGTTGAGTGGAACAAAAGTGTCTGGAGGATTGCCTTAAGCATTGTTACTCATGCCAGCCTGATTTTACATCTTCATTAATAATCTTCCTGAAGACAGGATAAAAGGATACTTGGGAAATTTGCTGGTGAAACCATATTTGGAGTTGAGCTCTGGGAAAGTGGAAGGAAATTGAGCGAGCCTGGACCCTGGCACAGAATAAAAGACAATAGAATACATGATTACAAACACAAATTTTCGTGGAGGAGTCATTATAAATAAAAGCATGTTTTGGCCAGAACTGTGTTGGAAGGAGGGGTCGCTCCATGGATTCCAGAGAACAAGAAAAGAAAACCGGGGGGATGAATATTTATGAAGCACCTACTCTGTGCCAGGCATCTATATGATCTCATTCAATCTTCACATAACTCTCTACTATTTTTATCATTAAGTCACAGATACTAAAAGTTCAGGTCTCTCTGCAGGGCTGCACAGTTAGTGAGTGGTTGAGGACGGCCTTAAACCCAGGCCTGCCAGTTCTCAAGGCCGAAGCTTTGCACACACCCCTTGCTGCCTCCCAAGAATTTCCTCTGTGTGGCCACATCCAAGCATTCAGAAGCCTGACCTTTATAAACCGATGAATGCCTGCAGTTATGCTTAATTTTCCAGAAATTACCTATTTTAAAAGTCTATGGTTAATTGTTTTAATGAGATGTTAGTTTCTAACCCCACATTGGAATCTTTGCATTTACCTTCAAATTTGATTTCACTGCAAAAAATCTTGTAGTTGGAATGTTAGGAGTTGAGTAGATTTAGGTTGTGTTGGGGAAGAACTAATCTCATCGGCTTTTAGCCCGCATATCCGATTAGACCGGTTGGTTCTTCCAACATGGCGATGCTTATGCCATCTCTTGCCTTCATTCAAGTGACCCTATTTCCATGCTTTAGTATCCTTCTTAATTCTAACCTCCTGTAATCCATCCTCCCTACAGTGGCCAGAATGTGACTTGTTCACTTGACAGTTTGTTTTTAATCATCTCCTTAATCATTGGTTGAAATATAAACTAATATTTTTTGAGCACCTACTAATATGCCAGGTGCTATGGTGGGTATTAGGAATGGAAAGATTAATAAGACAAAATTGCTGCCCTCAATTCAAGGAGTTCACCTAAGTGAGTTCACCGAACTTCAGTATGATTATGCCATCTGCTTTCTCCCACGCTCCAAACCCTATATGATTCTTTATCAGATAAATGAAGCCTAACTACTTAGCTCAGTTTTCTTTTTTTTTAAAGATTTTATTTATTTATTTGAGAGAGAGAATGAGATAGAGAGAGCATGACAGGGGGGAGGGTCAGAGGGAGAAGCAGACTTCCTGCTGAGCAGGGAGCCCGATGCGGGACTCGATCCCGAGACTCCAGGATCATGACCTGAGCCGAAGGCAGTCGCTTAACCAACTGAGCCACCCAGGCACCCACTTAGCTCAGTTTTCAATGCTCTCAGAAAATTATCTCAACTGCCATCCTATTCCTACACGTTTGAGACAAATGAATATCATTATCTCTCCTTGCCTATAAAGCTCTTATAGTCCAAATAAATGATGCCACTTTAGTAAGATGGTAACATATTGTTGACATAATTATTAAATTATTAATATATGACTGTCCTTTCAGTGTTCTTTTGTTAGTTTCATGTCTTCCAAGGTGGTTTATAATCCTCAAACACCTCTTTCTCTGTGTTTACTTATCAAACTATCACCTGTCTTTCAAAGTCCACTTCAAATACTCCATCCACAAAGCCATTTGGAATCATTTCAGTCAGAGGCAAACTTGGTTTGCTGAGCTGTAGCTCTTGCTGTAGCTCTTTCTTTTGGCATTACTTAGGTCCTGAGTCCCGGAGGACTCTGTGCCATTGATGTAGGTGAGAGTTATTCATGCACTTACCAGATTATAAGCTACATGTGAGTAGAAAACCTGTCTTGTTCTTTTTTTATCCACTCCACTCTAAGCCTTGCACAGAGAACGTACTTTCTATTAATTTGCAAAATAAGTTGCTGAACATATTATTTTATTCATTCAACAAATATATCGAACACTTACTCTGTTCTAGGCACTGATTACATCAACAAACAAGACAGGGAACTGGTGGTGGCAGGAATGAGGAGAGACAGATAATAAACAATAAACATAATAAATACTTTAATTCTGAAAAAAATTGCATTCATCTCAAAAGATAGTAAATGCATGGAAAGAAGAAAAATAGAGCAGAATAGTGGGAATTTGAGAGCCTTTGGAAGTGGGGCTGCTAAGGTAGTTGGGTAAGAGGTAAAATTTGAACAAAGGCTTGAAGGTAGGAGGGAGTGTGAGAGGGGAAGTATTAGGATAAGAAGTTAGACAGACAGTGAGAAACCAGATCATGTACAGCGTTCTGGCTATTATAAAGGTTTTGATTTTACTCTGAGAGAAATAAGGAGCCACTGCAGGAGTTTGGGAGGAAGGAAATGATAAAAGATTTTAATAAGATCACTGAGGCTGCTGTGTTGAAAGTGGACTTTGGTGGGAATAAGTGTAGAAGCAGGCGTAGGAAGCTATTTGGGGGTAAAAGCAGTCATCCAGGCAAGAGATGATGGAGGCTTGGGGAACGAGGTGGAAGGGGTGAGAAGGGTTAATCTGGATCTGTAAGGATGACTGCAATGTTTCTGGCCTGAGCAGCTGGAAGGATGGCATGCCCATCACCTGTGATGGGCAGGTTGCAGGTGGAGTGGATTTACAGGACCTCAGTGTTGGACATGTTGAGTTCTAGATGTCTGTTGGACACATGGACATCATAGTGGAGATAACAAACAGCCAAAGCAGTATTAACAACAACAAAAGGAAAATAAAATAGTTGCATGGATGTTGTAGTAATTCACAGACTGGAGAGAGAAGGTCACATAAAGGGAAAGACCATGCTGATTAATCATTCTGATGGTTTCTGCTTTAAAATTAAGCATCAGGTGTAGCAGAGAGACTCCTGGGCGTTCATCCCCTCAATCTATTTCCTTTTCTCCTTATTCACAGAGCCTCAGTTTTTAGAAGGTCTCATGGCTGGTTCAAAGAGAACATTTTCCAGCCTTCTTTATAACTAGGTGGGATCAGTTGGCTAATTATGACTCATTAAATGTAAGCAGAAATGTTGTGTGGGATTTCTGGGAAGCCTGTTTAATGGGAACTGACTTCTCTGACAGAGGCCTCTTTTGTTTTTCCCATTCTTCCTTCTCACTGTCTGGAATGCAGAAGGAATAGCTAGAGCTCCAGCAGCTATCTTGGGCAATGAGGACAAGTGTCACACCCTAATGATGGTAGCTTGTAGAACTAAAAGGATCCTTGGTCCCCTCATCCTTAATTTTGTGAAGCCACCGTGCCTGCTCTGAACTACCAACCTCTAGACTTCTTTGATGGAGGATAGAGATAAACTTCTGTCCTTGGTTAAGTCACTAATAACACCAAGTAATTTAAGTTAGTTTATTGTCTTCCATATCACCCTGGAAGAGTTAATGAAAGGCCTTTTCAATGTTCTGATCTGTAATCATGCTTGGTTTTTGCATTAGCGTGATAGTAAAGAAATTTATAACTCCAAAACAGTGAGGAGAAATCACCTCAGTAAAGTCAGAAATACATGTGTGTGTGCGTGGGCATGTACACACACCCACCCGCCCACATACATGCCCACCCACCTACACGCACACCCACACACATGCACACTTCTTACTTCTGAGATAAACCGTTATGATCTGCTGGGAAAGACATTCCTAGCTCTCTAAACAGAACCGACAGCTCCCTCTTCCACCCCAAACCCAGGCTTCTGTCCTGGTGTCTGAGACACTTTGTAACAACTTTGTTCCCTGACTCCCAGGTATCAGTGATCTTCACAGGTTTTTGTTCATTTACTCTTGAAAATAACATTGAGAAACCATGCTCTTCATATAGTTTTAAAAATTGATACCTAAAACCACAAATTTCAGTGGTAGCACAAGATGTAATGCCCTGCATATTCGTGACTATTGGTAAATACAAAATCATTACATCACTCTTTTTATAGTAAATGTATCTAAGGGAATCTAAACACCAATGGCATTTGATGCCCATTTATCACCTGTTGAAAAAAACACATGAGTAATTTATTCTTTGAGTTAGAATTTTAAATTGATTCTTTTCCTTCTAGAACTTATATTCCCATACTATTTCCCCATAGAATTTTATTTTAATGTAATATATTTTTAGGTGTGAAATTTTTTAAATGTCACCCTATTATATTTCTGTGCAACAAAAATAAGTACACAACTTGAAATTTTAATTTAACAAATATTTCTAACGTCAGGTTCTAAGTAAGTAGTAAATATTTTCCAGCCTGAGTTTACAATGCAATTGTTATTAGTAATAACTGATCAAAATCCATGTTATGGCCAATTTGGAAAAAAAAATTGTGCATAAGAATACAAATTTTCTGGCAATACATCTATTTATGCGATGGCTGGGAGAGTTATAATTTTTAATTATGGGAGAGTTATAATTTTTAATTATAGGAAACTTTAATATTTTTAGTTGCTCCTTTGTTGGGACAACGTGCAATATCGGTGTGGGGGGCACTATGCAATCTGCAGAATGGGTAAGAGATATGTTCTTCTTTTGCAAAGTGAGAGCTGGCTTGACTGCCTTGCAAGTACATTCCAGGCGGGTCAGTTTAAGGGCCTTAAAATGGATTCTGTTAGCACTATTCATGCCCGTGTAGCCCGTGGAAAATCTTCGTGTATCCCCCTGGGCCCACGGGCCTGGTCTGAAAACTGCTGCCATACATGATCACCACTGAGAGCAGGGAGCAGATCTTACTTATCTTTGTGTCCCAGTATGTGGCACAGTGCCACTTGAACAACTCAATATTTGTTGAATGGATACTGACTAATTAACTTCCGAAACCTAAAAGTTCAGTAGCTCCCAAAGTTTAAAAAAGCTGTAAAAAGAAAAGAGTTCTGTTAATTTTTTTGGGCCAATACCTGAAAGAAGCCAGACTTGGGGTCTTCTTCTGGGAAATCCTTAGATTTAGGCGGAAACTAAAGAGATTTTTTTAAATTATTACAGCGATGAGCTCTTTCCCACTACTCATCTGCAGATAGCCAGGATCAAGTAAAGGATTCCAGAAATAACATGCATCAGATAGCATTTGTCAATTCCAAGATAAACAAAGAAGATGATTATAAAGAAAATTTTCAATCAGTGCTTTTCATTCTTCATGTAGTAAGAATTTAATAACCAACAGGAAGTGGACAGTGGGTGTGCGTGCTGATTTGGTGGTCTCCCTGGTCTGAGTGCTGCTGCTTCTGCTTGGGCAGATTTCCACTCAGGGTCTCTGTGCATCTTCGCTGTTGCCAATATTCCTGATCTCTCAGTGTTACTCAGATTCTGTCTTTCCTGCTGCATGCATCCATTCTGTACACCCATCCATCCATCCATCCTTCTCCTTACTCCTCCAGCAAAGCTCCTACCACCCAACCAATATCCACTGAACACCAGCACTTCACAGCAGTGAAGGAGGTAGGTACCCAGAAGCTTGCAGACCATGTGGGGCGGGGGTGTGGACAGCCAACCAGCCAATGGGAATTTAGAGACATGAACACTGGGATAGGGTAAGTAATGAAGGGCTGGGAAATCTTACAGGAGGAGGAGGGAAAACGGGCTTTTAAAGAAAAAGAAGGTTTTCAGGAAAAAGATATGTCCAAATTGAGCTAAAAAGGATGAGTGAGTTAGAGAGGAATCAGGAAGTACAGTCAGTAGAGAGGAGGGATAGCAGGGATTTTGATTTGTTTTGATCATCTTCCATATTCCCAGTACCTGGGATGTATTAAGTTCTCCATGAATATTTGTTGAATGAATAAGAGAATGAGTGACAGGTTTGGGAATCTAAAAGTAGTTCAGGCTGGAGGATGCACAGAGGCCTAGTTGAGTAATAGCAGGAAGTGAAGCTGGAAGGGTAGCGGGGCCAGATCATAACAGAGTCTGTAAATTGTGTGAAGACATTTGGACTCGATCCTGAGGATAAGGGGGTTTTAAGCCGTCACCCGTGGGGTCAGATTTGAATTTCAGGAAACTCATCCTGGCTGCACAGCAGAGGGAGGGTTGGAGCTGGGCGAGGCTGTGTGTAGACAAGAGGATGATGTAGGTGCCGTGCATTCAGGGGGGAGGCTGCCGTGAGCTGGCGGGGACATCCTGGTGCTTCATGGGCAGTGGCCAGAGTTACCTGTGTCCTCACTCACAGGGGTTGGCTCTGCTCTTACAGAGTCCTCTGGCTTTCACAGTGGTTCAAAGACCAATAGCAGAAAGCGCTAGACTGAAGAAAGAAGAAAATCATCCTAAATGCTGGGGAAGATCTGAGCATAGGATGAAATGATACCACCTAATATCTGTTGACATCCCCCCCCTGTTTGGAGTCCCACATTAGGTACCACATCTGTCTACCTCGAAGAAACATTGGCTCAGCAGTTTTGCATGATCCCAGTGACACTGTGTTCTCATGTCCCAGATTCTTTATATTTGTAGCTTTAAAGATGATCTTTATCCTAAAGTTGAAAGAGTACATATCCACCTTTGTGGCAACATAACTTAGTAGAGTTTTAATTTGGAAAAAAATAAAACTCTTAAAACTCCTGTGGCAAAACCTATGTTTCCCTTTGCGCTGAATTATCAAGTATTATCCACTCTAAGAACAAAACAATCCCTCTGTTCCCGACTAACATCGCACCGGGCATTTAATAAACCACCAACACAGGTTTTCAAATTAAAACAAGAGTCTATTTGTCAAAGAATCTGGCAGAGCAGATCTGCTCTCATGCAAGGCAGCGCTCAGCTGCTTCCCCCCTATTTACCAGATACTTTCTTTGATTAAAATATGTTGATAAACTGAGTCTGGTGTACCATAGGAATCAGAGTTAGTGACACCTTCTAAAACAGAGGTTACAGGAAGAAAAACAATAGGAACGGAGTGTGTGTTTTCATTTTTACTTGCTCATGAAACAGGGAAACAAGACTCGAGGAGACCATGGAGTTGCCTGACAAGCCATGTGGGCCCGTCCGTAACGCTGCAAGCCCCCAGCCCAGGAGGGCTCAGAGGGACAGAAGCTCCTTGAGCCCGAAACCAGACCTTGGCCCTTGGTAAAGCTGTAGCGCCTGCCACGTTTCCTGCCTGTTGGAAGACACCTTTCTCTTGTTCCATCTGCATCCGCCCAAAACAGTGCTCTGAGACCAAGGAACGTGGACACCAATTGCTGTCTGTGGGGCAGGCCCATGTTCAGATGAGGGCCCCGGACAGGCCACACGCCAGCTATCTCACAGTGAACAGCAGAAACTTTATGAAACAGAAAATCCAATTTGAGCCTTCTTCCTGCAATTTTCACATGACTGGCCCCAAAACACCATTGATACTGCAGAAATTGTGAGGTTATGTATCATCTTTGCCGTTGCTTGTCCGAGTAGGGGTCATAGGACCATGTGGCAGGAATATTTCTCCTGGCTCTGTCAACTTCCTATTTATGGCTCAGAGTCAGTAAGAGCAAAAAGTGGTTAAAAATGCTGACCTGGGGTGCCTGGGTGGCTCAGTCGGTTAAGCGTCTGCCTTTGGCTTAGGTCATAGTCCCAGGGTTCTGGGATCGAGCCCCGCATCGGGATCCCTGCTCAGAAGGGAGTCTGCTTCTCCCTCTGCCCCTCACCCCGCTCGTGCCCTCTCTATCTCTCTCTCTCAAATAAATAAATAAAATCTTAAAAAAAAATGCTGATCTGCTTTAAGTGCTTGTGATAAGTGACTAAGAAAAATGATTATAAACTTCTGTAAGACAGTACAGAATTTAGTATTATGAAACATATTACACGGTAAGGAACAATGATTAATTATTTTATTCATTAGGTTGCTCTGTCACTAGCTAAGATGTAGTTAGACCCAATCAAAAGGAATTAAATTTGAAATGGAGCTGAAAGTGATTCTTTTTGCAATAGTCCTTATTGTAATAACCAATATCCTATCTGACTTAATGCTTACTTTGCTCAAGTGCTGAGCGCAGGGGTGAGGGGTTGCAGGGTGGAGGGACAGAAGGTAAGTGCTCGGTTCGATGTCTCGCATGTTCCTTTCTCTCTCAGTCCACCAGGGACATCTGGATGGCCTCCACTCTGCTGAAAGAGGTGCCAGGTGGAAGTGCTTTTATCACCTTCATTTTGACCTTGGGTTGGCAGTTCAGCTAGTGAGTCTGGTCCAGACAGCCGACAATGGGAAGGAGCCCTCTAACCTGGCCCTCACTCCAGCTGCCCTGGCTCTTTATCTCAGGGCAGAAGCACAGGCTGGGTGTTATGCAGTGATCTTCTTATTTATTGGAGCCCAAAATAGCACAGCCAACAAAAGGAGGGAGAGGAAGCTCTCTTCCATTTTATCTCATTTATAGAAAAGCTAGATTGTAGAAAGTCACGCACAGGGTGTTCTCAGCCCACATAATTCCTGGCACATCTTCTCTACTGGATTCTCATTAACCAAATGTGTGTGCGTGGGTGTGTATAATTTTTTTTGGTGTGTGTATATATATAATCACAATATATTGTGTAATATATATACGTAGTGTATATACATATATTTTTAACCATTACCATGGTTCCTAATATTTTCAGAATCTATAACTTGTTTTAAAATATGAGTGTATATTAATAATATATCCTTACCCTAGAAAGAAGCGCATAGGTCTATCCTCTGAAAATCGGCACACAGTTTCCTGAAAGTTCATTCATGTCTCAACCAATAGGTTCTTGGTAGGCTGAAAGTCTACATTGGCAAAGATTTTAAATATCATGTGTTGTTAATGGTCTGGCTCAGTTTATATATTAGGTAACATCATCTTTTTTCCTTGAAATTGAAAACCTGAAGTTATGTCAGTTCCTCATCTACAGCTTGGTGCGGAGCAGAGATTTTCTGACCCAGGTCATGTTCTGTATAGCTAATCTACAGAAGAAGCTTCTACAAAAGAGAGAATATACACTTAATGAAAATATGCCTAAGACACTGATCTGAAAGCAGGGGCTGTTCCTATGCTCAGCTAATGGCCACAGAGACAGTCTGTTTTCAGTTATCCTGGAGTTGGGGGTTTTAATCCCAAAAGTCTACCAGCTCATGCTGTCTCCAGTGCCCTCCCTCAGCTCTGCTACTCTGAACGTTACACGTCGAGGCCCGTTTACAGTTCTTCCTCCCTGAGGTTCCTCCCTCCCCCAGGACATCTGTAGCATCAGTTCCTGTCTTTCCATTATACTTTGTAGCTATGCCCTGAAGAGTACTTCACAGAGTCCCTCCCGCTTGAAGCCCCTTGGCTCTAATCCCTGTCTCCCTCCCTGCAGGAGGAAACCTGGTGGAGAGCTCCTAGTGCCCCGCACTGGAGAGTAGGTGATCCATGTGAATTTCAGAGGCGGTTTGTGTATAGCGCTGAGTCACTCCTGCTTTGGAGACAAAACACTTATTCCGGCTTTGCCATTAATTAGCTATTTATTTTCAGGAAAACCCCCTGTCTTTCCTAAGTATCAATCTTCCTCTTTCTGGAAAGTTGGTATGATAATCGTACCCACCTAACTGGACTATTGTGCAGAGTAAATTCATACAATGCCTCAAAAGCATTTAACACAGTTTTTGAGTCATGGTAAACATTGAATAAAGGTTATATAATTTGTTGAACTATATTTCACATAGAATTTTCTTTATTATTTTGAAATTCCCTCTGATAGTTAATAAATGATGGTATATATAGCCAAATATAAAAGGCAACAGAAATTTTTTGGACAGAACGGAAATCTCATAATATTTTCAGGTCCTCTTAACAATTTTTACTTTTAATATGTTACGTCCCAGTTTGGCTGATAAAAATTTCAGCTTTTATCCTAGTGAGCTCTAAGATAGTAGAAATATCTTTATGATACTGTATGATCCCGGTTTGCCTTCAACACTATTTATTTTCCTTTTTTTTTTTTTTTTAAACACTATTTCTAAAACCTAAAGTCAAGGGTCTCTACCTAGCTTCCAAGAGGTCCTAAGACCTGTTGAGCAGGAGACTGATGAAGATTTATTCTGCATGCCGTTTTCAAGTCCTATATCCCAACTCTTTCTAGTTATTATCAAAAGGATCCTTGTCTTTCCTGTCAAGGATTGGGCCAGACAGTTCAGATGGATAAATTCACTGCTAGAAAAAATAATAGCTCATTTGATTATAGTAACAGTTTTGAATATAAAGAACAGAACAGGTCCTTACCCTTTAAAGACTTAAAAAAATTACAGCTATATGTATATCTTTAGCTAGCTCCCCAAAGCTTTTTCAAACTGAGATTAAGTCTTCCTAGATTTTGCACATTTTGAGCATCTGAGTTTGAACAAATGTTGAAGGCAGAGATTATACTTTATTCATCTTTGTATTCCTAGATCTTAGTATATCTTAGTATATCATATGATATATGCAATAAATAGTTGCTGATTAAAAATATACAAGACTATATGTTGTAATGAAAAGGCTGCAGAATTTGGTTGTATTGGGATGTTTATTTTTTATTTTTTAAAAAGATTTTATTTATTTATTTGAGAGAGAGAGAGAGAGATAGTGAGCGTGCATAAGTGGGGGGAAGGATCAGAGGAGGGGGAGAGAATCTCAAGCAGACTCATGCTGAGCACAGAGCCTGATGAGGGGCTCAATCTCATGACCCTGAGATTATGACCTGAGCTGAAACCAAGAGTCAGAGGCTCAAGTGACTGAGCTACCCAGGCACCCCAATATTGAAATGTTTATTTCTAACAAGGAGATTAAATAAAAACTATTAAAAATTACCTGCACTTCAAACATTTGAGTAAGGAATCCATTTTTTTTTGAGAACAGTTTTAATATCTGAATAAGATGGACTAGTCTTTTTGAGAATCAATTTTTGTTAATTAGCAATGAGTACTTAATTCTTATGAAATTCTACAACGACTTTCTTGTTTTTAACATCTGGCATATTTCTTTTTAACTTCCTGTCTAGATGTGAATCCATCACATGTTTTATATGTACTACATGTCAAAGTGCAGTATTATGACCCTCATTTTATGTACCAATTGGTCAGTAGCCGCAGACACTCTCTTAAACTTCATTGACATGATTTATTTGATGACAAGAAATTAGAATTATGTAAGCATTTACTTTATATGGGAAAGGAACAAATAGCCTATTTTGTTGATTGATTTCCTTTGTCTAATAAAAGACATTTGAAAAAAATCAGCATTGACAGGAATAGAAAATCTATCTGGGGGCTTTCAGTCCAGTCATTCATGTCTGTGTTTTTCTCAAGCAATAAATTTAGCTTCTGAGACGCTTGTAGAAAGTTTAGCTTCAGTTTTTATTTTTCTTTGTTTAGTTTGTAGCTCATCATCAAAGGCTTTCTTAGTTCTGTCATCTTGTCCCCTCAATGTGGCCACATCTGTCCTGGCTCCGGGTGCTGGCTGGCCGCTCAAGAGAGCCCAGCACTGGATACATACCAGGTGGATCCATAAATGTTGGAATGTCAGTTCCTACCTATGCTAAAAGCTAATCAACTGGATGGAGAAAGGCTTTTTCTCATGTGCCGATTGTGCTTTATTGGAAATAAATGCATCCTCAAGCTGTAACATTTTGTATAATGCAGGTGTTTTATGGAGATCTGTCAAGAATTTTTTAGCATTGTGTTTCTCAAAGATCTACTAGAATTGAGATCAATGACTACCTTGTATGCAGTGATTTTGTGAATGACAACCAAAGGTCTCCAAAGGACCACCCTGAAAATTCTGGGAGTTATTCATCTATGATATAAGTTTTACTGTCTTAAATAACATCAGAGATAAAAGGTCCCCAGGCCAACCTACTCATGCTGCTGAGCTATTTTAGAACAACAAAGTACGCCTATTATCTTTGATAACATACCTCTGACCTGGAGGCCAGTCAAGATCAGAAATAGTCTTAGAAACCTAAGTTTGAATTAGGATTGCACCTGGGAATTATCATTTATAGAAGTCCTACAAAGACTGGCTTCAACTGGCCATTATATATGAGACGGTGTCCAGGGAGACAGATATTCTCAGATCCTGAGAGGGTAGGCTCAGAGATCCTGTTTTACTCTGCACAATTTCAAATCTGCTTTGGATAGAAAGGAATTCCTTGGATACCTTTGTAAACAAATTTAATCTTCCTTGGGGAATATCCTGGACCTATTTCAAATCCATGCTCTTTGGCTGTGGTTGTCATTGTGGCTGACCCTGAAGGAAGGCTATCTCCAAAGGTGAGATGCAGGCTCCAACACTGGGCTGAAGACTGTTGGCTGAACTGTGACTCAACGCTGGGCCCCCTTACCTGGTATAGGTTGGCGAGATGGTGGTTAGTTTTGATCAAAAATGGCTGATTCACTCCTGGATGGTCAACATCGTGTGCTGCTGCAGCCAGCAGGCCAAGCATGATGTCCAGAGGCGTGAGGAAGCTGGCGAGCTGTTAAAAAAATCACATTGGGAGATCGATTGGTGTTTACCCACATAGGTTAGTGCTTGTTTTGGCTAAATCAAACTGTATGAATTATGACAGTATTTTTCAGGCTTTCCATCCTGACCTTTACCCTCTTGAGGCAGTGGTCAGTGAGGTGATAGCCCCATAGAATTGCAGGGGGAAAAAAGGACAGTGTGGAAAGTAATTAAGCAAGTCAAATTGTTCTGGATCATTCATCCAACTACCCTCCTCTTCCTACTGCTACTCTTGTTTCTTTTTATTGGTGCAGGGTGTGGTGCTGCCTATTGGCAAGACTGCTCTCTGGTGAGCAGCGAGAAGGCAGAGCCTGAAGTCAGCCTTGCTCTGAGAGAAAGCAGTGAATGAAGGAAAATTTTAAAGCCAAAGTAATGGACACATTTAAAAAAAAATCATTTGTGTATTTCAATCATCCACTGTATCATTGCCACTGGGAATATGGAATCAAGAGTGGGCTGAATTACAAAGTTTGCATATTTCTTCAATGTGTAATAAATAGTGGGGGAATGTGTAAGAATCTGTCATTTTTTTTGGTAGCTATGAAAACAAGCAGGAGAATGGGAATCCAGTACTAAATTTAAATATACTACTGTATGATATATTAGAACTTTCAGACAACTTACAGATTAAAAAACGCAACCTTTAATGGGATATTGTACAAGGCTGGGCATCTATCTACCCAGTTTTCTCCTGAGAATGCCTGTCTGGCACCTGTGTGTTTAGTGACTGATATTAAAACTGATCAAACTAAACAGAGACTTGGACGAGGATATCATTTTAGAAAAACCTTAAGAAAATCCATCATGTATGTTAAGCCAATTCAGTTATATATGGTTAAGAAATGCTTAGATTTCAAGTAGTGCATATTATTATTGCTATGCTTTTAGTTTTGGATTGCTTTATTGCATCAGAACACACTTGCTCTGGGATCTTTGGAGTTGACAAGTTCTCTTGGGCCTGAATCAGGATGCCCTGTTGGCTTAGTAGGAAATGGAGCTTTCGTCTTGAGGAGTTTTGATTCTACTTGTCAATCAAAACCCATGAGGCGAGAGACTTTTTCCAGAGCATTTCACTGCTGGTACCATTTGAGGCAGAGGTCCAAGGCAAAACAATTAATTTCTTGAGGCTTTTGAATATATCTAAGATGTAGATTGTCACAGAAAGGGTTGTTTTTGTCCTAATGCAGTCTTGACAAGTACAGAAATTATGGGAAAAAAAGCCCTCAGGAAATTTACACCCTCTTTCATGTGTATTATATAACTTACAAAGCTGATCCCGGAACTTTCATAGAAATAATTTATATTCCTAGTGTGAATGACCCATACACAGTTATTCTGCTATGTTGGGTGATTTGGGACTTAGCAGGCAGTTTATTTGACACCTCCGCAGGGCTGAGGAGGCAGCCGGGTCTTGCTTTACCTTTGGCTCCTTCAGGTAGCAGTGCATGGCCTGGGTGACATCAGCTGCATGAACAGCATTGTGATATGGGTTTTGGCTGTGGTAATCTTCTTGAACCATGACTAGGAGGCAAACAGATAACTCATCAGCTAAAACCAAAACAGGAAGGGCAGACTAAGCTCAGACCTACTGAGGATCCCTTTTGCTTAAAAATATCAGTGTCTCCAAAATGTGCAGCCTGGGGATCTTTTAAAAATAAACGTGGTTTGCAAGCTTGGCAGTTCTACTGGGCTGTTTTTAGTGAAGAGGAGGGGGAGGGCAGATGGGAGAAAGGCTAAAAGGATTTGTGAGGCCCTTGGGATTCCTCACCACCTTCATAAATCACTCCTTTCTGGCGTTCATCAAGGCTTTCATTCATGGGAAAAATAAATATGTAGGAAGAGGACAACTTTATTTCACACTATAGTTTAATTATTTAAGTTTGCTGCCATTTATGAATAATATTCCATTACAGAGGTTTCCTTTTAAAGAGCCCTGATATCCAAAGATTGGTTTAGCACTTGAATAGCAAAGACTGACCAAAGTAAATCTGACGCTTCTTCAGGCAGAAGTTCAAAGTACTGTGTTGATCCAATGGCAAACTCCTTGGTTTTATCTCTATCTCATTCAGATTAAGTTAGCATCTCTCATGCCCTTCCAATTTAAGGACCAGAGTGCTCTTGGAACCAAGTAGAGACATAAGCAGGGTGATTTGGTTTTGCTAATTACAGAAGCCATTAGCCTGCTTTAGCTTAAGATGCTGAGGATGCAATACATTCAGTGTGTATAGAATGTCCAGATCTGCAAGTGTGGCCATACTTTCTCAGTCCGTTTTACGAGTCCAGCCCTGAATTCGGGTGTTATTTCTGTCATCAAATCTTTTCGTTCTTTACATTACTCTGCGGGCATACACATGTCCAAAGGATCTGTGTTCTCTTTCTTTAGACAAATAAAAATTATTTGGCCCATTTGTGGCCAATACTTTGCTCAAGAAATCATTCAGTTAGCCTGAAGTTATTTGTGTTTCTGGAACCGAGCCATGTAGCTGGTTTCAAAAATTTCTTTTGCCAATTATTATTTATTTTACGGGTTTCTAAAAACAATTATATTTAAACTTTGGCTCTTTCCCTTATTATATGTGTTGGGAAAATTACTTAACCATAAGTTTCCTCAGTCTTTTTTCTCTATAAAATGGGAATAACAATAGCTCCAATTTCAAAGGGCTGCTCTACGAATGAAATGTGTTAATACATGCAAGTCCTTAGTCCCAGCATATGTCAGCACCATATAGGTCTGGTTGTCATTCCTTCTGTTGCTATCATGTCTCTGTTACTTTACTCTGGAGGCATCAAGGCATCAAGTCAGCTTTGAAATTCAAAGCACAGCCATAGGACACATCAAAGAAGCCAGAAACATGCTAAGCGGCAGCAGGAAGTTATATGGTGATTAAAAATGTGCCCTGGATAATTTGGCAGATAAATAAGTGTGTGCATTAAGTCCAGTAAGAACTGGGGCTGTTTTTGATAGAGAGTGACGGGGTGGAGTTGAGTGGAAACATGGCGGACTTTCAAGTCAGACAGACCTGGGCTTGGCCTGAGGTTCTGCCAGTTACAAGTTGTTGACCTTGAGCAAGTTATGAAACCTCTTTCTACTTTTCCTTAACTGTGCGCCAAATGGTGGTGACAACACCCAACTTGCAGAGTTGTTGAAATGGTTAGAAATAACATACTGAGAGCATCTTGCATAGAGTGGGCGCTACGTAAATGGTAGTTCTTCTTATATTAAAAAAAAAAAAGCCTATTGAAGATTTTTAACAACTCATGTCCAGATCGGAATTATCTGAGGCATACATTACTGGGGTTTTGCTGATATGTAAGCAGATCAGTAATTTCTGTAACAGTTACATGCTCTTGATGGTTTTCTTTATATTGTTTTGATCTATTGTAAACATAGCTAATCAAGTAAATAATCTTTTTTTACTGATTAAAATGGGTGAACCATATATAAAAATTAAGGTGAGATAATTTCAGATTAACTTGAGGTCTTCACCTTCCATGCTATCATTCTTGCCGCTTTACGTTAAAGAATATTATGGGCTGAAAGAAAAAAAAAAAAAAAAAAAAAAGAATATTATGGGCTGTCACTATTCAGGGGAACGGAGGTAAGAATATGGAAATGAAGACTTACCTAAAAACCTGTGCAAGGTCACCATGTCTAACTTGAAATGGTGAATGAGTCCATGGGTGTTGAAGAGGTGGCACAGCAGTGTTACCAAGCTGTTTCCTGTAGGAAAACAGTCACCTGCTTTAACTCATTTTTTTTTTTTAAAGATTTTATTTATTTATTTGAGAGAGAGAGACTGAGAGAGAGAGCAGGAGAGGGAGGAGGGTCAGAGGGAGAAGCAGACTCCCCGCTGAGCAGGGAGCCCGATGCGGGACTCGATCCAGGGACTCCAGGATCATGACCGGAGCCGAAGGCAGTCGCCCAACCGACTGAGCCACCCAGGTGCCCCGACAGGAAAGGTCTTTTTTTTTTTTTTTTTAAAGATTTTATTTATTTATTTGAGAGAGAGAGAGCTCATGAGAGGGAGGAGGGTCAGAGGGAGAAGCAGAGTCCCCGCCGAGCAGGGAGCCCGATGCAGGACTCGATCCCGGGACTCCAGGATCATGACCTGAGCCGAAGTCAGTCACCCAACCGACTGAGCCACCCAGGCGCCCCGCTTTAACTCATTTTTATCACCACTAAAATATCGAGATTGACAAAAGGATCCAAAGTTTCTGTAATGAAAGGTCTCCTTTTCCCTGTTAAATCTGAATGTTTCCAAGTATGAAGGATCTTATTCCTATGGTTTGGTCCTAGGTTTTCTCATATTGTACAAGTGAAACAAACCAGGTCAGACATTTCTCTATACCAAAGGCAATGAAAGCATTAAGAGTCTGCTTATCGTGGTGACACACACAAACACACACACACGTGTGTGTGTGTGTTTGTGTTTGTGTGTAGTTTTTAAAGACACAGTTTAGTGGTCACTTACAATGTGCCTTAAGTTGCTCCCAACTGATTCTTAGGTTTACAGGGACATCTAAGTCACCACGTTCCTTAAGAGAAATCACCCAAGGTGAGATGTGACCATGAGATAGTTTAGAACTTAAGCCAGCAGAGATGCAAAATCGAAGCAATAATGACTAGTAAGCATTTAGGAAATATTATTGACTAAAGAGTAATGATTTTGAATTTGAAAAGCATTAGAGAATTTATGAAAGACTTTGAAATGGACCAAGATGATGACTAGATGTCTTAAGTGGAAAACAAAGTATTGCCTAAGCACACTCTTCCGGGCCACCTGATTCTGCATTTCTGCAGATTACATTGTCTTTGAGCTATTTTACAACTCTCAAAGTTGTAGATAACTGAGAGCATTGCAAATGATTCTTGTCCATAACATGCAAACAAAAATCTCTCAGGTGAAAATACAGTTGACTTCCTCTTCCCAGCTTTACAGCTATTAATAAATCCATTTAAGCATTTCTTACTGTTTACATATGTGTTGTTCTTTGAATTTTCCCTTGAACTAGTTGTAGCATCTTAATGGATCTCTAATTAATTGAGTTAAATTTTTGACATGTGCTCATTTCATCTTCCATGAGAGTCATGATTATACTCTCTTTTGAGCAAATCCTTTTATTCACAGTTACTTTCATCTACTGGTACCCATTTCTCAGTTGATTTGAGCAAAGTGAAATACAAGATTGTGAGCTCCATCCCTACATGGTATAGTTAGCTTTCCACAGTGTAAAGCTCGGTTGGCTTCACGGTCTTAGGCTGTATATCTCAACTGTATGTTATTTGTCAAGTAACAGAATGGTGAGAAAACCATCCGTAATGACTTAAAGTATAAGCCTGGTATACGGTGGGACATGTGAAGGTCACCATCAGGTACGATGTCTTTCATTGGCTCCCTAAGCCTATTGGCATTTGTTTAATGGGCAGATGAATATATAACCAAATTTTATTATTTTCTTTAGGAAAGTCTTTATAGGCACCAAGATTTTAAAAGTGAAGCCAGTGGGAATGTCTACTTTCCCCTTCAGCTGCAGCCTAACGTTTTACACCCCATCATCAGCCAATGTTTTCCTCCAGTGATGCCGAGCATATCTGAACAAGACCTGCACTGGACCAGCCTCAGCTCACTCAGTGAAAATGTAAAGACACCTGCCCTATAGGGCTCAGGACTGATCAGACGAGCTTTAGTGTTTCTAGTTTTCACTGACTAACAATGAACCTCCTCCATTTGGATGTGGCCAAAGTATTCTGCCAGGAAAGAATCTAATCTGTGGTTTCCAAATTCCTTTGGGATCATCAAGGCCAGAAGGAAAACGGTCTTAAGATTCTAAGGCCAAATTCAGTCCTTACTTTTCATCTGAATTAATTTTCCCCTGCCCTGGCCCTTCTTGAGTGGCTATAGACTTAGGAAAGTCGAAAAGGAAGGGAAAAAGAATAACAGTGTTCGGAAATAAGATTCTTTTGGGTGACTTACCATTTGTCAAGCGATCAAATAAGAAAATGTCAAAATCCCACATTCCCACTTTGGAAAGCATATGCTGAAAAGGCAAACGAAAAACAGCACTCAAATGAATCATACTGGAGACTCAAACATTTACTTTGAGACAGTGAATTAAACAATTAAAAAGTTGGAAATAGTAGCACATTGCTATCTGGTTTGTGGTAAAACAAATCTTGCTCTACGTGCTACTAACAAGAGCGTGAAAGGAATCAGACTATCTGGTTCAGTACCAGCCACATCTCTCACTGGCTGTGGGAGTTTGGGCAAGTTCCTTAACCTCTCTGTACCTCAGTTTCCTATTTGAAAAATAGCATTTTTGTGAGGATTAAAGAAGATAATATATGTGGAGTGCTTAGAATGGTGTTTGTATATAATAAGCACACATAAAATTCGATATCTGTTAAAACTGTAGTCCAGTAAAGTCTGTACATTGCAAATGACTATATACGTAAGGAGGATGTTTATAGCAAATTTTTTAAAAATGAAGTCAAAATGATTGCTGAGCACATTACTCAGCTCAACGTGGACTAAATGTGAAATGAACCACTCTAACAGATAGGAAACTGGAGTTGGCAATTGAAAATGTTGGGTAATTTAAAGACCTACTGTCCAGTGTAGGCTTATTATCCTGTTTTTTTTTTTTTTTTTTTTTTAAATCCCCCATGCTTAGAATTAAATGGTCTTTAACTCTCAGATGCAAAGCTGTGGTTACGGATTCTATCCTCACTGTGGCTTCTTTGCCTGGCCTTCCTCTCTTCTCAAAGTCACTGCTTCCTGTAAGGACCAGCTCACTCTCCTCTTCCTGCCCCTAAATGTCTTCCCTGCATCTTCCAATAAAGTCTAAGGGCCTTGTCACAGCACACAAAGACCTTCCAGCATTATCAGAAAAATGAAGGAATAATAGGTTACCTGTGAGATCTGGTGTGCGTGAACATTTTATCCAAGTCAAATACTAAAGTAGAATCAGAACTTGATCCCTGGTATCCTGACTTGTGACCCACAGTTCTTTCTACATCTCAATGTCATCTCTCTTGAGGGGTGAATGCTTGGAGGAGGGCCCCACAGGAATGCTCTGTCACTGATGCCCCAGGGCTGGGAGCTTAGTCTTGCTCTTTTTTCTCCAGCCAACCACCCAACCAACCAACCACCCAACCAACCAACCATCCAGATGAATAAACAAACAAACAAATATTCACTCAATCTCAGGCCTTGGGTTGTTAGGAGTGATTTTTTTTTTTTCCTTTTTTAAACCTAAAGTTGGGAATTAGTTCTTCTGATATTACTTGTTGCTTAGTTACTAATACTCTACAGTAATAGTATAAATTTCTTAATAGTACATAGATAGCATAATATTACTTAGCATGTAAACTCTAAGACTCTACTTCTGATTTCTGTTTAAATGGTGGCAGTTTATCCTGAAATTTAAACTCTTTTGACAGTTTGGGCTAGAGATAACTTGTGAACTTTTTTTTTTTTTAGATTGTCACATGTTCATTTCAACCTTTGATCAATGAATTGCAAAAAGGATTGTAAAATTTGTGAAAATTATTTAAATAAAATAAAATTATAAAAAGGACTACATACCATATTGGTAGACAGAAGTGGAATTAAGAGTTGGTAATTATTGGGTTACTTTCAGCATAGCTATTATAATGAGACAATTCAATGGGTTTAAAGTTTTAGCTATTCTCTCATTGGTAATCAATCAGTCCAGAATTTCACTTTAGTAAATAGTGTTGTGCAAATACGTTTTGTCCATTTGTAAAAATGAAAATAGCTAGCATGTGCTAGGCATGAATATATAAAACATGTAAGCATGCTTTACCTCATGTAATCTCTGCATCACCCCTCTGAGCTGGGTGTTTCTATTAACCTCATTTCATATTTGAGGGAAAAGTCCAGATGTGTTGACTAACTAGCCAGAGTCACAGAGGGTCTCAGTGGCAGAAGTTGGAGTCCAACCCAGGTACTGTCAGCTGAGGTACATGCTCTTGGCCACTGACCTCCTGGGAGGTGACAGAGGAGACTAACTCACCCTTGCTTGTCCAAGGTAGTCTTCATCCAGCAGGTGGAGAGGGGCTTGTGGTATAATTCCACGAAGCAGCCTCGATGCATGGAAGTATCTTTGAAAGCTTAACAGTCTTTTCACCTTTTTTTTAGTGCCAATTTCCCCTGAGTGTGTTGTATCTGTGGAAAGTAATCACATACAGACGTTATATATTTAAAAAGCCCTATTTTCTCCACTATGTAAAAATACAACGTATTATATTTAAGATTTTATTTATTTATTTGACAGGGGAAGAGAGAGAGAGAGAGCACAAGCCGGGGGAGCAGCAGACAGAGGGAGAGGGAGAAGCAGGCTCCCCCACGAGCAGGGAGCCTGATGTAAAAAACACAATGTATTATAAAGGAGATAAACTTAAAATATGCTCTCAGTGCTTTCTTAAATACAGCCTATTTAACTCTACATTTGAAGTTGTCTTAGAACAAAAATGACCTTTCTTATATATTACATTCATTAAAATGTCAAGATATTTCTGAATGTAATTTTAGAAGACATGAAATATATAAATTAAAATCTTCATTTTCTTATTAATGGCGCTGGTATGCTTAGTATGTGAAATCCGCATACTTCTGCATGCATTTGAAAGGAACAGTTATGCTTTTTTCTATGATATTAAAACCAAACCTCCAGCATTTAAACCAGGTTCTCATCCTACACTCTCTGAATTAAAAGGGCTGAGAATACACTAGCTTAGACATGAGGAAGATGTTTCCTAATGTCCCAGGAACACCAGGGGCAAAGGAATCAAGAATCTCAGTACAAAGGTGACCTAGATTTTCCGGACAAGAAGCAGAGAGGGTGTCTACTTTCTAATGGAGTATATTCTTTTTTACTAGTGGCCAGGCAAGTCTGTTCCTGTCAGTAGAGATATTTTAATACTCATGTCACATGTGCCTTTCAAAACTTGACTGTTGACATCACAGTGATTGTCCAGAAATACCCCAGGCACATTATTTGAATGCCTGTCAAGGTATGTCTTATCTCAGCTGAAATTCTATGAATCACTCCAGGTCCACCTAAGTGACATCTGCTACCCATTTTGAATCTGGAGTCAACTGAACAGTCTACTAGGAAAACGTATAGTCCATAGCTAAAGAAATTTTGGATTCTTTCACCCTTCCTCCCATCGCCCCTTCTTCTCTAGGGAACTCAGAATCACAGTGGATAGAGAAGTAGAGGAAACAGTGGGCAACGTGGCCCTCCCTGATGGTAGTGACTGACCAAAATCAGGTTGTTACTTAGGCTGTGTTATGCATGCAAAGGCTTAATTCAGGGCAGGCAAAACCCACTGCTCTCTGGAAATCCCACCTGACTGAAATGCTTTCTGTTTTTAAAGTGTCTAGATTTCATGTGTGGAAAGAGGCAAACATACACCCAGAGAGAGGAGTGTAACTGAAGTTGGGTGTTAGGCACACAGCCAAATTAAAAATGGTATACGTGGACTCAGTTCTACTAGTGGGTTCTTACTCATTTCTATCAATTTATCAAGTCAAAGTACAGGACAAAGTGGTTCATTCATTTATTTAAAACACAGATGTTCAGTGAGATCCTTTGGTTCTAGGTCCTCCAGTGAGCAGAACAAAGATCCCTGTACTCATGAAGTTTACGTTCCAGCACAAAGGGACATGCGATAACCAATAAACAAAAAATAAGTAATTTATAAAAATGTGTTAGGTGGTGGTAAGTACAATGGGAAAAAGCCAGAAAAGCTGAAAGTGAGGGACCAGGCATTCTGTGTTTGGATAGTCAGGGTGGGCCTCATTAGAGGGTATAGTTTGGTCAAGTGAAGGAGATGAGGAAGCTGGCCAAGCAGATATCTGGGAAATACCTTCCTTACAGAGGTACCAGCTTGAATGCCCCTAGAAGTGGGAGCCTGCCTGGCATGCTGGCATGTGGGAGGAGCCGCAGGAATTCCATGTGGATGGAAAGGAGAGGAAGAGGGAGGAGTAAGAAATGAGGTCTCAGAGCAGAGGAGGGCATGAGAATTATACAGAGTCCTGTAGGCCATTGTAACAGCTTGGGCTGTACTCTGAATGAAATAAGGAGCCACTGCAAAGGTTTGTTTGTTTGTTTGTTTAAGATTTTATTTATTTATCTGAGAGAGGGACAGAGAGACAGAGAGAGCATGAGCGGGGGTTAGGGGGGAGGAGCAGAGGGAGAGGGAAAAGCAGACTCCCCTGAGTGGGAATCCCAATGTGGGGCTCGATCCCAGGACTCTGAGATCATGACCTGAGTCCAAGTCAGATGCTTAACTGGCTGAGTGAGCCACCCAGGCAGCCCGCCACTGCAAAGTTTTGAGAGAAGAGTGATACGATCACACTATATAGTTAAAAAGGGTCATTCTATGTGGCAAGCAGTTGTAAGAGAAAGCTTTGATGTGGTGAGACCAGCTATGAGGCCCTTGAAATAACCCAGGCAAGAGATGATGGCTGCTCAGATCATGGGAGGACCAGTGGAGGGACAAGAAGTGGAGGGAGGGATCTGGTGTATATTTTGGGTACCTCCAAGGTTTTGCTCTAAATAACTAGGAGAATGGAGCTGCCATCACCTGAGATGGGAAAGCCACAGGTGGGCCGGGTGTGGGGTGGATTTCAGCTTTGCACATGTTGAATTTGGATGTCTATTGGAAATTCAGGCACAGATGTCAGATGGAAATAAGTGGATATAAAACCCAGCGCTTGGGGGAGAAGACTGGGCTAGAGATACAAATCTGGGAGTTGTCAGATGAGATTACCTAGGGAGTAGGCATATATACAGATGAGAAAAGCATCAGAGTCTGAGTTCTGCAGTGTTTCAACTTTGAAAGAGTATAGAGAAGAGCAGAGACAATCAAAGGAGACTAAGGAGTATACAGTGGGGATAGGGAAAAACCATCATTTCCCAGAAGCGTAGTGAAGACAATACTGCAAGGAGGAAGGTGAGATCCTCAGTATCGAATGCTGTTAATGACAGATCAAGTTCAACAAAGACTGAAAATTGACCACGGGTATATACATTTGTCAAAATTCACTGAACTATGCACTTAATAGAGCACATTTTATTCTATGCTAGAAGCAACAACATCCTAGTCACACATCTATAACCCAGATTTTGTTTTTAAAACACAATTTCTCACTAAAAGAAACCAGACCTCCTCTGTGAAATGGCCAAGTCTAGGACTGGGGCAGGCAAAATACAAGAACTGCAACTTCTTGTCATTCTGGAAGGTAAGGGAGAGCTCGAGAAATGATGGGACCATTACAAAAATGACAGAGGAGATGACTTGCAGGGGGTTCCTCTGAGCAAATATGGGAAACTTTGAGCATCAACATGAATAATGGAAGAGCTGATTATAAACCACTGACTGAGAGAAGAATCCATGAATCCATACTGATGGTAAGGAAACAAGTAAGTAAATAAATGAGAAGGGAAATCTCTTCCTTGCAGTGTCAACCCATAATGCAGAGGAACTAATAGAGTTAGAAAATTACCATTTTGCAACTTTTTTTTTTTTTTTTAGAGAGAGAGAGAGAGGCGGGGGGAGGGGCAGAGGGAGAGGGAGAGGGAGAGAGAGAATCTTAAGCAGGCTCCACACCCAGCATGGAGCCTGACACGGGGCTCAATCTCACGACCCTGAGATCATGACCTGAGCCAAAATCAAGAGTCGGACACTTAACCAACTGAGACACCCAGGTGCCCCACCATTTTGCAACTTTTATGGTGATAACTGCTTCAGGCCCAAATCATCGATGGACACTAAAACTATTCAGTGGAAGTTTAAAAAGCAACAGTATAATTTATGGTATCAAAGTATCTTCCCACTGATTTATTAATTGGAAAGGAAAAGTTGTGTAGCTTTTTAGTGGACAACTGTAGAGGCGGCACCATCTTCACTAAGTAATCAAAGTTTACATCCCCAATAATGGGAGAAGCTGACATTACACACTTCTGATGTAATACACTGAGGACACGACATCGCCTATGTTGTATTCTTGCTCCAACCCCCAGAAAGAGGAAACATCATAAGAACCCAAGCTGAAAGATACTTTACAAAATAATCAACCTGCATTCTTTAAAAAATGTCAGTGTCGTGAAAGACAAAGATAGCCTCTGGTATTGTTTCAGGATAACGGATGCCAAATAGAGTGCTCTAAATGCATTCATATGACTCTGAATGAGATCCTGGATCAGGAGATAATTTCCAAAAATGGCTTTATTAGGGTAATTTGTGAAATTTGGATATGGACATATATATGAGAAATTTGATAACTGAACTGTGGTCTGCAAAAGAAGGCTCCTGTTCTTAGAAAATACATGCTGAGGGGTGCCTGGGTAGCTCAGTCAGTTAAGCATCGGCCTCTTGGTTTCAGCTCAGGTCATGATCTCAGGGTCCTGAGATCGAGCCCCGAGTTGGGCTCTGGGCTGGGCATGGAGCCTGCTTGGGATTCTCTCTCTCCCTCTCCCTCTGCCCCTTCCCACCCCTTTCTCTCTCTCTCTAAAAAATAAGTAAATAAATAAATAATTAAAAAATAAATTAAAAATAAGGAAAATACATGCTGAGATATTTAGGGATAAAGGGGCATGATGTGTACAACAAATCCTCAAGTGGTTACGAAAAAAATATATAGCAAAGACAAACAGGGCAAAATAATAATTGGTTCCTTCAGGTAAAGGGTATGTGAATGTTCTATCCTTGAAAATTTTCTGTAAATTTGAAGGTATTTTATAGTAAAGAGTTTAAGAAGAGAGAGAACGAGAAGAGAAATGTTAGGCAACAGTATCCAGTATAGACAACCCAAGGAGTTTTGCTACATAGGGAAGCAAAGGAATGTTGGTGATGGTTCTATGCAGAATTATATAGAATGAAATCAAGTGTGTCAAGTAAATGAAATGAGTTATTCCTGTGTTGTGCAGAAATCTAATAGGAAATAACCATACAATGATCAATTCCTTTTTTAACCTTCTATGAAAATTTTCCCATTCTAAAATACTAAAAGAAAATCTCCTATGTAGCTGAGAGTATTTTTTTTTTTTAAAGATTTTATTTATTTGACAGAGAGAGACACAGTGAGAGAAGGAACACAAGCAGGGGGAGTGGGAGAGGGAGAAGCAGGCTTCCTGCCGAGCAGGGAGCCCGATGTGGGACTCGATCCCAGGACCCTGGGATCATGACCCGAGCCGAAGGCAGACACTTAACGACTGAGCCACCCAGGCGCCCCTGTAGCTGAGAGTATTAACATAACAGAATTAGAAGTAAACAAGGTAAGCCTAATGATGGAAATATGCCACAAACATAGCAAATTCAAATTATGGATTATAGTTCACCATTGAATAATGTGGGGGCTGGGGGTACACACCTGCTGGGCAGTTGAAAATCTGCATATAACTTTGGACATGTCAAAAACTTATGTGAGAA
>NC_138376.1:104697332-104756334 GCF_054177405.1 Leptonychotes weddellii | reverse complement strand
AGAAGATGACAAGTTATAGGGCACCTGGGTGGCTCAGTTAGTTAAGTGACTGCCTTCGGCTCAGGTCATGATCCTGGAGTCCCAGGATCAAGTCCCGCATCGGGCTCCCTGCTCAGCAGGGAGTCTGCTTCTCCCTCTGACCCTCACCCCTCTCATGCTCTCTCTCTCATTCTCTCTCTCAAATAAATAAATAAAATCTTAAAAAAAAAAAAAGAAAATGACAAGTTATATACAATAAATATAGATGATAGGAAATAATGGTTTCTATTCATTAAAGTTACCAGATTGCCTAAAATGTTGCTAATCTAATGATGCTTTGAGCTGGAGGGATTATGTTTTTTTTGTTTGTTTTATTTTGGTTTTGCTTTTTTTTTGAGGGACACAGTTGGGGGTGCAGAGGGAAAGAGAGAATCTTTTTTTTTGAGAATTTATTTATTTATTTGAGAGAGTGAGAGGGAGAAGCAGACTCCCCGCTGAGCAGAGAGCCTGATGTGGGGCTCGATCCCAGGACCCTGAGATCATGACCTAAGCTAAAGGCAGATGCTTAACCAACTGAGCCACTCAGGCACCCCGAGAGAGAGACTCTTAAGCAGGCTCCACACCCAGCTCAGAGGCCAACAGGGTGGGGGGGGGCAGGGCTTGATCTCATGACTCAGATCATGACCTGAGCTGAAACCAAGAGTAGAAGCTTCAATTACTGAGCTACTCAGGCACCCCTGGAGATACTGAGTTTTAACTTAGATCCATTTTGCCATTAAACCAAAGAAGAAAACAGCAAGATTCCCTTCTTCCCCACCTACTTTCTTCGCCCTGTGGTCAAACAGGATAACAATCCACCAACATGTCAGAATGTAGATCTCTTTTGATTTTTATTTAAATTTTTGATATTTTTGGCCTTCATTTTTATTGAAAGAGTATTGCTTTAAAATACGAAGTAACTTGATCACTGAGTTATTTGGCACGGTCTCAAATCTGGAGTATGAAGTAAGTGTCTCACCACCCTAGTTCCCATTCTGTCTTGCATCTTTGGTGTACAAGCTCAGGTAATGTCAAACATATTCAATATGAAAATAAATCTGGATAATAAAACCTTCTCATGGTTCATTTTTTATGGTAGTCTGTAGGTTAAAAAAAGGTAGCATATAATATTATTCATGGTGAGGATTTTCCAAGTTTTGGAACAAATTGGCTATTCTGAGGTATATTCTTTATTTGTGCAATTTCAACCTTACTGCGATGGGCAGGCCCATATCTGCCGAGCAGGTGGCCAGTATTTTCTAAAATACCGAGGCAAGCCATGACTATGCCATTTAGCACTTCTATCTGGGTTAGTCTTTAATTGACAAGAAAATATTTCAGAATTGATGTTGGATAGCCGTTTATGAAAACAGTAGGGTTTAATTTTCTCATTTGAAGACATACATAAAGCTAAATGAAAAAAGCCTCAAGCTAGCACTCTAAAGGGGAGGAACATTCAATAGTGCAAAAAAATAAATTTATTTAAAACAATATTAATAACTCATTTATCAACTGTCATTTGTGAGATAATGACAAACTAGGATATAAGCTGAAGGTACAGTTGGGAGAAAAAAAAATCTGCATAAGGAACAATTCATGAATAAATGGCCATGCTGTATGCTAGTCCTAGGAACTGTTTTTTGACATGTTGAAATGTGTTATACAATTATTGAATAAGATTGGATACATGTGTTTCCAAAAGGGCTCTCAGTGAGTAACCGGTGTCTTTACTTTGATAATTAGGGGTATAGGGATATGCCTATCTGGAGAGAAATTTATGGTGAGCACTGTGAATTTTGTAAGACTGACGAATCACGGACCTGTACCCCTGAAACAAATAATACACTATATGTTAATTAAAAAAATTAAAAAATGGAAAAAAAAGAAATTTAAATGATTAGCTAAGCTACATTTTACAGATAGTTAGCTAAATTCAGCTTGTGAAAATTTACAGTCTTACCAATGTGCCTAATAATGAAATGCTGTTTATCTAATATCTTTTTATAATTAAAAAGTCATTATTTAAAGGTATTCAGTTATCCTAATGGTACTTTTTGTTTGGATTTGTTGTTTATGGGCTTTTGGTCCCCGAATTTTCATTTGCAACAGTTATAAAATGGTGTTCCAGAATAGTTTCATTGCCTAATCTATGTGTGCATTGATCCGGACTGTGAAATTCATTTTCTGCTCACTTGTTCTTTTTTAAATTTCACAAATATGTACATATTAACACATTTCTGCACTATTTAGACACTAATTTAGGGTTATGAAGTTTATATTGGCACTGCTGATATGGCAATTCTTAAATTTCACAAGTTGGGGTTGGCTTAAATACAAAAAACGTTAATAAAAATTATTTTCATTTTGAGTACCTTCTTTATGGCATATTCTCTTTATAGGGGCTGATAAATTTTGGTACGAGGAGAAACCTTAAACCCAGAATAAATATCTAGGAAAAAAAAAATCTATAAGCCTACCTAGTATGATGAGGCTGTTTCTGTCAACTCTATACCTGGTTGTTCCAGCAAGGTCTGCAGCAACTGTCTCCTGAATTTGAATGGCTAGTAATTGGTGCAGAAGTAGCACAGGTGATACTAAGAACAAAGAATGCCTTTATATTTAAGTGAGCAGAACTCGCCTCAAGCAAACATGGAGACCCAACTCCATAAACCTTATCAATACTTTCAAAGCATTAATCCACCTGAATCTTTTTAATTTTTAAAAGATTTTATTTCTTTATTTAAGGGAGAGAGACAGAGAGAGCATGAGCTGGGGGAGAGGGACAAACAGACTCCCCTCCGAGCAGGGAGCCCGATGTGGGGCTCGATCCCAGGACCCCAGGATCATGACCTGAGCTAAAGTCAGACGCTTAACTGACTGAGCCACCCAGGTGCCCCAAATCCATCTGAATCTTTTAAATAATGTGTTACTAATACATGCGCTACTCTGATAATTATTGTACTCATACTTATTGCAATACCTATATTATATAATTATAATGAAATTCTTTGCAGGTAGTGGCTATTCATATGATTTGTTTATTCTTCTTTTATAGGATTTTTAACATGTCTTGTACTCTAGAGTTATTGGTATAAATAACTTACTACCCTCCAAGGTCAGAAATCGTCCAAACTTTGTAATCGTAGTGGAAGCCCTAATAGCTTTTTAAATTTTATTTTGTTTTGGTAATGCAAGTGCCTGACTTAACCTTTGCTTTCGGGGCAGGGCATCCACTTACTTCAAAGGGGCATCCACTTCAAAGAAGGCTATTCCAAATAAACGCATTGCCAGCCTCAGGACTAAATAAAGAGCCAGGTCACCTCCCTCCCACTAAGGCTCCTTTGTTTTAGAGATCTTGGTTGATTTCGGTACACAAACCTGGGGGCCATTTGTTTTTTCTCATCCTGGGCTTTAAATTCCCATTCTTATGTTTTAAATTCACCAATAAAGAGTGAGTCTGCAAAACCCTAGGTCCCCACCCCAATAAAAGAACCCCAGCCACGCTCACTCTCTCCCTCTCTCCCCAGGACTTGGCTGGGTGGCCCCAGTAGCGCTGTGTAAATTCCAGGGCCCATAAGTAATAAACCTTTATTTTTTCAGTTTCTTGATGGTTGTGGCTGAAGGGTGTCTTGCAATCATAGTAAGAGCCTCGAGTGTTGGTCCAGCCGCGACATTAGCTACTGAAAGGCTGAGACTGGCACACAACAGTAATCCTTTGTGTTGAGTGCATAGCCCTGCACATAATGGAAACTCCATGCAAAATTTGTGGATTTAATTTGAATAAATAATCTCCGCTTACAGAAATATCATCATCAAATGCCATTCTTAAATAATAAGCCAATTTATAAAGTGCAAGATGCTAAAACTTATGTTAGTTTTGAAATCCTTTTCTTAAACCCTTCAATGGAGTTCCAGGGCCCAGATCCTTCTACCACCACTCCTTGCTGTGATCGACTCCCACTTCCAACACCCAACTGTGCCCTGTATGATTGCAAATTCACTCTTATTTACACGTCGGATGTTCTAATTAGGCTGTAAGGGCTTGGAGGCCAGATTCCTGCTAGTTTTCTTTGAATTTCCGCAATATCTTGCGAGTCATTGATGGTAAACACATGATGATGACACACTTAAAAACTTTCTTGTGTCTGTGCTCCAGTTCCAAGTTCAAGAAGTGTTGGAGAAATCAGGTTGAAATTCTAGTTTTAAGTGTGTAGCTCTTAAAAAGATGAGAAAAAGTGAATTCATTTGATTTTAGGTGTCCTGAGCACAAATGGCAGATTTATAGCACAGCTCTTTCTTCCTTCCTACAATTCTACTAGTTCAGGGTTCAGGGTCCCTGCAAAGTTGGAAACAGGGGAGTTGTCCGGGATGGCAATTTTCTTGAAAAAACACAGGATTTTAAGAGTGAAGCAACTTATTCTAAGATGCAGTTGCCCTGTAGATACAATTTAACTACTTTAAAAAGTGAAAATACATTAAAGATGTTGCATATAAAAAATGGTATTGGCAGATTTCTAAAATGTACAATGTGGACTTGTAGTCTTCTTGACGAGGTGCTAAAGATATCAGCCTCTGCATAAGACTAGTGCTCCTTTCAACGTATTAAAGGCTTTGATTCATTTTCATGTGCTTTTAGCAAATTTCATAATTTAGACTTGGCCGTCATGACTTCAGCACTCAAATTCCACCTTTCAGAGTTTAGCATCTCTAGACATTAAAGTCTGCATTTACTCATAAAAAGAACCAGCTGCCAAAAAGCCTTGTAAAATACATTACTATTTCTATCCCAGTCTTTCAAACATCGTCTGTGGTCATAAATGGCCACAGTTGTTTATTTCTTCCTGTATATATTCTCAGCACTCAAAGAATGGTGGGTAGGAGCTGATGACAACCCAAGGTATTATCCGGCTTGTAACCTCACATGTCTGTGCTCACATGGAGGGACGTATTTTTTTTTTTAATTATGTTATGTTAATCACCATACATTACATCATTAGTTTTTGATGTAGTATTCCATGATTCATTGTTTGCGTATAACACCCAGTGCTCCATGCAGTATGTGCCCTCTTTAATACCCATTACCAGGCTAACCCATCCCTCCACCCCCATCCCCTCCAGAACCCTCAGTTTGTTTCTCAGAGTCCATAGTCTTTCATGGTTCGTCTCCCCCTCCGATTCCCCCCGCTTCATTTTTCCCTTCCTACTATCTTCTTCTTTTTTAACATTGAGATAAATTGATTGAGATAAAATACAAATTAAATTCCTTAACATCTAGGGCCTTCTCTAGGCTTAGTCTTTCATAGGAAAGTTGTGATACCAAAAAGCTAATAAAAATACATATAACCTCAACAACAACAATAACAAAACACTGGGGGGAAAAAAAAAGGAAAGAAAGAAAGGAAAAGAAAAGAAACTCAAAGTACACCATCACCTTAAAATGTAACTTGAAGCTGGGAAATCAATTTGCGTTAAAAGCAGCTAGAAAGTTATTTTAAGTTCTCTAAAATCAGGTCTTGAATAGAGGTGTATCGAAGCCCCATGTCATTAGCTGTTCTGTGTATGACAGATACTCACGACTTCTTGATGGCTGTCACCAGAAGAAGAGCTTTGCTTCAACACTGCCACGGAGTGGGAGGAGGAGGCGGAAGAGGAAAAGTCTTCTTCAAGACAGGGTAAACTGTTTCTCTAGCTCTACTTTTTAACGTGTTTATTTTTTTCAATTGCCATTTCTCTTTTATGTTGTTGACAGCGAAGAGGACCGAGGAGCGTGGCTGATAGGAGTCACAGAATAGAATGAACTCCTTCCCCACTTCCGGGTCCCCACACCTGCTGCCTCAGCGCTAGGAAATGTGCTCGGAGAGTACTCATGAGGGTCAGATGCTTGTCCTCAGCCACACAACACACTGGTGTTTGGCAAAATGTGCTGTTTTGAGCCTGTTGCTTTGCCTACTGTAGAATCCATTCCAACCCAAGGGCTGTGAATCTCTAACTTCCAGGGTTCAGGGATGGTTGGAAAACTCTTATTTCCTTTTTGAAAGGAGGGGAGAAGACCTTAAAAATAAGCTCTTAAGACTCTGGGCAATAGAGAGGTTTTTCAAAATCCCAGTTTGAATGAAATTTAAATGAATTAGTAAGAAGCCGATCAAATTTCCTCAGTCCTAAAGAAGTACGCGCCAGGCACAATGCGGTTTTATTGAACCCTCTGCTTCTCAGAGTTTGAAATGTTTAGCAAATCCTGAGTTTTGAGGGCAATGGTTTGTGGTGAGCAAATTGAGGTGACCAAATGGCAGTTGATTCTAAGTCTCCAGAGGTTAAAAACTGCTGCATTAACTCCCTAGTTCTCAGCATGTATTTAAACTAAGTGTGGTCTTTTATCTGGAGAGATGTGTTTGAACTGTTCCATTTCACTACAAAAATTCCAGATGTGTATTATAATGTGCATCTGCTCTTCTGCTTTCACTTGGCCTTCGAGTTCTTCGCTCTCCTGTCCCAGGATTTCGGACAAACCCTCTGATCGCCTCCTGTTGTCCCCACCAATCTACCTCACCTACCACGGGCAGATTTATGCCTTAAGCACAAGCCCAACTGTGTCAGCCAGCCCTCTTCTCCAAATTTTTCAATGGCTCCCCAGTGTCTACTTAGTTAAGTTCATATTATTTATCCTGGTATTCATGGCTCTTTAAATGTGATGCCAACTTACTTTTCCATTTTTATCTCCCACCAGTCCCCTTGCAGATAAATAGGTCTCTGTTCTTGCTGTTCCCCCCCTCCCCACCCCGTTGCAGGTCTCCCTGGTTTTCTACTTCCATACTAATTCTACATTCCTTTCCCATAGAGTACGATCTTCACCCATTGAAATGCCATCCACCCTTCAATAGCCCACCTCAGGTATTTCACCCCCCAGTCAGGTGCCTTCAGATCCTTCTGGGAGTCCTCCTAATGCACAGCAGTTGGTATGGTAGTAACTGGCATTCCTAGCTCTCTGACTATGCAGCAGATGCTGTGCATGCTATTAGAAGCCCTGTCAGGGTATGGTCATGTCTTATATAGCATGGGGCCTGGCTAAGACAGTGTTTATTGAATGAAGGAATGAAGGCATGAGGTGATTCTTGATTGAGGTATAAGATTTTTATTTTTCCTGTCTTACAGCAGCACATAACCTTGCTCCCAGTGGGCACCACCATGGGATTATAGAACTGAATGAATTATCCAGAACAGGGGAGATTCATTCATCTAACACAACAAATAACAGGGCTGATCCCCTGTGTAGAAGAACTTGAACTTCTAGTTCTTTTCTGAATTTGCTGGATTTTCCGCAATGATTATAAGTGCATCTTGAGAAGGATGGCAGATTAGTGCTAAGTTTATCCATTGGTAGAGGCCCGGATAGGACATGCATCTTGAAAAATGACCAGCAAAGGATCCTTTATATTTTGTTCTTTGAAAAGTAAGTGGATTTTAAGTGAATTCCTTTTTCTTCATAGGTTAAAAATGTTACTTGAATTATATTTCACCTGAGTGAATCCTTTGATTTAATGGATTGAATCAAGTGGGCATTAGAAGTGGTCGGAGTATAGTCTTCATATGTAAATATCCACCCTAGTTCAGTAAGGAACTTGAGATATTTATCTGTACATTGATATTTGTCTCTTATGGTCCATGGCTCTCTCTTGCTTAAAGTGGCACCTTAGGTGTAATCACATCTATAACTCTTGGTGGAACAAGCTCTTAAGGAACGAGCTTCCATTAAGACTTATACCATTAATTCAGGCCATGGAAAGCTTTATTCACAAGGAGCTAGATCAGAAGGAAGAAAGTATTGTTTTAGATGACTATTGCAGTGTCCATCTGCATAGGTACCCGAACTGTTTCCAAAGATGTAACTGATGTACTTCATCTAGAACAAATGCAACTGGCCTCCTAGTCCATTTATTCTATCCATGGCAAGAACGGGGCTTGGGGCTAGGAGTGATGGTACTAGGAAATACTGAGCATCTACTAGGTAGTGGACATTTGTCACTCCATTCATTTTCATAAAAGTGGGTATTGTGAAGTTGATAGTAATAGATATATTTTACAGATGAAGCCATGGATTTGGCAAGGTTTAGTAATGTATCCAAAGTCACACAACTGATAAGTAGCAGAATGGGGACTGAGATCCAGGTTTATCTGACCTTGAGGCTGATGTTCTAGAGTTCCTTATATTCTACTCTTTACAGGAGCAGACAAAGAGTAGGTGACATGTGAGAGTCCAGCATAGGACCCTATTTCCCAGGGGTACAGTCAAGGATTAATACTCAGATTCCTTTCCTTTAAAAAATTATAGTTAGTAAAATAAGAACAATAAAAGGAAATGTCAATATAACTCATAAATCCAAGTGTTTTAAAACGGATGAAGATTTAAAAGTTGAAGATTAGAATCTATATCATTGAACAGGAATGTCACAGTGAGAAATACTGAAAGGAAACTTGTAAAATAACTATGGAACAATCAGAGACATAGCTTCATAACAGACTTTGGAAGTGATTCTATGCATGTAATGTTCCTGTTTCTCTCACTAAACATACAAATGGAATATTAGGAGGTGACTAATAAATCACTTATGAGCTTTAAAATTGAAAACACATGTATTACTGACACTGCCTTAATGTGATTTGATTATTGTGTTATTACACAAAGAAATTTGCAGGCCTTGGTTAGTGCCTCAAGCTTTGGAAAAGACAAACATTTTTGTTGTGGACATAGAACAGAGCTGCAATTTCTAGGGAAGGGAAAGAGTGGGAGGCACTTGGGCAAACAGGCTGCTCAAAATAAAATTGTGACAGGATGCACACAAGCCTCTGGTTTAACCATTTCAGAGCCAAGCCTTCAAGTCACCTAAGGTTTCACCTGAAGGACATCTGCTGACTGAGACGTGGTCTAAGGACATGATCTTCCCTGTTTCATGTGACCCCCCTGGGGCATTCTCTTCTTTCCCTCTTTCCTTCCCTCTAGAAAACACATATGGCTTTTATGTGTTTTCTAAATATTTCTAATTACCTTTATAATGTGAAATAATATTCTACTCAGGAACAGATATTAAATAAACATATGGTATTCTTTGGTAGCTGTCAAGGAATGAAATGGAAGCCCTTTAATCATGAGTTGGCTATTTGTTCTTTCTGAGTCTCAGTGCATAGATTTAAGCAGTGTGGTAAACACTGGTTAGGCTTCACCTACAAATATTTACTGAGCACCAACTTGGTCCTAGATACTTGAATATACAACATTTTCTGGACAGCGTTTCTGATGTCAAATACCCAGAGGAAGGTGTTGGGATGGACCCTTATTGTCTTCACTACTTTCATTTCTACTTCAGCTGTGGATATTTTAGTATGAAAATGCCTAGAAATTATCACAGGAAGTGAAAAATATGAGCAAGAGGAAGATTTTCTGTCTAGTGGGTTCCACTCTCAAGAATGTGATGATTCACTTTGCCCCTTGCCCTTGGTGGAGTCAAATATCCCACAAGGGGTAGAGGCAAGATGGCCCCTAGCATGTATGGAGGGGACGTGGTAGGGTAGAGAGGCTCAGAGGACAGGACAGGAGAAAAGGAATGAAGAAGAGAGATCAAAAAGAGAAGGGGCATACAAGCACCCATTGGAGGTGGACTCTGTACCAATGAAAGCCTGTCTGAGACAAAACGTGAGGAAATTTTTACACTACCCTCTGAATCCCACATGGGTTTGAGACTTGCTATCAGTGAGGTTGTGTTCTTTCTGGTAATGGATGAGGTCCTGCACGCCCTTCCAGATGAGGTGAAACCTAACAGCGGGGGTAGAGTGGTCAACCAGAAATACATTCCTATTCTTAGGACTCTAGAGACCATAGAGCTCTAAAACAAGCTTATAAAAGCCTGTATTGGCAAAAAGAAAAAAAAAAATCAATACCCACAAACCTACTAAAGCTGTAGAGAGTCCTCTCCAAGTAGGAGTTGTGGGACTGAAATGGCAGGGAGTGAAGGTGGGGTGGCATCAAAATGCACCAAGAAGCATATGAAGTATTTGTACTGTTTCTTTCGTCCTAGATCATTAGCACTGGATTGTTCAGAATGAAGAGCTTAACTGCTGTGTCTGAAGGAGGGGATATGGAGGAAGAAGTGGTAGAGACTTGGCAATTCCAGGACTTGTGGAATGACCGAAGAGAATTGTCCTCGATTCCCTTCCTTTCCCTTCCTTTCCCTCCCCTTCCCTTCTCTTCTCATTATTCTCTCCTTCCTTCCTTTCCTTCTCCAAACATTAACTGAACATTTACTTTGGTCCAGACACTGGGCAGTGCTGGTGGTGAAAGATGATGCAGAAACACCAACTTCCCCCAGAGAGTTCCCTGTCAAGGGGAGAGCTTACTCTTATTCCTCCATGGCAGTCATAGCTGAAAACAGTGATCCTGGGTGTGTGTGTGGGGGGGTATCTGCACTCTCTTGGGCCCCCCAGTTGCCCTTCTAGTAGACAGGTAGTGTGGCTGGATAACTAAGCAGTGCTCTCATGGGGTTTGGATCTCCAGGAGCAGCTAAGACTCCATGGTAGAGATGCCATTCTCCCTGGTATCTGTTGCATCTTCACTTAGGTGAGCCATGTTTAGCTACATCCTACTGTTTCATCTAGAGTCTCAGCCAGTGGGGCTGTCAAGCTAGGTAAAGCCTGCACACTAGAATTAGTGGAATAAAAAAGTGTAACTCCAAGGAAAGATCCCTTGGCCTAGAGTTGAGACCACCAGGTTCAAGTCTTGGTTCTTCCACTCATCAGTCTTGGGGAAAAGAATTGAAATTGACCTATACTGTGCATGCTCAATAAAGATGGGTAGAATGTGTAAAGACAGCTCCAGTCAGATGGCAAATATCATCTGGAAAGAGTTAGCTTAACCAGTCAATGACTGCCTTAGCTTGAATTAGTTTGCAATTAGTTATGCAATATCAGATAGATAGATTCTGATGGAAGAAGGCAGAAAAGACAGTCCAAAGCTTGGGGCTTTATCTCAGAAGGGAAGTCACGGGGGACACTCTGCTCTGGGAAGAGCTGGAAGGTGGGGTGGAGGGGCAGAGAGAGGAGAAAGAAGGTAGTTGGGTGGAAAGTCTTCCCTGTTTTTCCCAGTGGTTGCTGATGCTCTGTGCTGGGTTTCCATAGCTATCCTGCCCCTAATTTCTATTCAGCAAAACAGTTATTCATGCATTTCAGAATTGTCGTATTTACTTCTCACCCACTAAACTGTTAGTTCCTTGAGGACAGGGGCTATGCCTTATTTACCTTTTAATCCCTAGCACTTAGCCCAATGGAATGAGTGAAAGAAGGTGTAAAAGTCAAAGAAAAACTTAATTGACTTGGTAATTTTGCCCAGAGGTCCCAGTTCTCTGAACAAAATAGCTTGAGCTAATAATACCTATCATTGTTCCAGGTTTATAAGCAGAGAAACAGAGTAACAAAAGGTTAAGGAACTCCCTAGAAAAAACTTAAAAAGTAGAACAGGCATCAAAAGAGTTCCCACGCCTCTCATTAACTGATATTGTTTCTTTGTCGCACGCAATAGAATTAATTAAAAAAAAATCTGGTTCTATCTTGAGCTGAGGCAAGTGTTTTAAACTTTCCATCTTTGCAAATAAAGCTCTGTTAGTTATTTTCAATGATCAGCTTTCTGATAAGAATTAAGGGGAGGGATATGAAGTCATCACTTTTGTAACTTGTATAGTTGTACATAGGGGCATATTTGAATCAAACCTACATGCTAATCCAGCTTTCCAAATGAATGGGAATCAGTCTTTTTCTCAAAATGCCAGGCCCATCTCTTGGTAAGAAGCAAAATCTGCCTAGCTTCTTCAGTGTCCTAGAGAACATCCCTCTCAGTAAAGACAGGTCACAGTCTGCCCTCTTGATGACCTGGTTGGGTTGACAGATTTCACACTGTTTAAGAATGGAGTGAGGAGTGTGCTCTTTGGAGGCTCTCCAGAACTATTCTTCAAAGTGTCAGAAAAATCACAACAGGGCGTAAAGTTCAGAAGTTCAGTTAAGTTTAAGGTCTTTCACCCTGGAAAGTTTTCATTAATTTTTTTTCTCTTTCTTGTACACCCCAATGAATGCTGCAGTTGCAAATTTCCTAGCATGACTTGGTCAAAACCCACTCAAAATTATGCCAAGAATCTGCTTTGAAAGTTATGCTGTCAAAATTTGCAGCCCTGGGAGGCTTAGATAATTCAAGAAGTATCCGATTTTCAGTAACCAGATTTCTAGTTATATGAATTTCAGATTCTTTCAGGAGCCCCCATTCTGAAATATTTTTCCTTAAAAGCAACCAAAGTTTCTGACATTTGCTTTAAGAATACTTATTCTTTGGACGTGATACCCATTGTGTAAGGCATGTAGCGAAGTGTTTAACAAGAATGTAATAAATATGTTTCTAACTAAAAAAGAAATACTTCTTCTTTACCAGCTTTAGGCCAAAGAGAAATTTTACTGTTAATAAGCCATAAGACAATACAACTCCTGTAATAATAATAAAATGGAATATTATAATAATAGCTTTAGAAGTCAGAGAGCTAATCTTTTAAGATACTTTAGAACCAAAAGCTATCATTGATAAATAAAAAACCCAGAGTGGATTAATAAATTATACATTAGTTAGTAATGAAAAGCTTAAGAAACAACCCCAAGAGTTCTATTGGATTTATGAGATCAGTGTGGGAGGCATTTAGGAAGTGTTTGGGGGCATTTTTGGTTGTCATAATGATGGAAAGGGCCCTACTGGGAATGGAAGGGAGCCAGGAATGCTAGATGTCCTGAAATGTGTGGGACAGTTCCACACATCCAATGGTTGTCCTGTGTCTCATTCAGCTTTTCATCGGCTGTTCGGGTATTCATGTAGGTGGAAAGCCTTTTTTTTTGAAGATTTTATTTATTTATTTATTTGACAGCGAGAGAGAGAGAGACAGCAAGAGAGGGAACACAAGCAGGGGGAGTGGGAGAGGGAGAAGCAGGCTTCCCGCTGAGCAGGGAGCCCGATGCGGGGCTTGATCCCAGGACCGTGGTATCATGACCTGAGCCGAAGGCAGACGCTTAATGACTGAGCCACCCAGACACCCCGGAAAGCCTTTTTATAATGATCTGAACCTGGAACCTAACCCTATTCCCCTACTTTTACATATAAGCACAAAGTATTATTCTTTTGCATCATTTTAATTTTCCCTTTTCAGGAAAGCAGCTACTATGCAAATTAAGGGAGGGATGTCATTTTGGCAGGGAGGGGTGGTGGACAGGATTTCCCAGGACTTGTTCTTTACCTTAGGAAACCACCAGTGGCAAGACTGCCTATGATATCTGATTGTGTTACCCACATAACACACCGGTGTCGGTCTGCATGAGCGGCTGTCACGCTTACAATGATTCAGCTTGGAGGTGTGCTATGTGACTACATCATTATGCCTTCTGGAGTGCTTATGCCCAAGAATTTACATGTTGAAAACACGATTTAAGTCACACACTGATTTTCTTGTATTTTTGCTTTATAATACAGCTAGGACCTTAGATTGATTTTTTTGGGGAACTTAAGTGAACAAGTAGGCTATGGCTATCAGATAGTAAAGGAGGATCTTACAAAATATTTGCTGTAAAAAGGAGACACTGGATCTGAGAGGGCTTAAAGCTATTCTATTAGATACAAACTTAGCTGATAAAGGTAGTAAAGTAACAGATTCCTGTCAGTAGCACAGGAAGATCCTTCCAAGAACACAGGATTTGCTGTCTGAGCCTTACAGCTCCAAGCAGGAACCAAGATCAGAGTTTTCCCAACTTAGTCCTATATATGCCATTATAATGTTTTTTACCATATCTGCCTACACCACTATTTACTTAATGTCTTTCTTTAAGTCAGACAAATTCATTTGTGCCTACATATATCTTTTGTAAATTTGGTACCAATAAAAAACAGATCGGATGTGCTTGTTAACATTTTTTCCTATTATACATTAAAATAAATATGTAATAATTAAAGTAAAAGAAAAAAGGTTGTTTTTTGTAACAAAAAGATCACCTGGTGCATCCTTCCCTATGCATAGTGCACTTTGGGAACTGGTGCTATGAAGGGTATATGGTAATGAAGATTTACTGGCTTGGAAAACATGATTTAAAGGCAATTGCCAAGAAATATTGATAATCTTTATGAAGATACTCTTTACTAAACTCATTTGAAAAATTTCTTGTAATGGGGCAAACTCTCCAGCTGCTGCTATAAGCATATCATGTCTACTTTAACTTCAGTAAGAAGAGAATATGCCATCCACAGCAACAAGTCTTTTTGAATAAACACCTTAAATAATTTGTTTTTTCACTCAACAAATATTTGTCAAGCCCTTACTATGTGCAAAGCATTGTTCTAGGCACTAGGACTAGCAGTGAACAAAATAGAGTTTCTTTCATTGTGAGCTTTTATTTCATTAATGTAAGAGGAGAATAAAAGCAAAATTAATTTCCATTAATCCCAAGAAGAAAATAGATAGGGATACAACAATCAACTCCAAATCAATCAGATGGCCTAAGCTTGGCATCAGAGGATGTGCACATTCTATCGTTTGGCTTTTCATTTTGTCTGGGGCAAAGTAATTTTCATGGGTTTTTTTGTTTGTATAGCTTTTCTCATAGTATACTATTTTGTTGATGCTTTGCACTTATTTCTTGGCCCCATTTAAAATTCCACTCCACAATTTAAGGAATGGTATTTAGAATTTCCTGATACTTCAGCCCAAGTTTTCATTTTTCATATGTAATTTAAAATTGTCCTTAAGTCACCTCGAGTCACAGTTTCCTATTATTCATGCCATTATCATTGGTTAGGGGTTACAAGCACTTCGTATCATTTAAAGGAGCATTAGTTGTTCCTTCTCTTATATCTTCTCTATTTAAGACACTTAAAAAATAATACCAAAGATGATTTACGGTGGCAAGAGCTATTTAATAGCTCAAAATACTCTGAGAGAACATTCCTGTCGGAAGACTATGGTGACATGTCTTATTATTAATTTCCATAGAGTGGGTGTTTCTTACTTATCCAGCTATGAATGTTTGATGAAATTCATCCATTGTATTACCCTCTTAGTCATTTCCAAACAGCTGAAATAAAAAAACCCGGTGCTTTAGATTATTTTCAAAATCTCAGGTGGCACGACTGGCCTTTATAGGTTCAGCTAATGGAAATTTTAAAAATAAGAAAGCTAAACTCTTCACAAAGATTGCTTTGAAGTTCCAGTTAATAATTGCTGTTTAAAATAATTAGCTCTAAAGAATTCTAAGATTCTGAGAAGTCATGAGTCACTGAAGACAAACTAAGTTATACCCTCAAATCGCTTTTGTGTTAGGTGTTTTTGGCTATATTAGAATTCTTTCAAAACAGGTTATCCATATTTGGCAATTCTGAGTTAAGAGAACATTTGACTGACTAGAAAATGCTCGTCTTTCAATATATAATCAACTCTTTTAAGAGATTTCCCTCTGAGGTGTTATAATCTATTTGCCTGTGATTTTTTACATGGGTAGTAAGACACTTTTGCAGTGGTATCATGAATAATGTTGACCCTTTGGAAACCTAAATCTGCCCCTAAAGGTATAATTATTGCTGTAATCAAGAAGGATAAATGATAGAGAAAACATTTCAAGAAAAGAGGTCCTTTAAAAGAAGGAAATTTTTTCTTTCCCAGTGCAGGAGCTAAGCTATTAGAATAGTGCCTGGCACATAACAGATTCTCAATAAATATCTATTCACTGAATAAACAAATGGGAAAGAGTATCCCAGCAACTGTAATGTGTATATCATAAACAAGGTTTTATATATATAGTGTGGCACATAGAACACTTTTAATAAATATCAGCGAATTTTAGAGTTACCATTATAGATTGTGTATTGATATTGGCTTAAGATCCTGGACTTCCTATGTAAGAAATTTGAAATGGAATTGAGCCCTGAGACCAGTATATGTTGTTTTTATGAAGTATGTTGATATGGAAGTCTTGATCTAAGGTATAGAAGGCTGGACTAAAGGTGTTGATGTGATAGAGAATGCATTTTCTTCGCATACTCAGGAATAACCGGCCATGTTTCTGCAACTTAGTTTCAATATCAGCAAGAAGCAACCACTTGCTAAGCAAGATACAAGGGAGAGAAAATGTGTTTTTCTTTACTCACAAGTCAGTGATTCTCCTTTTTATTTTTTACAGAGTAAATGACAAACTGCCATTTAAGATGGTCCCTGTTCTTGTTCTAACCAATCCTTATCATGTAGTAAAAGTTTCCAGACTAGTTTTAACATCAATTCTCATTACTTTCCCTCCAACCCTGCAACTCCCTCCCTTCACCACTAAGCATTGGCTCTAGGATCAGAAAACACACACTCTTTGAATGAGCCCAGCATTTTCTCACCCCTGATCTTTATTTTGGATGCACTTAAAAAAACTCCACTTAGAAAGATCCAATCATTGTCCAAGTGCCAATGCCAATCACTTGATGAGGTCCTTCCCTTGAATGGCCAGTGATTTTTTTCATTGGAACTTCCTGGGCACCTGTCAATTTATCTGATGCTTATTTGAGTTGTGTGCCAGCATTTCTCCCCAATTTTTTTTCATCCTGTATCTTTTATAACTCATAGCCTGGCACACAGTAGTTGCTCAATAAATATGAATTGTTTGATCTAATTTATCTTTTCTTCTTTAAAAAAAAAAAAGAGATTTATTCCAGATCTTCCAAGGAGATTTCTGGCATAGATTTTTAGCTTTCTGGTCTTTACCAGAATTGTCTCCAAAACAGAAAAATCTATTGTGGTAAGGCACAAAATGAATGAATGAGAAAAGAATAAGAAAAAAGATGGATTTTCCTTCCTCACATGGCAAGGATTGTCAACAAATAGTGAGTGAGAAAGGGAAGGGGGATAAATGGCTTATAATCTATGCTAAGGTAAGTACTTTCTGCTTGACTAATTTCTTGGCAACTTGGGAAAAAAGGTGCTAAAAGTCTTTCCATTGCTGTGGGAACAAATGGGGAAAGAAGAGCAAGGAGAGAACACTGCCCAGCCTCAGCCTAGAAGTAAACTAGCGACAGCTACAGCTGTCTTCATGCAATGAATTGCCTCCTCTGGGTGGTAGTGGGGTGGGTGTGCGGGACAGAGTCCCTGGGAGATGGAGGTAAAACTTATTTTCATGGCTAAACATTCCTTGTAGATTATATTATCCAAGGGCACAAAAAAGCACGGGGAAGAGAGAGGAGTCTCTGTCATGAGGTTATTTCCTTTTTTGCAGTTTTGTATCTCAGGGAGAGGTGGGAGTGTGGGGTAGGACAGGAATAGTGATGGGCTTTTCTATAATGGCTCACACAGTGGGAAAAAGGGAAAGCAATGGCAAACACTTAGCCAACAAAGGTGGGGCCAGGTCACCATGTTGTTGCAGGAATTTCTGGTTCCACAGCTGTGGTACTTCTGATACCGAGTGCTGGTGGCCAGGTGGAGTGCAGAACTCATTCTCTGGGCAACAAATAATCAACCATTAAGCTCAGAGGGTCCTCCATTGCCCTGTCTCCATGACTCCCCACCTTGTGTCCTACTTCAGAGAGAAACTGGGAGGCATTAGGTGGGAAATTCATTATTTTTCTGCTACAAAACTTCTTACTATGCAGCCATTCTTTCCTTCTTTCTACTTGTTCTATTAAAAGAGTTGCCTCTTTTCTTTTTTTAAAAAACGATTTTATTTATTTGAGAGAGAGGGAGAGCACGCGCAAGAGAGAGCATGAGCAGGGGTGAGAGGGAGAAGCAGGTTCCCCATTGAGCAGGGACCCCAATGTGGGGCTCGATCCCAGGACCCTGGGATCATGACTGGAGCCGAAGGCAGATGCTTAACCGACTGAGCCACCCAGGCGCCCCGAGCTGCCTCCTTTTCTAAGACCAGACCCCGCCCTTCCCCATCACCTTTCAGGATCCTTCACTCCCAGTTGTGACTTTTCTGTCCCATATGGTCCATTGTTCTTTCTCAACTAAATCTTTCTCACCATAATTTCAGCATGCTTAAATGTCTTGCAAAAAAACCCAAACAAACAACAACAACAACAACAAAAACAAGACCAAAAAGCCTTCCCTATCCCACGTTCCCAGCCACTGTTTTCTCTCCACCACTTTATTTACAACCATACTTGGGAGAGGGACATGTCTAGCATTGTAGAGTGGGCTCAATAAAGATTTGTTGAAAGAGTTAGTCACTGCAAGAATGGGAAACTGAAAAGGGGAACACATCATTCTCTTCTTCAACATAAGTCAAGGACACTGTACTGTTTTGTATTATATACTCTTCTAAGCACTCTACATATGGCCATAGAGAAAGGGAACTATAGATACCGGTGATAACAACAGTCCACACTTACTGAGAATTTATACTCTGATAGGTGCTGTGCTAGGACCTTTTACACACTCACTCAGTGCCCTTCATGATAGCCCTGGGAGGGATGTACTCTTCAGCCCTTCTTTCCCAGCCTGGGAGGCTGGAAGACAGAGGGGTCAGGAAAGCCTCTGTTGCCAGAATCCAAATATAGGCAACTCTTCTGGAGCCAGCACTGCCCACTGCCAGGGGAAGTCCTTGGTTGATCCTTTCTTTCATTGCAAGGGCTAAAATTTATTATATACATATATATGGTAAAGTTTAAACAAGGAAAGCCTGCGGGTGAGTGGAAAAACAGAATGTCACAAGACCTGAATCCTAGATCTTAACACTTTCATTACCTTGCAACGAGGGACTCAGCATCTCTGTTTTCTTTTTGTTTGTCTTTTTGTTTTTTGTTTTTTTGCTTGTAAACTGAGAAACCGGGCTAAAAGATCTCTTGATTGCCTTTATTTAAAAGGTTTGTCAAAAGTAAAGTGCTATTTAAACGTGATTTAGAACTTGGATTTCATGCTTTTTGGAATAAATTTCTTCTTGAAATGACAAGCCATTATTGTGAAGTATCATACAGAGCTTTTGTAAGTACCTAGCTTCATAATTTCCAATAATTTTTCCAAGGTAACTTAGCAAATAAAGTGTTCTGGCCCATGGCGGCAGCTTCATTTTTTGGATCTTGGTATTACCTTATTTAGAAAAAAAATATTCCATTTCGGATTGACATTGCCTTTTCTTTTTAATAAAATCCCCTTTGTTCTGATTATAAGAGGGATACATGCTTACGTTAGAAAAAATAGAATAAAGGAAGAAGGTAATAATAATCATCTTGAAACAACACCTGTTAAAATTTTGGTGTATTTTAAAAAACATAACCGAGGTCTTTAAGATCCTGCTTCTTTTTATTTAACATATTGTAAGCGTTTTGAGAAACTTTCTGTTGACGATGCACAGTTTGAGTGACAGGAAATAACCAACTCCCCCTGGAGAAAAATTAAAGCAGCCTCAAATCTGACTTTGTCACAATAGCAATTCCATTTCCTTCTTCTTTAGGGACGGCGTACAAGTGTCCTCCGCTGTCACCGCCACACCATTCTCCTTATCAAAGAATACAAGGTCCGATAATGAAATGAGTCATTGTCGTTTGGCACCTTCTGCCAGAGCAGTAGGACTATATAGTTGAAAAGTTGCAAAATCTAGTGTTTTGATGTGTGATTATATATTTTCTCACTAAGTTATAGAAATATTTGTTCAAGGATATTGGGGCATTTTTATACCAAAAAGGAGAGAGTCTAAATGTACTATAAAAAGAAAATAACTATTATAATGTATGAAAAATATTTAATATGAGTAATTATATATGCAGTCAGAAAAGGAATATATTGCATACATGTATTGCCTTTGACCATTAAAATTCATCTCTAAAAAGCAATTATAGTACATTATGGTGAACACCTTGTGCTCTGGTATTGGATTTTTGGGATTTGGACTTTGGCTTACAAGTTATTTCTTGGGTGAGCTATTTCTTTTCTTTGGGCCTTAGTTTCCTCATCTGAAATAGTAGTGCCTACTTCCTAGGGATCTGGTTGGGATTAGATGCATCAATCTTGTGCAAAGCATGTAAAGCAGGGTCTAGAACCTAAGAGCTCCACACATATTAGCTATTATTATTATTTGCTGTAACATGTGTGTGGCATAATTGACCTCTATCAGTGGTTCCCTAATACTCATGGAAGGTCCAGAGCCAGGCTTGCTGCATCGGGTAGCCTGAGGAAGTTTTGAAATATACTCTCCAGAGTTCAGTTTCAAAATGGTGTGACGGATCTTTCTTGGAGATGTGGTGGGAGCACAGAGGAGGGAATGAGTCATCAGTCCCCTGGGAGGGTGGAAGCAGGCTTTGCAAAGATCATAACGCTGGGATAGGGCTTGAGCAGTGAATAGATACTTCTTAGGAGAAGAGGTGGCTGGGGAGGGGTGTACTCAGTAGAGGGAGAAGATACATCCAAAGTTCAGCTACATCTACTGGGGACCTATTACAAGCAAGACAGGCTGCGGGACACACTGATCTCATCTACCTCTCACCTCCACCCAGTGAGGCTGGTGTTACAATCTCCTTCCACAGGTGTGGACAGAGAGTACTTTGTGCACTTTTCCCATACTCACAAGAGAAGTAGAATTCAAACCTGGGTCTGACTTCAAAGCTCTTTGTCTTTGTGCCAACTTCCTCCGTTAAGCACAGTTTAGAGCGTGCCCTTAGCAGCGGGAGCGTGGTGTGCATGGGGCTCTGGGCCGGGCCACCACGGTGGGCCAGGAGGAGAAGCAGCCTGTGGTTAGGTGGGCAGGACCTCGGCTATTTCTGGTGTTTACAGTGGCCCTCCTGTGCTTCTCGGCCTTCAGGAGACCTCTAGCCTTGGGGGGCTTTCTCAAGAGGGATCTCCATCTGGCCTCTTGCAGCCTCAACCTGGGATGGAGCACCTCTCATCTCAAGGCTGTGGTGGTGGCTGTCATTAGGTGCCATCGCACTAGCCATGTTCCCTTGGGGACTGTCCTTAGTAATGCTGCCACTTCCCTCAGGCATGGGTTCTACTGTCCTCCCTTCTTAGGTTACTCATGAGTAATAATCCACCCAGGTGCCCCATGGCCATTTGGGTTGCTATTTAAGAGAGAACACCATCTTCTTGATCTTGTGTGTGAACCCTGAGATCTCAGTTTGGAAACACACAAAAGAGTCTAAGGCTGGAACACTTTCTTTCTCTTTTTTCACGTGTATAGTTAGATATGGACCATGGCAAGTCATTTAAATCTTCTCGGACTTTGAAGGTAGGGTAGCAATGACAGGGCATAACCCCTCATTTTGTTTACTAATGAAGTCACAAGAGATAGACTGGTGCTTCCTTCTGGGTGGGAGGTTGAATTTAATTTTATTTAACAAACAACTCATTCTAGCTCAGTGACTCATAGGATAACTTCAGTCAAAAGAAACTTAATATACTCCGGCTTCCCTCTATTTTACTGTCTCCAGAAATCCAAAGAAGCCACTATACCAGAAAGACTCTGAGGGGGTCAGGGTTTTACTCACGGAAGTGCTACAGTAGAAAATGGTCATTTCTCTGTGCTACGTTCAAGTGAGTTCGCAAACCCACTGGGCTCTGACATAAGCAACCGTGTTTGTACGGGACAGAATCCACGATGTGAGGTAGGGTGGTGTCTGAATCGTGGTGTCTAAATAGCTTCTCACAGAGGAAAATAAATTGCTGGTGAGACTTACTTCTTTGTGGGTTTTATTATCGGTAGTCTTAACTTTGCTAAATCAAGCTTATTATACATTACCATTATAGGGGCCCTTGAATGAAGTTGTTGATTTGGTGATACCTGTTTGGCCATGCGGCTCATGGATGATCATGATTCCCAAGCGGAACTTCCAAATCAGGCCTTTCTGACCTGCACTGCAGTCCCTTATTTGCAGCTCTCTCTTGGACATTTCCCCTTCATTCTTGCAAACAACCTGTCCCTGAGCTCACTGTCTTTCCTTAACTCACCCTCCAACTTTACTCACGGTTGATCTCCTCTCAGTTCTTCAGGTGGCCCAGATGGACCCTGGGATTTCCCAGCATTCAGTATCATGTTTTATCTCCTTTTCTCCACATCATCTCTGGATTTATACCTTATTTCTACTTCCATCATAGTCTGCAGCCTGATCACGTTTCTCTTGATTTACTGAGTCTGCCCCTCCTACATATGAGTGTTAGTTAATTTTCTTAAACACTATTTTATTCTGTCTATGTTTTTCTCAAAATTCTCTGGTGATGCTTTGCTTAATGAGTCAAGTTCAAGTTCTTTGTCTTGGCATTCTAAGCCTTTCGTTTTCTCTCTAGTCAACATACTTTACTACTTTCTGGACTTTCTCCCACTTAATGACTTAATGTCTCCCATATGTCAGCTCAGTCTCACTTTTAGGCAATTCCTTAACTAGACGACGCTCTATCTTATCTTTCAGAGTTCAGCACAAGACCATAAAGTCCTCTTTTCCTGCTCAGAGCACTTCAGTAATCTCTGCCTTCTTTTGTCTCTGATTTGTTGTCTCTGTCAATTCTTTTAGAACTAGATCATTTATGCTCTTATATAGTCCTTGCATAGTTTAATGTATGTTTGTCTTGGCCGTGTAGTGAGATTGTTAGGTCCTTAAGGGTAAAGGAATATCTAACAGTTTCCTTTTGAGCACTCAGAATCCCCAGCCCAGGTATAGGATATAGTAAGTGTCACCCTGCTACCCACAGTCCTTGCTGACTTGAAAGGAATTGTTCAGATATCTGCATTTGGTGTCTTTGGCAGACTCCAGTCCCACGGCTGTCTGAGACAGGAGCTATCCTAGCCCCATGGTTACTGGTGTGGCTCAGGGCACCTTGGCCTCATGGCCTGCTTGGCATAGAGTAGATGTTCTATTTGTTGAATGAATGAGTGACAACCCGGAGGAAATACTGGGCTCCCTATTTCGATTTTCTATTTTTCATCACTCATATACAAAATAATAAATCCATTAAACAATGTCAGCCAGGGTTAACAAAAGGCAATGGCTGTTTTCAGTTCTAGCTTTAGAAGGTGAAAACTGTTTCTTTTTTATTATGGTTTTTCCCCAGAAAGTCAGGTGTATTGAATGATCTCTCTTGACTTTTTTGTTTGGCTCCTACTTGAATACCTCATCTTCCAATAAAATTTATATCTAGTTGAGTAGAGTTGTTGATGACTCCTTCCTGGTTCCTTCAGTCTTGAAGCACATTTTAGAATGGCTCTAAAAACGTTGGCCTTAGTGTGCAGCCCTTCTTCACCTCATTGTTGCTTTAGTACTGTTCATATTTTAATTCCTCCAGAACGCCTTCCCTCTTTTCCCAAGGCTGAGTTAATTGTTCCCTTCCCCAACTTCCTCAAAGTTACTCATGCTCTCCTCTGAATCCTGTATACACATACATGTTTCTCATATTATGTATACTTTTAGTATACATGCATGTATTATTAAATGTATCAGAACACATCAAAATGTATAGGTTTATGTCTCTGCAAATTCCTCAAAGACTATGGCTATGTCTCATTTATCTTTGTATCTCTAGCACCTGGCTCATGTCTACCTCGGGAGATGCTCCATTGACAGTCACTGATGAATAGTGACAGGGAATGAGTAAAACAGTGAGGCCAACATCAACTGTGTCTTCCGCAATGCAGTGGCATTTCAGTGGCTAAACATTCTAACCATCCATCTGGCATTTCCCCATGTGGAGTGCTGGGGCGCTTGTAGCCACAGATCCTGGGTGCACAGCATGGAGCATGACCCAGGTGAGTCAGAAAGGAACCACGACCACAATCAGTGTCTTGTCTTTCTTCTAGGGGAAGGCAACTCTCGAATTGTGAAATTGTGGAGTGTTACCCTGGTGCTCACAAGAAGTCTTGAGTTAGTCCCAGCCGGCAGCCCCCTTCTCTGCTTGCAGAGCATGGGGCCGGGGGCCTGAATTTTGGGGAGAATTGGATATCATCTTCTGAACATGACTTCTTTCAAATCATCCCATAACATTTTTTAAAGGATGCTTTATTTTCTCTTTCTTTTTTTCTTTTTTAGTTGAGACATAATTGACATGTAATATTGTGTAAGCGTAAGTATATAAGGTGTTTGATTTGATACATTTATATATTGCCATATGATTACCACAGTGTTAGCTTACACCTCTGTTAGGTCATATAATTATCATTTAATTATTGTGGTGAGAATAATTAAGATGTAGTCTCCTAACAACTTTGAAGTTTATAATAGAGCACTGTTGACTATAATCACTGTGCTGTGCATTGGATTTCCAGGACTTATCTATCTACTAGTTGCAAGTTTGTACCCTTAAACAACATCTCACCCTGTAACATTTTAATTTTGGTTCTTTACATTTTGTGTGGTTCTCATAGGTAACATTAAGAATCACCTTTAAGGGCGCCTGGGTGGCTCAGTTGGTTAAGCGACTGCCTTCGGCTCAGGTCACGATCCTGGAGTCCCTGGATTGAGTCCCACATCGGGCTCCCTGCTCGGCAGGGAGTCTGCTTCTCCCTCTGACCCTCCCCCCTCTCATGTGCTCGCTCTCTCTCATTCTCTCTCTCTCAAATAAGTAAACAAAATCTTTAAAAAAAAAGAAAAAAGAAAAAAAGAATCACCTTTAAGAAGATGACTGAGAGGCTGTCACCATCTGCTAGGAATTCTTTCTTAGAAAACTGAGTTTGTAAGGAAATTGTCCCTCTTTAAGAGGGGGCATCACTTAGTACCAGATGGTTTGTAACACGCTGGGTGGCTTTTGGTTGATGGTTCTTCTGTGAACGTATTTTATATTTCTGCAGGGTGTTATGTTTTAGATGGCAGCTTATATTTTTTTATTTATTTATTTTTAAAGATTTTATTTATTTGAGAGAGAGAGAGTGAGAGAGAGCACGAGTTGGGAGGGAGGGGCAGAGGGAGAGGGAGAAGCAGACTCCCTGCTGAGCAGGGAGCCCACAGGACTGGATTCCAGGACCCTGGGATCATGACCTGAGCCAAAGGCAAATGCTTAACCGACTGAGCCACCCAGGCACCCCTTGATGGCAGCTTTTAAAAAGATTTGAAACTCTGGGTCACTTCTCCTCCACAAAAATATATATTATATATTTATATACTTATATATTAATTATATTTATACATTATATAATTTTATATTTACATTATATTATATATATTTATATATAATATTTGTATAATTAGGTATTATACAACATATGTATTATATGTATAAATGTATGTATAATGTGTATGTATAAATATGTATGTACAAATGTATGTATAATACATATGTGTAAATATGTATGTCATAAATATATAATTATAATATATATTTATATATTATACATATATATTTATATACCATATATAAATAAATAGTATTTATTAGTTCTATTTCAACAATAACGAGCAAAGGAAAATCTTTTTGTAGCTCTACTAAAATTACCTCATGCTTGTGTAGTTAAAATGGCCCTGCCTGGAGAGGCAGATCTGGAGGACTAGAACTTTAAAGATCAAGATTAGCAAACTAGCCAACAGGAAAGGCCGAAGAGCCAATTAACCTCCTCCGCCTGCAAAGCCCCGTGGCTGGTGTGGAGCTCCAGGCTCTCCATGGCGGCCGAAACGTGCTGCCCTAAAACTTCCAGCTGAAGCTGCCTCGTTCCTTCAAGCTCCACAGTCGCTGGGAATGTTTGCTTTGTATGTCACTTCCTTTGCCGCGCGAGTGTGGAAATCACATTGTGTTGCTCTGAAATGGTTGCCATGGGAACATCTCCACCTAGCCATTATCTACTCAGCCTCCTGATTACATTAACCCAGGAGACGGAGATGTACACGGGGCGCTGCAGCCACCTGTTCTGCAGAAAATGGTGATTGCTTCTGCGACGTTTTCGCCTATGTGGGCCACCCGTTTCTCAGAACACTGTCTCTCCGTTTTCTCTTCTCTCGTTTCCCTCCAGAGTTAAGGGATGACATAAATCTATAGGACAGTGGCATTGGGATAACTGAGTCATTACATTCCCATTCCTCCTGCCCTCTTCCAGGTCCCTGTTTTCGTATCTCATGCAGAATAAAAATAATTGTCACTCTTTTCTCTCCCTCTGTTCTGCCCCTCCATGTTTAGGTGTAAGGATAATCCTCTTCTTTAAAGGTCTATGATTCCTGTGTCCCACACAATGGTGCTGAAGCCACATTTTTCTGCTACTTATCCAGAGCAGCTTCTCAAAATTCATACAAATGGCTCTTTTCTAAATTGTATAAAATATAAACAGTAAATGAAACTGGCTGTCAACAGGTAACTTTATCTTACATGTTTCTCAATAGAGAAATGCATGGGTCTGAATGCATCTCGTATGAGGAGGATTTTCTGATCTTTATTCCTGGATTGAAAGTGACATTTAAGGGGCGCCTGGGTGGCTCAGATGGTTAAGTGTCTGCCTTTGGCTCAGGTCGTGATCCCAGGGTCCTGGGATCGATCCCCACATTGGGCTCCTGGCTCGGTGGGGAGTCTGCTTCTCCATCTCCCTCTGCCTCTCCCACTGCTCATGCTCTCTCTCTCTCTGTATCTCTGTGTCTCAAATGAATAAATAAAATCTTTAAAAAAAAAAAGAAAGTGACATTTAAGAGGTGTTGTCTTGAAGTAACTTTTTTTTGGTAGGAAAAAGTATAAAAATCCATTGGCCTTGTAATTATTGTCTAAACCAGAATACTTAGGGAGTGAAAAACAGCATTAATAAGTTTGCCTAGACAACAGGTGCAAATTTGACTATGCCAGGTAAACCAGGTATATATCATCACCTTATATGTAGACAAGTACCTAGGCATGGTAGTACCGTGTCTTCAAAAAATAGGGGAAAGGGATACCTCTTCCAGAACAATGTCTGTGCAGTTAGAAATTATAATTGTGGAATTTAAAATCTGGATCAGCAAGGAAGTTCCCTTTCTGTTTATACTTTTATCTCATGTAAATTAAGTCAGTGTGAGTCCATTCTTCAAAGTAAAGTGATGGCACTGGGGATTAAATGACTTTAACAAAGGAAAATAGGCCAGGCTGAATGTACCTATGGAGATGTCATAAACTTTTAACTTTGTTTAAAAATCTAACTTAAGCGTTAGTCACTCTTTTCTGTTAAGGGCAATACAGTAAATATTTTTGGCTTTGTGGGCCATATGGTCTCTGTTGGAAAGTAGCTGTAAATGAAGGACATGGCTGTTTGCCAATAAAATCTTATTTATGAGACAAGCATGGGCAGGAGTACAGATTTACTGCCTTGGTTGTCATTGGCCCAATCTCATTCTAGTTATCAGTTTTAATGTCTAGAAACTTTGTTCTGAGAGAAAGTTGTTTTAGATAATAATTCTGACATCTTCTTGCTCCACATGGTAGGCTGGGGCAGTAGCTAACAGGGCCAGTGGAGAAATGCATTGGGCCTTACTATTTAATGTACATTTTTGTTACACATGTTCCAGCCATTCAAGACATATGTTGAAGTGGGGGGTTGAAGGTAAACCTCCAGCCATACTTTTGACAGGGAGTGGCTGCCATGTGGATTTCACTAAGCATTTTAGAAGAAAGGCTTCCGGGATGCAGACACAGGGGAGAGAGGCTCTGGTGATTTGGGTTTTCCTATAAATGGTCTTTTAAAAAAAGTCCTACCTGGATTCTACCTTGGCAGAGAAAGCAAAACTGCAAGCACCTGAGGAAAATGAAGTCTTCGGTCTCTGCTTATACTTGGAAAAAAATGACCCAAAATGAAGATAAATGATACAAAAAATCACTTTAAATGAGTCCGGTACTTACTGTGTAGAATTGGAATCAGCTGGTAAAATAAAAGTTTTAGGAGAAAGTCCCAGAATGTCCCTTTGGAGTTTATCTTAAAATCTTTATAGAATTATATTTAAAATGTTTCCTTTTAGGCAGAAAGCAGACACTCACAACTCAGGCAGGCAAACCTCAACAAGAACATGAGTGACATTAAAGAGAATTAAATAGGCTCTATATAAAGTAGTAGGAGCTGTGACACAAATATGACATCTTAAGTGACTGTAAGCAACACAGACAGCCACTCACCTGCTGCTACCTGGTGACAAGCTGCTGTAATTGCAGGCTAATCTAGAAATGGTGAAGAGTGACCACAGCCGTGTTGTGGATTCTATTCTCAACTCTCTAACCAGGTATAGCAGGCGTTTGACAATGGAATGGATAGTACCACAAATAAGGAAAAACCTCAGAGGGCTTCAGTCCTATTTGAGCTGGTAAGCAAAATGTAGGGGATGACTGACGTTTATAATTCTTTAATATACTCTTTTTGAGGGGATCTTTTGATCTAATTGGTAAGTTAACAAAAGTTAGTGAGAGGTCAGTTCTTTGGGATCTCGTAGTCTATTTAGGGATGTGTTTTATACATATAGGAAAAAAACCTGAGTCCACCATAAAGCAAAAGTACAATGAAGGTAAATTGATATTGTCTTAGCATGCTTTCCTGATAAAGAGACATAAGTGAAGGAGTTATCTAGAGTGGAGTGCTGAGCAGAGGAGAAAGGGAATTTCGGAATGGATGGCCAACACCGACACTTAATGTGTGGACGGTCATGAGCAACAGATGGGGTGAAATGGGAATGGAGGGACAGATAGCATCTCATACCAGGGGAAGGAGACTGGGGGTGAGTCCAGGCACTAGGAAGTTTCTGGAGGACCTACAGAAGAGAGGTAACAGGATGGCACCTGCTTGTAAGTGGTTTGTTATATAGTGAATAATATAGTGAAATATTATCTGCATTGGTTTTCTGTTTAAATTTTTTATATTTTTTCAGTTTTTTTTAATGTTATAAAAGTAAAACAAACTAATTGTAAAAAACCCAAAATCCAAGTGTTACAGAAACCTATGATGTAGACAGTGAAATATTCTATAACCCCACTTACAAAGATAACTACTATTAGCTGATGTTGCTTATTAACGGTAGGATAATTTAGAAACAGATTATATCATTTGGGACCCTGAAATTATAAAGAGAAGTATCTCCTATTTTCCTAATTCATTCATGCCTTATATTAGAAACAATAATACAACATCTCATCTAATATTGAAAGAGGCTTTTGGGGTTATTTTCTCCATCTCACACTTAGTAGGTGAAGCCATTGGAGAATCCTGGTCTCTATGAGACAGTGAACTAACTGGCCCTTCTTTGCTCATCCCCATCTTGCTTGGTGGAACCATATGCCTGGCAACTGGAAATCAGTGCAGTCTTGAAGACTGTCAAAGGGTTAACCTCCATGGGTACCTGGAACAGCCTAGTGGAGGTCATATGGAAAGGTAAGAGACACCATCAGAGCTCACTATATCCCCCAATATATCCAATAGTGCACTGGCTTGGCAAATCAATTGTGTCTTCTAGAACGTATTTTTGGGGGCTGGGTTGGGGAGGTTATCTCTAGTATGGAAAGGTTACTCCAAATCTCTGTGTCCCAGAAAGAGCTGAGAAAACAGATATTGCACATTGATAGGGAAGTTTAATGAGCTAGGAGATTATAAGCATCTCCACTCCCTATGACCTTTTTGAGGATCTAAAGATAGCAAGTTTTGACTTCTCCTAGTAATTTTTAGGGGTCAAGGTAAATCAAATTACCTCTTTCACTGAACTTGTTTATTCCAAAGGAAAGTAATACTATGTGGGTGCAACCCAGAACTTTGAAATTTATGGATGGGAAGTGACAGGAGAAGCAAACACTGAAAACCTTGGAGCAAACTGTGAAATTTATCCGCTTTCTCCCTCCACCGGCCCCTCCAAGTCCGACGTGCAGGATGATTGCGATCGTGAGAAGACATGAAATCAGGCAGGGCGACTGGTCACTGGTTTGGGTTTCCAAAGGAATTTGAGATTAACAGAATTATGAACTGGAGGTTGAGCAAAACTCCAAATAAGGAGTCGTATATGAAGGGGAAAGGTAGAAATTAAGGACTTTCTGAAGTATTCGTAATGGAGGAAGCAGCAAGTCCAGACCTCTAGGGCTCTGCCACAGTGAAGAGTTTTATCAGAAATGTAAGAACGGACCTCAGGGACCTCAATTAGATAAAGAAGGGAGAATGAGACAACAGACAGTTACTAGGGGCAGCTGCAGAATAGGTTTTAACAATAAAATAGAATCTCACCTGGTCTAGTCCTGGATGACGGTGGAAAGAATGTGCTGGATAATGAAAGGAATAAGCTTCCTTGTATAGGGCTTCACAGTTTTTAAGACTTACATTTTTATTTTAACTTTTAATTTTAATTTTTTCCCACTTTATTGAAGTTTATTTTTTTCTTCTCAAATTTTTATTTAAATTCTACTTAGTTAACATGAGACTTACATTTTTAAAGCTGACCTGATCTCATTTGATCCTCACTAAAGCTCTGGCAGGTAGGCAGTGCGAGAATTACTTTACTTAAAGACAAAGGGTTAAGTTCCATTTGGGAGGGGAGACATGGAGGAAGGAAGGCAGACCTCCGAGGGTTTTGAAGTTCAGAGGGAAGTCAGTTTTTTTTTTTTTTTTTTAAACATTTGTTCCTTTCCAGGTACACTTGATTACTCACTGTTAAGTAGGCGGAAGTCAATGAATGGGTAGGAGCCACGGCGTTCAGCAGGAACCCCCGTCTGACCCCTTAGTCGTACATCTCCTAAAAAACAGAAAATCCAAACACGTTTGAAAACGTTGCCAAGTGTATTCACTTTTCCTCTGCAAATGCTCCTACCCACTTATGTCATTGGAACCAACACCAAATGTCAGGAGGAAAATGATTTCCATTCTCCTTGCATAAGAGAGAGCTACTTGAGAAGGGATATTTAATGAATGCTGAGTGTAATGAACTTGGCAATACTCTAATGAGCGAAGCAGCACTCTGCTCCCTTTTAGATCTGCCTGGAAGATGGATCTGTGAAAATTTTAGTAATTTACAAAATGTCCATAGTCTGAGAGCCACAAAGATGAGGCATCTGAATCTGGGAGGACGAATGGTGTTCTGGGATTATAGCTTTTATTCTTATTAGCATGTTTAATTGCCCAGTGTTATTTCTCTTGGTTCCAGCACAGTTGCCTTCTGACTGGTGTCCACCATCCTGTTCCCCAGGCTGTATCACTGATCTGCTTTAGAACCCGCTCAGTGAAGGCCCGCCTAGCTCCAGGTACTTCGGACACTTCACCACCATTGTACATAACATAGTCGCTAGGGTTTGTAGAACTTGTTTTTTTGTAGGTTTCCTTTAATGTCTGTGTTCACTTTCCTTTGTGATGTGTCTTCCGCTTTCCCGATTAAGGGAGGTAATGCAGAATGGAAAGAGCAAAGATTTTAGAATGGAACAGACTGTGGCCAATTTTGGCTCAGACACTTGTTACCTGTACGATCTTGGGAAATTTATTTCTCTTAGCCTCAGCTGTCTCCCTTCAAAGTGTCATTGGTTGGAGAATCTAAAATAACACTAGCTGCCTTGCAATAAATGTTGGGTGTACTTATTTCTCAACTCCTGCAAAGCAAGGATCATGCATATTATGTGTTTGGCATTTTTCCATAGTGCTTTGTGTATTGTATGGCACATAACAGACTCTAAGTGAACGTCTTCTGTTGACAAGAGTAAATATAAAGACAAAATTTGCCAATTAGTACATAAAGCATGGAATTAGAGGAGAGGTAAAGATACATGAGATCTACTATATTTCTGGAAGAACTGAATCAGGGAAGGTTTCAGTTCCATGAGTAATGTGTCTGCTCCCATAAACTACTCTTTCCCAGACATGAGGTAGCAGCGGGGCCTTAGCCTATGAGGAGAGAGGAGCGACAGTCTTCTCTCCTCCATTCCTACTTCCTGGAGTTAACCAGGCCTGGGTGAGATCCCCTTCAGCCATAACCCGCACCGCTGGCAATGTTTAAAATATCCCTTCCAGATGAATGTTGTGTGTATTAGGGGGTTACGAACTGCAAGCTGTGAGCCTCTGGACTATTCTGTGCTTTGAATTTTATATTAGTACCTTATTTAATGCTTTGTATAATCTGATATTATAGTGTCATACTGATATTAAGGAATGTTATAATTTATGGAATAAAGCAAAGTGGGAGGAGGAGGAAAAGATGGAAAAGTACTTTTATAAATATGAATATCATCTGACATCAAAGAAAGGAATGCTGTTAGCATTTGGCAAGTTCCTGGGGTGGATGGCCAGCAGCTACAGGAAAGCCACTGGGGAGAGTTAGAGGGTTTTCCTGTCTTCAGCAGCTTGTCTTGAACACCCCATGTTTATAACACTCCAGAAAGTTTACAAAGCACTTTCACAAACATCACAGTATATTTATTTTCTTGTTTATCTCATTGGATCCTCACAATAGTCTTGTGAAGAGAGTCACTATTATTCTCCTTACTTTATAAGTGAGAAAAAGGAGGCTCAGGGAAGAAAGCAAAGACTGCTGTTCACCTACCCATTCCCAGCTCAGGGCTCAGGCTCTTTATTTTTTTATTTTTATTTTTTTTTAAGATTTTATTTATTTATTTGACAGAGACAGACACAGTGAGAGAGGGAACACAAGCAGTGGGAGTGAGAGAGGGAGAAGCAGGCCTCCTGCGGAGCATGGAGCCCGATGTGGGGCTCGATCCCAGGACCCTGGGATCATGACCTGAGCTGAAGGCAGATGCTTAACTACTGAGCCACCCAGGTGCCCCAAGGGCTCAGGCCCTTTAAAGGCGCTCAGTAGAGGCACCTGGATGGCTCAGTCGGTTAAGCATCCAACTCTTGGTTTCAGTTCAGGTCATGATCTCATGGGTCGTGGGATTGGCCCTGAGTGGGCTCCCCACTCAGCGGGGAGTCTGCTTGATGATTCTCTCCCTTTGCCCCTCTCTCCCTTGCCCCCCCCCCCCGGAATAAGTAAATAAATCTTTAAAGGCACTCAGTAGACAGCTATTGATTTTAAGGCACTGCCTAAGTTTATGGTCCTTTAAGCTTAGAAATAGCAGGGCTGGTTCTTAAATCTAGGTTACTGAACTTCATGGCAGAGCTCTGTCCTCAACACCATTGGTTACTAACTTTAAGGAGTGTGCACACTTGGTTTAAAAAAAAAAAATCACAGACCCCCCACATGATAGAAGGTGAAATTTAGCAGCCATTGAGAAAATACAGCATGTCAAAATGATATAATACATTCAGCACTGCCTAAATGATTTATATTTTAGTTTTAGAAGATAGACATATACTTCAAAACTTCTGCATGGCTGAGACTGTGTTTCTTTGGTCTACAAAGCTGGCTAGGCTTTAGGTTTGTTGACCTGTTGTGTCATCCCTGTAGGCTTCTCTGAAGGGTTTTAGGTTCACCAACTGGAAATCACTTGTCCACTTGTATTTTTTTCCCCTCAGTATTAGCAAAGCATTCCTCTTGACTTTGCAGTTCAGACGGTACCATTTTCCCAGAAAATCTGTATAGTATCAATAGAGGTTTTAAAGCCTCTGACAGTCTAAGGCAGAGGATGCCCATTATCTTGTAAGGCTTTAGGTTTAGGGAAACGTCGAGGAGATAACACCACATGGCAGAATGGGTGAAGGGAAGGCAATGCGTGAGTAATTCAGAGACTCCTGTTACTGAGAGGATCAATATTTCACCATCTTGGGTGGTTGTGGGCAAATCAATAACCACTTGGAGGTCCAGTTTTCTAATATTTAAAGTAATTAGCATAATTACGGCAGCTTTGCCTACCTCATAGGGTTGTTGTGAGGAAATTGTAAGGTGCATGAAAATAGCGTGATGGGTAACAGTTATTGAATCCTTACACTGGACCAAGCATTTTACACGCCTTACTGAATATCATCTGCCCCAAAACCCAGCGAAGTAGGTGTTATTATGAGACCATTTTGCAGATGAGGAAAGTGAAGCCTGTGGAAATTTAATAATTTGAGCTCACAGAACTAGTAAGTGTGGAGCTTGTGCTCAAATTCAAAATTGGCTCTTAAACCCCATGTACTTAACCCCTCTCCTGTATTATCAGGGTAAGAAATTGTACAAATAGTTAAGCATTCACTTTTTATTGCCCAAGGTATGCTTTGATTGTTATTTGCCAATAAACCAAAGATATATTCATCATGATTCCTGGAACCTGAATGCCAGGGAAATCCACCCCCTTGATGAATTCGAGATTCAATCAGATAGATGTTGTTTATTTGAATAGCAGGCCAGCGGAAATGGGCTGAACGAGTAAGACAACCAAATCCTGTTCTGGATCAACAAGGCATCTATTATTTTCAAGTAAGAGATGGAAGGCAATTATTAAAAATATTATTCAGTAGAACTGAAATTACCTAGCAACTAATTTAATCAAGTTCTTAATTAAGTAGAATTTTCATGATGTAACACCGTTTTGGGGAAAAAGAAACAGTGAAGCAAGTTGATAGCAAGGACACCTAAATAAACAAACAGAACAAAACAAATCAACAGCAACAACAACCACCTACAAAACCCATACCTGAAAGGTTCCTTTTCAATGCTTGTTCTGTCTATAACTACAATTATGGTCTTGGAAGGGGATTACTCATAAACCTAATGATGGTCTTTAGGTGTAGTAAATAATAGTGTTTAAAAAGGATGAAATCATGTTAAAAATACTAGTAAGGCAGGAGGCAGGACAATCCTAAGTGGGCTAACAAAGCATTTTAGAAATTTTTCCACATGAACAGTTAAATACAAACAAGCCAAACATTCTGTATCTTGAACATTCTATTTATTGGAGACTCTGCTGAGGTGAACTTCATGTCTTAAGTATATATTTCTAATGTAGAAAGTTCTCTCCCTTTCTCCCTGCTTTTATGAGCCCCTTCTGATACTAAATTGCTTCAGTCTGCTCCAGGGAAGAGAGAACTACTTCAGGAACACCCATCTCTGGAGAAGCAGAGGCCGCTGGGCTGATGTCCGAGAAACAGAACAAGTGGAGTCCTGCTGGACTGCTTTTTCTGGCCTCTGGTCTCACGCCATCATCTATTTACCTAAGGCCTTATATCCAAGCTAAACAATTATTTTGACTATTCATTAGGCCCTTGTTTAACTTAAGCAACTTTTTCTCTGGCAAGTGAAAGGTGCTATGGAAGCTGGGTCGGAAGTGTTGACAGCTCAGAGTCGTGTCCTCAGCCTGTCCTTATTGTGTTCCAGAATGAAACAAACAGCAGGGGAATTCTTATTTTGAAAGGGCTGCTTCTCTTTTGCCCCTTCAGGCCGAAAACATACCAGGTCGTCCTCGGGTATTTCAGGCTGCAAACGCGGGCGGAGAGCGCAGCCGAGTGGCTGGGGGAGCCAAGACCCGGAGACAGGCACTCGCCGTCCCAGGGGACGTGGTTCCCGGATGGCCCTCTTGCCCGCTTGGCCTCTCGGGCTGTCTCGGCTTCATTCAAGCTCGCGCTGGGGAGCAGACGGACGCTCTGCGGCCCCTTACGTAATTGGCAAACATGGTGGAGCCTCCGGCAGCGACGGCGACTTACGGCGGCTGCAACACGGGCCGCAGGATGAGAACCAGAGTCTGGCCCCGTTGTGGGGTCAAGGTCACGTCAGGCTGGGGGAAGGGCGTAGGAGAGGAACGGAGCCGTGCCTCCTGTGCTCCCGCTGCATCTGAGACCATGAGGAAGCTGCTGCTAACGGCTGCGGGAAACACGGGGGCACAGTCCTAGCAGCGGTGTCGCTCCGAGCAAGGAGGATGAGCTGGTGGTCGCGTCAGAAAGACGCCACCGTGGAGCAGCCCGGATCCGGCGGGAGAGGAGAGGCTCTTGCAAAGGGCATTCCTCTGAGCTTCCTTAGACAGTGCTAACGCCCGGCCCTGCTGTAAACTTGCAAAATGGAGGCAGAGAGAACCCAGACCCCCGAATCGCAGCCAGGAGCTTTCATCAGCTGGCGGCTTCGAATATTTTAGATGACCACTCTCAATTAGCAAAGTGAATTATTTCTCCTGAGATGTTTATCTAGCCAAACAAAGAGGAGGAAGGTTGTGCAATTCGATCGCTCTGCAGATTTATGGCACCGTACAGGCAGCCAGTTTGGGTAGCTCAGGCCGAGATGACTGTTCTGAGTGCTGTGAGCTCGCCTGAGATCCAAGATGGTTGATTAGACCCGACTTCCCATTTGGGGCTTCAATCTTCTGCGTTAGTTTTTTGAGTGAGGCTGCGCCTGTCTGGTCGCCAAGGACTATGTGTTGAACTGGCTGAGTAGGTGGCTTCCTTCTATTGATCCGTTGCACTAATTGTGCATCCCCCGGCCGTTGCTGAGAGGGCTTTGTGTATAGGGAAGAGACAAACCAGGAGTTGGGTGTTCAAAACCACACTTTTGGCAAAGGGAACAAAATACAGCTTCAGTTGCATGTGAAACAAAGTTCTTTCTTTTCTTTTTAGAAACCTTGATCTTTATATCAAAATCAGAGAAAAGAGAAATTTCACCAAGTCAGAGTGCCCGAACAATTGTGTATATACCACCTTGCAATTTTGGCTTAGAATTAACACTTTATGACGAAGGTGCATTTTGGGACCTGAATGTTACAAAGGTGAATATATAAATAACAGTGCCTCTATTTTCTAAAGCAGGTGAGGTAGGTTTCAACTCAGACTAGACATTCTTCAGCTTGATGGTTGTACAGAGGGAAAATGAGAAAAAAAAAAGTTGAGGGAAAAAAAGTAACAATCACCAGGAACACAGGAGTCTAATAAAAAAGGTATTGAACACGAAGCCGCAGAAATGCCTGAAGAGAATTCTAAGAAACTGTAAAAGAACTTAAAAGAACACAAAGAAAGTGTCTTCCTATAAAGATTAAGAATGAGGGAAATAATGTGCTGAGTCATTTTAGGGAATATGTTATCTGGGTCTGCCTTAAGTAATGAAAACACGGTGTAAGCTTGCACATTATTCACTTATTTCTGGGATAATGCTTTTTAATTCTAGAATCTCTTCAAAGCAAAGTTTGTTGTTTTTAAGTAAATGTTATAGTTATGGATGTAGGTGTAGATAGATCTGTGCCTGCTCACCCCCACGCCCCTTCATGATGCCTGGCGCATGGTAGGCATTCAAAAATAGTAGCTATTATTCCTACTTACTTACTGTTCTCCTGGGGTTCCTGCCTGGCCCCTCATCTCCCCCTCCCATGATAGTCGGTATTATTTAGGAGGATTTCGAAGTCAGGAACTGTTTTAAAGACTGTACATGTATGAGCTTGGCTAGTCCTTATGACAGTCCGCCTGAAGGAGATGTGTGTATCATCCCCCTTGTACCAAGGAATGCAAAGAGCTTGCCTGCACGTGACTGAGTTGGGATTAGAAGCCAAGTGGCCTTGGGAGCACTTGGTCTCTAACCACTGCTACACAGGGCCACTATCGCCATTCTCTACAGCAGTGACCAGTGCGATCACCCATGACATTATTCATGGTTTCCTTTGATCTCCCAGGCTGTTTCTCCTCTGTCTGCTGGGTAGTTTAGGGTCATAAAAGCAAGTACCAAAGCTATGTCCCGAGGAAAGACAAATGTTTATCCTGGTGCTTTTTCATGGGAGCATTGCAAGCCCAGTATGATAGGAATGCTGTGGTTCATGACATGGGAACCGATGAGTTCCCACTGGTGCAGGTTAGACCACAGGGAGTCTGGACCCCACTTGAGATCTAGGCATCTTGCAGGTCAGTAGAACTTTTGAGTAAGTGAGTCAGCAAAGGGGCCAATTCTAAGGAAGTCTCTGATAAAACCCTAGATTAATTCAGTTCATTTCAACAAATGCTCATTCACAACATTATACAAAGTGTTAGAAAGTAGGTGTGGAAAAGGGAAATACAAAGGTCCATAGGATGTCATCTTGGCACTCAGATAGTTAATCATTTAGAAGAGAGTCACAGAAATGAGCAAATATGGTATATGCTAGAAGAAGTGTAATGTTTAATGGTACTGGAATATTTGGGTTTGGATCCCTCTTTTAGAAGCATTGTAGGCTTTATGATTTTGTATGGATAAGTAACTTGAAAATTTCTGTGCCTCGAATGGCGCCCTAGTAATCCTATAAAATGTTTCAGTTGGTAAAATTGAAAGGTAATTATTTAATGTTTAATTTTTAAATTTATCATTTTTAAATTAAAAAAATTTTAATTTCAGTATAGTTAACACACAGCTTTATATTAGTTTCATGTGTACAATATAGTGATTCAACAATTTTATACATTACTCAGTTCTCATTATGATAAATGTACTTAAATATAATTTTTACATTGAAAGGCCCTTCACATTTTAGAACTATGGTTGAAAGAGTGATTTAGACTCTTATACCAGGTCTTCAGTAAGCACGTTTCTTACAGACAAGAGACTTAAATGAATAGTGCTAGTTTCAGAAACCACTTGTTATAGGAAGGGATGTTCTTTGTATCTGATGAGTGTGATAGATTTCTGGAAAAAAAAATATATATGTCTACACACACAGCAGGAGAGGTGGGGAGGAGAAAGAGAGGCAGAGGACAAAGAGGAGAGAGAGGAGGCTACAGAGAACCTGGACATAAGGAGGAATTGAACCCTGGGGCTGAGGGAGAGGAAGGTGTCAAAGATAGTTCCTAGATTTCTGCTTTGCATCACTGGATGATTGGTTGTGCCAACTACAGAAAAAAGGAAATTCTCAAAGAGGCATTATTTTATGTTCTTCATCTGAGAAATGATATACACGGTATTTATGACACATGGTAGTTTTGGCAGATAATACAATAGTGAAGAACCTTGGGAATAGTCTTGGTCTCATGGAGTTTCATCTACTAAACTCCATGAGTTTAGTATCAAAGAACAATAATGTGTAACTTTGGAGAGTGGAACAAAAGAGGCATATATTGTGTTAAACTTATAATGGACTTCACCTTGCCAGGGAGGTTGTTTTGAGCTTCCCTGAGGAGGTGACATTCGATCTGAAATCTGTTGAAAGAATGCGAGTTAATTTCAGGTAAACATATATCCCAATTTTCCCTGGAAAAGCTTAGTTTCCGCCTTTTGTTTTGCCTGGTCTAATTAGTAATAGTGCCCCTTTCACACTCAAAAGTATTCTGGTTGAATCTTACATGATCACCCTGAGTGCAGCAATCCAGGCAGGTGGAAATGCATTTCTGAAGGTCTTATGGCAGGAGGATGACGTATCTGAGGTACCCTAACAAGACCAAGTGCATCACAGCAAAAAGACCAAAGTGTGTGATGGGATGTGATGGGGTACGGTGTAAAATGAGGTTGGATAGGTGTCAGGACTTTGTAGGACAAAGGAGGCTGAGGAGTTTGACTTTATTCCAAGAGAATTAGGAAGCTATGGATGAGTTTAAGGGGATGATGATGTTATCAGATTTGCATATTGAAAAAAACAACTGTGGGTACAGTATGCAGAATGGATTGGGAAGGGCAAGAATGGCAAGTTAGAGATCATTGTAATAGTCTAGGTGAGAAAAGATGGTAGCTTGGAGTAGAGAGGTGAATAGATTTTAGAGATATTTAGTAGGTAGAATTGACACATGGTGAGGAATAGCATATAAGGGCCGAGGGAGAGGGAAATAGCAAGGATAATTCCTAGATTTCAGGCTTGCATAACTGGATGACTATGCTTATCACGGAAAAAGGAAATTCCAGAAGGACCAGATTTGGGAGGAGAAGTTCATGTGCTCAACTTTAGTCACACCGAGTGTAAGTGTTCCTGAGATTTCAAAGCAAAAATGTCAAGTAGGCAGCTAGACACATGGGTCTGACACCAAGAGGGAATGTCTGGAATGGAGATATAAATTTGTAAGTCAGATAAAACTATGGGCAGGTATGAAGTTGCCCAGGAAGGGAAGTGAGAAGTGAATAGAGCCTCTCACCCAGCCTTGAACAACTATAACATTTAATGTCTTGTTAGAAGAGGAGTCTCTGAGGGAGAAGGGGAAGCCATGGAGGTAAGAGGAAATCGAGAAGCTTGTTGTGTCATGGAAGATAGTAATTTGAGATGGAGGGAGTGGTTTTCAGATAAATCTTGCTGAAAGGGTAAGTGAAATGATGATTGGCAAAAGTCCATTGAATGTAGTCAAGTGAGTATATTGAGAAATAGAAGCCAATTAGTTTGGATATCACACGGAGTTGGGAAATTGTGAAGGTTTTTTTTTTTTTTTTTTATTAAGGAGCAGATATTTAGATGGATCTTAAATGATAAGCAAAATTTGGAAAAGTAGCACGTTATATTGTTGGCTTGCAATTCATCCAACTCTGATCATTGAAATCAAGGGATGGGATTTTTAGGGAAAAAATCATGATGATCTTAAGAACAATAATGATCACTAAGAATGATCTTAATAACAAAGCATAATTTGAAAATTGCACAAAGGACGAAACAGTCCAAGTCATGAAAATGCCTGTAAATTTTTGCAAAATATGTCGATACCCTGTCTAATCACTTCCTATACTTAAATATACTTCAAGAAAAAAGTTTAATGAAAATCACTGCCAAGAAAAGTATTTGTTGGGAATAAAACGATGGGCCTATCAATTGAGAATGAATAAATATAATTAATAAGATAAAGTACTGGCCAAGTCCCAATATTGCTGAATAATTTCTTGTTTTTTTGAACATTGAATAATTTGAGAGAAGTGTTTTAATCAATTGTTTGTTTTCATGTGCTTCTGAACTTCCTGAATCTGGCCGGGAACAAGGACAAACCTGCCAAAATACTGCAAGAAAAGATGTTGCTGATCACAGGGAGGAAATACTCAAAGTCCCATGAGATAGTGTGTTCTTAAGAGACTTCCACACCAAGTCTGCTGACCTCAGAAGGACCATCGGGCCACCACAATCCCTGCTGAAGTCTGCTCAGGGCTAGGAGGTATTTGGGAGTTCTTCATTCACTTTGTTTCAACATAGCACTCAGGATTCTTTTAATCTTCAAGTACTGTTCATTTTTTTTTTGTTTTTCAGAAGCAAAACAGATGACAAAAATGGACTTAGTAGGAAATGATTGATTTGATTATATTATATCCATGTTATAGGTATTATTTTGCTATTAAAGCTAGTAACTTTTATCTCGATAGTAATAGCTAACATTTATCGAGGATTTAGTATGTGCTAGGTAATGTTTGAAGTACTTCTCATGAACTAACTAATCCTTTTAAATAATTCCCTTAGATAAATATTGTTATCAATATCATACCTGAGGGGTAGAGGCGTTAAATTACTTTTCCATGATGACTTGGCCCAATGAGTGTGAAGGCAGATTTGAAACCAGGGTGACTGGCTCCAGAGCAAGTGCTCTTAACTAATATGGTTGCATCCCTGTTCAACTATGTCTTGATCTGAAGTGGAAGCTATGGTATATTGTTAAGGTACGATGGGTATTATATAGTATTTAAAAACTGTATTACAAAGTAAAGAAATCAATAATGTGAGAAGCTATTTACTACCTGTATGACCTTGGTAAGTCTTAACCATTCTAGGCTTTATGAGGTCTTTTGCGTTTCACTAAGTAAAGATAATAATATCTGCCCTGTATACCTAATCAAATGAAATCACATGGATAAAAGTACTCTGTCAATTACTATGTAATGAACTTCTATTATTAAGAATATTATTGTTAATGTTACTATATAAATATTAAACATACATAAAAGACATTATATAAATTCTACATTGTATTATGCTTTTATTGTTTAAGTTGTAGTAGTATTGATATTGTTATATAAATCTGGATCAGTGTTAATGTATATCCAAAGTGAGGAACATTATTTTTTGATATGTAATTGAACACGTGTATTAAGAGTACTATAGTCAAATGCTCTTAGAAAGCATAGAGTTTTAACAAATTAAACTTTTAAAAAATTGCAGTGTTATAGGGGCACTTGGGTGGCTCATTTGGTTAAGGGTCTGACTTTGGCTCAGGTCATGATTTCAGGGTGCTAGGATCAAGCTCCATGTTGGGCTTTCTGCTCAGTGGGGAGTCTGCTTCTCCCTCTCTCTCTCTCTCAAATAAATTTTAAAAAATCTTAAAAAAAATTGCAGTGTTATGGACTAAATTGTGCCTCCCTCTCATGCATATGTTGAAGCCCTAACCCTCAGTACCTTAGAATGTGACTCTATTTGGAGATAGGGCATTTAAAGCACTGATCAAGTTAAGAAGAGGGTGTTAGAATGGGAACTAATCTAATCTGATGAGTACAGAGGAAAGACCATGTGAGAAGCAGCAAGAAGGTGGCCATCTCTCCAAACCAAGGAGAGAGGCCTCAGAAGAAACCAAACATGCTGACACTTCGATCTTGGACTTCTAACCTTCAGAACTGTGAGAAAACAAATTTCTGCTTTTTAAGATGCCTAGTTTATAGTATTTTGTAATGACAAGGTCAAGAGGCTGCTTCTACTGGCAAAGAAAACTCATCAGAATTTAGGGGTTCTGTGTCCCCAGCTTCATCAGGACCTTCCCATATGTCCCCATTCCGATTTCCAGGATCCCATTCCTTCCCAATCAAGGCCCTCACTTTAATAGTAGACACCCTGCAATGTTGGGAGTTCAAACTGTAATTCAGCCACTAGCATGATGAGATTCTGGGCTTGGTTTTCAGGAATCTCAGCTCCACAGCTATAGGAAATAAGTCTCTTTCAGAGCAGACATAGAAGCTTGCAGGTCATTATGTGGTTTCTTGAGCTGGATATTTTAATCCCTCAGCTCATCTTTTTCTTTCCCCACTTTTTCCAGCAACATTAGGAGCAACCAGCCAATCTCATTATACTTGTTAGTTTGACAAAAATGCTCAAAGGAATCTCATATATGGTTACCCAGAAACCTGTCTCTTCTAAGTATTTGATCAGGGATATCCAAGGTTTTTTCATATCTCTATTGCCACATCACAACATGCATTATCAGTGCTTTATTTATTACTGGGAAGAGGTTGATAAGCATCTTTAAATCTAATCAAATTAGAGATCTAATTCCAGAAAACCGAGAACCAATTCAGAAAATTCCTTAAGATTCTGTTCCTCTGGAACCAGTCTTGGTACCTAAATCTGTATTAGTCAGGGTTCTGTTTCTCTGGAGAATCCTGACTAATACATGCAAGATTTTTCAGATCCTTCAATACATTGATGTTTACTGTAAATATCCAAGAAGGTGAGATTACACAGCATTTCCCAAACACATTTGTCCACAAAACATGTTTTTCAAGTGTCTTCTAAGATGACTGTTTTGAGGAAAATAATTGGCTATATATCATTCTACATGGAGCTTGTGTGTGTGTGTGTGTGTATTACTTAGGTAAAAATCTTAGCACCGTGAGGAACTTAGAAGTCCTCTGACTCCCTTTATAAGTACCATCACCTCTTTAATTCTTGTCCATACAACTAAATCTACACCTCTGGTTCTAATTTCTTTTTTAGGCTACAAATCAGCTGGATAATTATTCATTTATTCCTCAAAAATGTTTCTGAGGAATATTACTCAACCTTAAAAAAAAAAAAGATGAGATCTTACCATTTGCAACAACGTGGATGGACGTAGAGAGTATTATGCTAAGTGAAATAAGTCAGACTGAGAAAGGAAAATACCATATGATTTCACTTATATGTGGAATCTAGAAGACAAAACAAATGAATAAACAAACAAAAAGCAGAATCAGACTTATAAAACAGAGAACAAACTGATAGTTGCCAGGAGAGAGGGGTGTGGGGGGATGGGCAAAATAGTGAAGGGGAGTGGGAGATAAAGGCTTCTAGTTATGGAATGAACAAGTCATGAGAATAAAAGGTACAGCACAGTGAATATAGTCAATTGTTCTGAAATAGTGTTGTATGGTGACAGATGGTAGCTACACTTGTAGTGAGCACAGCATAAGGTATAGAGATGTTGAATCACTAGGTCGTACACCTGAAACTAATTTAACATTATGTGTCAACTATACTCAAAAAATTTTAATTTAATTTAATTTAAAATTCTCAAGATCCTGGGAATATAGTAGTGAACAAAACAGACAAGGCACAACTGCTCTCATAGGGCTTAAGATTCTACTGGGGAGAGACAGACAACAGACAAAATCAACAAATAAATTGCCTATAGAGATGTGATATAGGTGCTGTGGGGTAAAATAAAACAGGGAAGGGAAGGGCTGAGGGAGTGCTGCTTGGTCTGGGTGGGTCCGTGTGGGTTGCAGTTTAAATAGAGGAGGGTCTTGGGAAAATTGGACAGGCACATGCAGAAGAATGAAACTGGGCCATTTCCTTACACCACACACAAAAATAGACTCAAAACGGATGAAAGACCTACATGTGTGACAGGAATCCATCAAAATCCTAGAGGAGAACACAGGCAGCAACCTCTGTGATCTTGGCTGCAGCAACTTCTTGCTAGACACCTCTCCAAAGGCAAGGGAAGCAAGGGCAAAAATGGACTATTGGGACTTCATCAAGATAAAAAGCTTTTGCACAGCAAAGGAAACAGTCAATAAAACCAAAAGACAACCAACAGAATGGGAGAAGATATTTGCAAATGACATATCAGATAAAGGGCTAGTATCCAAAATCTATAAAGAACTTATCAAACTCAACACCCAAAGAACAAATAATCCAATCAAGAAATGGTCAGAAGACATGAACAGACATTTCTTCAAAGAAAACATACAAATGGTCAACAGACACATGAAAAAGTGCTCAACATTGCTCAGCATCAGGGAAATGCAAATCAAAACCACAGTGAGATACCACCTCACACCAGTCAGAATGTCTAAAATTAACAAGTCAGGAAACGACAGATGTTCGCGAGGATGTGGAGAAAGGGGAACCCTCCCACACTGTTGGTGGGAATGCAAGCTGGAGCAGCCACTCTGGAAAATATGGAGGTTCCTCAAAAGGTTGAAAATAGAGCTACCCTATGACCCAGCAATTGCACTACTGGGTATTTACCCCAAAGGTACAAACCTAGTGATTCAAAGGGGCACCTGCACCCCAATGTTTATAGCAGCAATGTCCACGATAGCCAAACTATGGAAAGAGCCCAGATGTCCATTGGTAGATGAATGGATAAAGATGTGGTATATATATATGCAATGGACTACCACTCAGACATCAAAAAAAAAAAAAAAGAAAGAAATCTTGCCATTTGCAATGATGCGGATAGAACTAGAGGGTATTACGCTAACCGAAATAAGTTGATCAGAGAAACACAATTATCATCTGATCTCACTCATATGTGGAATTTAAGAAACAAAACAGAAGATCATTGGGAGAGAGAGGAAAAAATAGAACAAGATGAAATCAGAGAGGGAGACAAACCATAAGAGACTCTTAATCATAGGAAACAAAGTAAGCGTTGCTGGTGGGGAGGAGAGTGGAGGGATGGGATAACTGGGAGATGGACATTAAGGAGGGCATGTGATGTAATGAGCACTGGATGTTATATAAGACTGATGAATCACTGACCTCTACCTCTGAAATCAATAATACATTATACATTATACATTAATTAAAAATATATATATCAGAGTAAAAAAAATAAATTTGAGGATAATAAACAGAAAAAAATAAATAGAGGAGGGCCTAAGAAGACTGCTCTGAGGTGACTTGAAACAAAGGCTTGAACAGAATTGCGAGGAACCATGAGGCCTTCTGGGAGGAGCATTTCAGGCTCATGGAACAGCAAGCACAAGATCACAAGGAACATGCGTGGCATGTTCTAGAAACAGCCAGGAGGCTGGCATCCTGGAGCAGAGGGAGTGAATGGAGCGCAGGAAGAGATAAAGGCGGAGAGATGACAAGCCAGGAGAAGCTGGGCTGTGGGGGATGATAGACAGTTTAGGAACTCAGAGAGAAACAGGGAGACACAGAGGGCTTTGAATGACAGACAGATAGGATTTAATGTTTTTAAAGGATCACAATCGCTGCTCTGGGGGAGAGATTTATACATTTAACAGATCCCAAAATGAATGTGCTATCTTTTTCTATAACCCAGGTCCTGCCTTGTGTCCTAGTCATGGCAACTTTTTGTCTCCCCTGTCCCTATGGGTGGTTTTAACTCAGCAGGGGGATAGGTGCTCTCTTAGGGCATGAGTGTGCAGGGCCTCTCTATACAAGAGTGCTAAACCGCAATAAATATTCTCCTGGCTTCACAGAAAATGGAACATGGCACATGGCCACGTGGCTATTTCATTCACACAAGTTGTCTATCAATTTTATAAGCATATAAGATACAAATACATACATTTTAGGGAGACGTATAATTTACAGTATTTTATTTTATCGGTAAAATTAATGAACTGATCCTTGCAGGCTACACACTTGGAAGAAAGACCTTGCCACATATTTTCTTGGAGTAAGGACTATTCAGGAAGCAGATAAAATATAAAAATCAAGAAATATTGGCTACTGTAGAAACAGTCCCAGAAAGCCACACTTGTGTGACTGGAACTTACTAACTCGTGCCAGGGATTGAACTTTCTGCTGATCTGCCCAATGAGAACGCTGCTCTGCTCTGGGCATATTCCCCCCGTGATGGTTACATGGCCCTCATAACTTGGAGACCAAAGTGAAGTGGTGGTACTTCATAAACAGAGATCATTTGATGTTTTTTCTTTTAACTGAATAAAATTCAGACAACGTTTGCCTTTTCCTAGTTTTCCAACACTCTTTTCATTCTCCATAATTTCACAAAGATTATTGACAGGAGTTTAGCAAATATATCTGTAAATAGGTGGGATTATAATTCACTAGACTCAGAAACTTGAAATTTTGCAAAATGGCTGTCATTTTTGTTTGTTTGCTTTTTACTTTCTTGGGCTTCCATTTCAACCCTCCACACTGACCCCTTTTAAAAACAGAGCTGTACCTTTTTTAGTTTGAATTAATTCTTTTTGACAAGAAGAAATTTTTAAAAAGTGCCCTGAGCTTTTACTACTTTCTCTTTACTACTGTACTCTTACAAGACTTCTGCTCTTAATGTCTTGCCATGTCCTAGGCCATGGACTGGTCCTTTTTCATTTTTGTTCTTTAAAAAGCATTTTTATAAATCCTTTTAAAATCCTCTTTCTTACTGCTTTGTGTCACACATTTATGTTTGCTTTTGGTTAGATAAAACTTTCTCTGTCTTTTATGCATGTTACTAATACTTTTCAAATATTAGAATTCGGGGCACCTGGCTGGCTCAGTTGGTGGAGTGTGAGGCTCTTGATCTCGGGGTTGTGAGTAAGCACCCCATGTTGGGTGTAGACATTGCTTAAAAATAAAAAAAAAATCTTTTTTTTTTTAAAGATTTTATTTATTTATTTGAGAGAGAGAGAATGAGAGAGAGCACATGAGAGGCGGGAGGGCCAGAGGGAGAAGCAGACTCCCTGCCGAGCAGGGAGGCCGATGCGGGACTCGATCCAGGGACTCCAGCATCATGACCTGAGCCGAAGGCAGTCGCTTAACCAACTGAGCCACCCAGGCGCCCCAATAAAAAAAAATCTTAAAAAAAGATTAAATATTTGAATTCATCAGAGAATTTTCTGTGCACCTTCATTGGATTCTTTAGGCAAACCTCTCTACTCTTGCTTAGTGAAGATATTTTGTGATCTCAATATAAAATGATTTCTATGTTTCTTATCTATAAATGCCAAAGTTTGAGAGTTTGTCTTGGCCATTATTAGGAAAACGGTGTCTGAATTAACGGAATGGTTACACGTTAAAATAAATTTGTCTTTTAGAGTTTTCTGTCCTTATCAAGTCATATATCTGATTTTGATTGACATATATATCTCACTTTTTGAAATTAACATCTAAAAATGCTCAGCATTCCATTTTCTGTGACTTGCACTCCACCATTTTCCTCTTATGATAATTAAACCAAGAGAAGTAGTTCTTCATGTCCAAACCCAATTACATGATTTTAATCTATTTGAATGTGAGAACTAGAATTGAAAAACTGATATGAGGAATTCTTAATCTCAGGAAACAAACTGAGGGTTGCTGGAGTGGTGGGGGGTGGAAGGGATGGGGTGGCTGGGTGATAGACATTGGGGAGGGTATGGGCTATGGTGAGCACTGTGAATTGTGTAAGACGGTTGAATCACTGACCTGTACCCCTGAAACAAATAATACATTATATGTTAAAAAAAAAAGAAGATAGTAGGAAGGGAGAAATGAAGGGGGGCAGAAACTGATCCAAATGTGTTGAAATTTTTTTTTTTGGAGATGATAAATAAATAAATAAATAAATAAATAAATAAAGTTCATTCTCAATCAGGTTCTATTGATTGAGTACCTATTGTGAGCCTACTGTGCTCATATATTATTATAGGAGATGACTATGACTATGAGCAATATAATATAATGACAGTGACTTTTTTATGCTGCCAGATGATACCAAGGGGACAATTTCTTTTAGTACCAATTGTTTAGTTTTCCATATCTGATATTTTATTGTTTATGGCTTTACTCTTACAAGTATAATTGTAACTGATGGATGGATTTTTGCACGGTATAGAATTTTTTTATAATGAGTACAAACTTGGTGCTTTGTATTGCTTGTTATTTCAGCCACCCAAGATTCTACTACCTGTATTTCTCCAGGACTTCCCTGCTCTTTCAGTCCATAAAACACAGAAAATAACATTAGATTCCCACTGGGTTATTTAACCCAGTGTATCTGGTTGTGCTAGTCCAGAGTCTTTCAGACTAGACTGTGGTTTCCCCAAGCTTGCCTGGCCACCCTGAGGCTGAGGGGGAACAAAATCTTGGAACATTAGAAACCTACTCAAAGCACATTGGTTGGGAAACTCCAATCTATACAGTATACAGTCTATGCTATGTATATTCCATCTATACTCCAATCTAAGACAACACTACCTGGAAAGAACCCTCAAGCATTGCTCATCATATGTTTGATAGATTAGAATACACACTTCTTGAGGTCAGCATACTTCATAGAATTTAGAGAATCTTACCACTCATTATCAGGAGTTGGGTAGTGGGGGTATAGGTCATGGAAACTTAAAGTAGAAGAAGGGGACCATCATTTAAAGCAAATGCTGTTATTTCTCTGGACTGACATGGGAGTGACCAGGAAAAACAAAAGCTCTTGCTCACCTTTAGCCTTCTCATCATATGATTCAATAGAACATTTTCTCTTTCTCTCTTTTTTTCCATTATAGTTTCAGACTGGTCAGGATTTTCCCTCTTTACCCCAGGATGTGAGGGAAAAGGACTAACCATGGTTTTATAACCATCTAAGGGCAGCTGTTCTCAATTAGCTATTCTGATTTAATTGATCCGGAGTGAGTCTGGGCATAGGTGTTTTTACAAAGATTCCCAGAGACTTCAATAGGGAGACATTGTTGAAAACCACTGGTGAATATCCCACTCTGTAACTGAACACACATGTAAAAGGATATATTGCAAAGCACAGTTGTTTAGCAAAATAGAGATGAGACATGAGGCAAAAGCAAATCTTACAGAAAGCAAATATTTATAATATGCATCATCTTTGGGTATTTCTGAATTATGTCTTGTTGACATTTGGGCACTCCAGTTGGAGAAATGTATTATCACTGCTCTGGTGAGTTAGGAGAGACTTTGTGGAACAAATCTACTTGTAGAACATCTTGAAAAGAAAAAGGTAGTGAAAACATAGAGTATGTATTCATAGATTGGCAAAAAGAAGGGTCAGAGCAGCAAATGGAGAAATAGTGGTGGAGTGGGTTGTTTGGTGAGAGAGAAGTTGGGGTGGCTGGGCTGGAGGATTGGGAGATAAAGACTCTTGGCCCTGCAATGAGAAGCTTGACTGTTGAGCAAAAATTAGAGCACTCCATGTATGGCCTGGTTCAGACTCAGAAGGGTAACCCGCACATTTTTTCTTGAATTGGGCAATCAGAGCTGAGGAAGGACTTTGTCAACAACAATCTCTATTCACACTCAAAGCAAAAGTATAACAAAAATAATACAATGGATTACCTTTGAAAATATTTACTGACAAGATTAAAAGCACAATAAGATATAGTATGTTTCAGCTACTTCCCATGTCCTCTACACCATGGGCCATGGCGCGGTCTGAGGACTCCAAGGAGGCAGGGGGCCAACAGGGCTGACTGGCTGTTGGCCCACCGAGTTCGAGGACTGAGCCCAGGAACACCTCTTGCCGTGGTTGCGGGGCCAAAAAAAAAAAAAAAAAGATATAGGTATGGTTCATATTGTTTAGTATATGGAAGTTGCAATTCAAGTTTTGAAGAAAAATACCGGTAATGATATAAAACCTGACTTTTATATGGCATCTGTGAAGCCATATTATAGCCCTATAATCTCTTCAACTAGAAACACAAATTCTCCAAATTCCTAAATGAGGAAGTTTAGGTTTGTAATATGCCTTTAGTAATAACTCACCACCAATTTTATTGAGGATTTATTTCTGGGTCTTTTCTAAAATTTTCAGCATCGCTTTTTTCTCTATACATGATCAGCCTTTCTCATAGCTATGTAAAGGGACCCATGCTACCCTGCCAATGGAAGGATGTTATCCTCGATGGTATTGCTATGGTACAAAAAGAACAGTTATTTCTGGGTCATTCAGGGCTAATGGTAATATAGGACTGTTTGAGTTAGTTTAAAAGTTTCATTTGGTGTCTTAGACTATCTCAGAGGGCCAACAATCACTAGCAATTACTGTGTATATCACCAAGACAGACACATTGGAAAGATAGATGGTTCCAGGGGAATTATATGCCTCTGGTTGGGCAGAATATTTGTAGCTCCTACCAAATCGCGAAAAGTGCCTTCTGAACACCAGAGATAAAAATAAGAAGGAGAGAAAAGACACACACAAAGAAGTAAATGCTTAGAATTTAAGTCCCCAAGGGTAACTGTTCTGCCTCAATATGACAAATATTATGTCATAAATGTAAAATATGCATAAATATTTTGTTATTTTATTTTATCCAAGTGTACTTTTTTCCCCACTTGGGAATATGCCCTATATAAAGATGCATAAAATGTTCACTTTGGCAAACTCATTTCCATTCATTTCTTGTTTTTTGGTATTCGGAAAATCTACAACAGTGTCAATATAACATTCTGATTATGTTTTTCAACTTCCCCATTCATTTACTTGGCTTTAAACAAAAATAATATTCAAAAGATGGCCCCAAAGAAAACATGCTAGCTACCAGGGTCATCAAGTGAACAATTGCATCTTTCTCTGAGAAGGGGGCTGGGGAAATGGACCAAATTGCAGGAGGTAGAAGCACATGTTTGTAGTCTTCTCTTTTCTCCATATTTAATAGCATGGAACCATTTATTTATTGACTGCTTGAAATAAATTCAAATAGAAGAACTTTGTGAATGCTGTAGTCTCTGGTAAGACCTACCTAGTGCCAATCTTTTTTGTTATTTATGAGAGGGCCTCAGAGAGTTTGAAAGCCTACTTTCTTTCTTTCTTTCTTTCTTTCTTTCTTTCTTTCTTTCTTTCTTTCTTTCTTTCTTTCTTTCTTTCTTTCTTCCTTTCTTCCTTTCTTCCTTTCTTCCTTTCTTTCTTTCTTTTTCTTTCTTTCTTGCTTTTTAATCCAAGAGTTTGTGATGTTGCGAGCTAAAGCCCTTTTGTCTGGAAAAAGAAGCTGGACAATAATCACAAGCTCACGGTTCTCCTAAGACTGAATTGGGACCCCATGAAGCCTTGCATTTAAGTGGGCTTCAGGTGTGGTAGAAAATGAGGCACCTATGTTTTCTGAAGAGTTTTACCTGTGTCTCACTATTTCTAGGTGAGCAAGAATATTTCAGCACTCCTGCTGTTTTGTTCCCTGTAAGTAGCTGGTAAAGGACTGCAGGCTGGGGATGGGGAGGACTGAAGAAGATGACCCTGCACCTATGAGTACTTATTGCTCCTTCCATTTACTTAGCTTTTCTTTTTCCATATTTCTGATGATCTCAGAGTTTTAAAATAATGGCTTTATTGAGATATAATTTACATACCATATAATTCACCAATTTAAAGTGTATAATTCCATGATTTTTAATATATTCACAGATTTGTGCAACTCTCACTGTAAGTCAACTTTAGAACATTTTCATCACTTCAAAAGAAAAACCCCATACCTATTAGTTCTCGCCTTCCTAGGCCCCCATCCTACCCTCCTTGGGCGGGAGCTGCTAGTTTACTTTCTGTGTCTTAGATTTCCCTAGTCTGGACATTTCATATAAATGCGATCATACAATCTATGGTCTTTTGTTCACTTGTCTTTTAATCCATTTTGCCTTATGATATTTATGGTTGTGACATCTTGCATCATGCTTCGAAAACTTTTAATGGGCTCCTACCCTTTCTCCTCACATAGCTTATGCTCTTCTTGAGTCAGAGACTCCCAGCAGAGTACGATATATGCAACATACCCTCAACTAGTGTTTGTGAATTTTGAACCATTTCTCTTGTTTTCTCTCTTAATGCCAAGGGAAGCTCTAAAGAAGGTTACACTGCTCTGCTCCCACGTTATGGAGTAGTCTCTTCTCTCTCCCCTCTGACATAACGTGTTCAACACATGGTAGTACATGTACAGCACATCTCCTGCCCTGAGTCTTACTACACCCATCTCCATCTGTCCTCTCTCTCTTCTGTCCAATTTTCAGAACTGCTGTGTAGTAGCCGACCTGCTTGGTTTGAGAGTAACATTGAACTTTAGGTCTCCCGAGCACTGGTGTGTTGGCAATGGGATGGATCGCCCCACAGAATTCCCACTGATTGTCCACTCTTCTTTGTGTGATTTACAGAAAAGACTTTCTCCCACCAGGATTGACTTTTTGAAACTATAGAAAATCAAATCGTTCGCTAATTTATTTACTTTAATTTCTGGGAGAGTTCTAAGAGCAAAAGATTTAGCAGTTTCAATGGTGGACAATAACTGTTTGCTACATATCTATATTGCATTATAACCTCTAAACTAACACATGAGAACAAACTGCTCTCAAACCAGAAATACATATATGTATATATCTTCAAAGTATGGATATATATATATGAAGGATTTTTTTTTTTTTTTTGCTTTTGGAGAAGACTGCTGTTCAATAGGAAATTTTGCATGCCTCACACATATTGAGAAGTAGGGACGTGAAGTTATTGTTTTCTGATTGCTTGTCTAAGTTAATGCTTCAGATCTCAAAAAAACTGTTTACATACAGCCAAAGTGAAAATTAACTAATTAGGTTTCATTTTTATGGAATTGACTTAAATTCCAAGTCAGAATAAATTTGGGGGGGAAACCTGTCTTGTTCTTCATACTTTGTGGTAAACAAACTTAGAGGGAAAGGTTTTTTTCTCTTTCTGCTTAGAGGTAAAAAAGGGGTGGCTGGGTGATAGACATTGGGGAGGGTATGTGCTATGGTGAGTGCTGTGAATTTTGTAAGACTGTTGAATCACAGACCTGTACCTCTGAAACAAATAATGCATTATACGTTAAAAAAAAAAAAAGAAGAAGATAGCAGGAAAGGAAAAATGAAGGGGGGGAAATCGGAGGGGAAGACGAACCATGAGAGACTATGGACTCTGAGAAATAAACTGAGGGTTCTAGAGGGGAGGGGGGTGGGGGGATGGGTTGCCTGGGGATGGGTATTAAAGAGGGCATGTACTGCATGGAGCACTGGGTGCTATACACAAACAATGAATCATGGAACACTACATCAAAAACTAGGGATGTAATGTATGGTGATTAACAGAACATAAAAAAAAAAGTTTCTTAGGGAAATTTTGAAGTACTGGTTTTTGTTAGCCCAAATTTCTGGTTAGTGAGCTGGGGAAAATGGACTGATCCATATGGAATGGTAGATTAGTCACCCTCTGAAATTCATTTGCATTTGTTTATGCCTGTACCATTGATTAACATAAGATGCCCAGCCAGGCTATTATCAACATTTAAATCATAAAATTGTTGTTAAGATGATGGAAGATGGAAGAGAAAGATGTTTCTGTCCTCAGTATGCTTTCTTTCTACTTCCAACCTATGACGGGAGAATGGGTGGTTAAAGAGAGAAAAGTACGTAAGTCACCGCAGATGTAATTTTGACACAGAGAAACAACAAAGCCCTTTTCTAGTTGGCATGCAAAGGTGCTCTTTCCCCCAGAATCTGGCCGAGGCTTCCTGAAGTTTGGGTGGTGATTGGCACATTCCTGTGCCAATGGGAATAACAGCTAGCTTCTCAATATTCTTCTGAAGCAGCTGCTCCGTCCTTGGCGCTGGTTTGCACGCAGCTTCAGTTGCTGACATTCTCCAACTCTTGCCGAGTGTCTCCCATAACAGTACTTCCCTTTTGTATGCTTTTTATTCTAAGCAAAATACCTGCATCTTTAATTCTTGGTCAAAGGAGATGCAACAAAAATTCACTTTAGGATGAAATGCGCTCTTAGTCAACGTGGTGTCAATATTTTTGTAAATTATCATGGATGTGTCGGTCGGGGAAAGAGACCCTGGATTCCCGAATCTACCAATATTACAATATGTCCCTTTTGGAAAAGCTTCAAGACAGGATCAAAGTGGAATAAAAGAAGGGGAGTGAGCAAAGGAGAAAAGCAGATAGCATATGGGAATATTTAAAAGTCATTAAAAAAAAGAACTAGAGGGGCGCCTGAGTGGCTCAGTCAGTTAGGTGTCTGCCTTTGGCTCAGGTCATGATCCCAGGAACCTGGGATTGAGTCCCGCATTGGGCTCCCTGCTCGGCAGCAGGCAGTCTGCTTCTCCCTCTGACCCTCCCCCTTCTCGTGCTTTCTCTTTCTCACTCTCTCGCTCTCTCAAATAAATAAATAAAATCTTAAAAAAAATAAATAGAAAAAGAACTAGAGTGCGAAAGTGTGAGTAGCCTCATAGTACACATGGAAAAGAATACACCTGTAGGAGTAGATGCAAAAGGAAGGTACAGAATATTCAGAATGGTGCAGAGAACGAGAACATTCCCCACGCACAGAGGTTATAACTCCAATTACCCAGAGCCACAGTCCCAACACAGAAAACAAAATAATGGGAAAAGTTCTCTTTTGACAAAGACGCACTTTGGTGGATCCCGAAAATATCCATGTCAGAAAGAAGCAATCACAGCCTGGCAGGAGGTGCCAACCCCAGCCAAGAAAGCAAAACGAGGGGTATTATGGGCAAGCATTCAGAGGATGGGTAATCCAAAAAACTCACACAGTTCAGAGCTTAATAATCACGCGAAGGTGGCATGAATTATAAAATAGGCTGTGTGTGGCGTGGCCTCTGCAACTCAGTTACACAGTCATCCCAGCGTGGCCCAGGGAAGTGGAGAGCAGAGAGGCCGGGGGTTAACGTGGAGCAAAGACACACGGTAAGCAAGACACCCAACAGTCATTGTCCAGACTCCAAGTGGAGCTGTCCTGGGAAAAGGGTGAGAGCTTCGGAAATTCCTATTACTCTTCAGCATTGACTTTTCTGTTTGTTCTTTTGCCTCAACTCTTTGCCCGTAGCCCTCCATCTCCCGGGGAGCCAGCATCCTGCTGATGAAAATCAAAAGTTCCATATGTGCCTGGGGATGTCAACTGATGCCACCAGCCCAAAGTCAGTCAGGCACAGAGCTGTTTGTCTCAACATCCAGCTTCCCAGTGCGTCCCAGTGCATTACAGAAGCAAGACGAACTGAGCTGCGGGCTCAGAAGCTTTTGCCTTTGCGTCGTTTTGCAAATCCCCCTAGATACCAAAACTGACTACTAGCAGGACAGCACTGTTAGCACGAGTATGCGAAGTCAAGGCACGAGAAAGAATTTCCTGACTCATTCTCTGTATGTGTAGTTTCTACGAAAAGAATAATTCCTTTTTCTCCTGCTCCTGAGGAGAGAGTGGTATAGCAGGGGAAAGAAGTAAGCCTATTTTCCTTTTCCTGTTTCAGAGCTGGGAAGCTAAGTCAGACTGTGAAGTGAAAGGCTAGCCAACAAAGAGGTCCCGTGTCTCTCAGGCATCAGCTACTGCGTTAAGACCCTCTAAAAACTGTCTAATACAATAGTACATTTTTGAAAAGATTTCTTGCCGAGCTCACCTGGGGTGGGAAGGGCACTGGCACTATCATTTCCAGAATGTGCGCTGCTCATTCCACACAGCTCTCTTGCAAGTGCCAGAACGAAGCCAGAATGGCCAGCCATGGGCCTGGAGCTGAGCCCCAGCAGAAAGAAGGGTGGACAGAAAGGGTGGTAGTGATGGGGATTTTGGAGAAAAAAAGAGGCCGTGAAGAATTTCTGGAGTGTTTCTTCTACCTCCTTGAAATGAAACAAAATTACCACCACCCCTCTAATTGTCTGGAACCAGTGCCACTCCCAGGCTTTGATTTGCTAAAGCACAACAAAAATTACCCCCTAAAGGGAGCGCATAAGTACTTGTGCATTTTAGATGACCACTAGCCCTACAAGATTCCCTTATCCAGTTGAAATACAATACGATTCACAGTTGTGAGGCGGTGTTTGACAATTGCTTTTTATACCGAATCCTTAAGAGGACACTCTATACTGACAAAGTCTTTCATGACCACCTTTATAAGCTAAGCCATAATTAAGCCTTCTGACAGAGACTACTGGTATTTATCTTAAATCACAGAAACATGGAATTGCCCCCAACTATACAGTATATTAATCACTGAGGCTTACAACGATGAATACATGTCACTCTACATTTGTCAAAACCCACAGAATGTACACCACCAAGAGTAAACTCCAAAGTAAACTATAGACTTGGGGTGATAATGATTTGTGAATATAAGTTCATTCAATATAACAAATGTAACCACCCTTGTGCAAGATGTCAATAGTGGGTAAGGCTGAGGGTTGGGAGGTTGGGTATATGGGAACTCACTGTGCTTTCTGATCACTTTTGCTATGAACCTAAAACTTCTCCAAAAAGTAAAGTCTATTTTTATTTATTTTATTTTTGAACATTTATTTTTAAACATATTTTTATTTATTTATTTTTTAAACATTTTATTTATTTATCTCAGAGAGAGAGAGAGAGGGAGAGAGTGGGGGAGGGGTAGAGGGAGAGGGAGAGAGAGAGAGAAAGAATCTCAAGCAGGCTCCACACCCAGCACAGAGCCCCATATGGGGCTCAATCTCACGACCCTGAGATCATGACCTGAGCCAAAATCAAGAGTTGGAAGCTTCACCGACTGGGCCACCTAGGTGTCCCCCCAAATAAAGTCTGTTTTTAAAAAATAACAGCAACAAAAGCTTAATGAGGCAATAGTGTCTATCTTTCAGGCTGTGTGGAAGTTTTCTTCCCTATCCTTCCTTCCTTTCCTTCCCTTTCTTGGGATCTTATCCCTATGGTTCAAGCTGAAAATACATTTGTGGTACAGTTCTCTAGATATTTTATGTGAAAGTGGATTTACATGAGCTAAATAATTTCCCATGGTATCAATGATGTGAGATAGTGTAGATTTGGCCCATAAAAGCTTCTGTGTGTCAGGGAAACTCACTCAATTTCATTGAGGTTTATCTAACTTTTAATGAATTGGGATATTTGGGTCTGGACCCCTTTCTCAGAGAGTTGTGAGGCTTCATGATTTTATATGGATAAGTAACTTGGAGTTTTATGGATCTAAGTGATTCCCTAGAGACCCTATAAAATGTCCCAGTTAGTAGTATTGAAAGAGGAATATTTTAACATTTAATTTTCAAGTCAAATAAAATTGTTACATAAAAAAGTCCTTCACATTAAGAACTATGATTGAAGGTGTAATTCAGAGGCTCACACCAGGTTTTCAGTAAGCAAGTTTTTATGAGTACAAGCAAACAATTTAAATTAACAACTCTATTTTCAGAAACCATTTGATGTCTGGGAGATATGTCTCCTATATTTGATGAGCTTATAGTTGTCTGAAAACAAAAATCAGACAGAGCAGGAGGACTGGGGGAGGAGGGAGAAAGTGAGAGGAAGAGGGTGAGGAGGGAGGAAGGACGAGGAGGTGAAGAGACTCCAAAGAAAATGGTTAGTGAAGGAGAGCCAATCATAATCCAGCTGTTCCAAGCCAACCAAAGCATCTGGTTTCTTTAATTTAGTACACTTTATACTAAAAGGCCAGTTTGTTTACACTGTATATTTTGAGTTATTTGAAATCTCCCTTCCAAACCATTGGGTTTGCAACTTCAGGGGAGGCTTTTCAAATGTGGCTGGAAAGTATCCCCACATCAGTATCATGTGCTATGAGTGATATGGAAAAAAGGGAGAAAAGTTAGAGACATTTTCGTTGTTAGCATGCCATTTCAGACTATTTTATTATGCCTTTTATTAAGTCTATTATGCCCTCCAATTCAACCTCTAAACTATGCAAATTAAGCCATATTTTCTATACAGGTAGACATATACAGTGGACATGTGCACACCCTCAGGCACACGGTGTATCTCTCCACTGGTAACCCTATACTGTGTTCCAGAAATACTACTTATATTTTAACCAAAACACTAGCTGAAAATACACAAAGCTATCAAAACCAAGAAACACTTACGTGGAATCTGTCTGGAGGGACTGTTAGGGTTTGGTCCTGAATCTGCTGACTGTTCCTTCATGGACCTCTCTCACTGTACTCATTATTGATAGGGCTTCAGTTTTCAGTTTTAAGTAGGGGTGTCCCAATGCTATTCCCCAAGCTACTGTTCTCATATGAACTCCAGTCCTAGATGTCCAGCTTTTTCAAAACACTTCCACTTGGCTGCCCCACTGTCACCTGGATGTCCAAAACAGAACTCAGCATTTTTACTTAAACAAATCACTCTTTAATCTCCATATTTATGTAATTAATGCCATCCTTCCCCTGGTCAAAAGAGTTAGTAGTTAATTTCATCTACCTCTTCTCATCTCCTATAGTCCCTGTTGGAAAAGACAAGTCTTTTATCATTTGCTTTACAATATCTTTTACATCTGTCCTGTATTCTTTTTTTTTATTATTATGTTATGTTAGTCACCATACATCGCATCATTAGTTTTTGATGTAGTGTTCCATGATTCATTGTTTGCATGTAACACCCAGTGCTCCATGCAATACGTGCCCTCTTTAATACCCATCACCAGGTTTGGGGG